>NC_072385.2:73126730-73501730 GCF_028885625.2 Pongo pygmaeus
CAGTCTTTCTAAATCATCAAAGATGTTATGAACAAAGTAATTTCACAAATTATGGCAAGTAACACATTTATTGATGACTGCAGTTTAGGAATTTAGAATCTGTGAGCACTGTAATATAATATGGTACACCGGCATGAGCTGAGTGAAATACAGATTATATAGTGAAATTGTAATGCATCATTTGCTATTAGTGGACTGGTAATAATTACCAGTTTCAAAGCAGCTCTCTCCATGTAATCTTTAGTCTCAATCGTAACAGCCCTTCTCATTGACATTATGATTACACTAGCTGCCCTCATGATCTAGAATATCTAGTTGATGGGAATACTAAAATGCGATAGTGAAAACTGTATGTTGTATGCTCATTATAAGATAAATGCCATTTTCTCTGACCTGATGTATGAGAGAGAGGGGAGGATAACATCACAGTGTTAACATACTGTAGCATGATCACATAAATGGCTCTGAAAAAAAGTTTAGGATGCTCAGGGCAGCAAAATAAAATGGACTTTTCTCATTTAAGCCTTTTCGAAAGGATACAAATGAGATCCTTGATGTAGTGCTGTATGCCACAGATTTTGGCATTTATCAATGACTACATTCATGGCACATGTGAAACCAGCACCACTAATTATGAGTCTAGTCCTGGATTTCAATCGATTTTTTATAAGGTAAAATATAATTTTAAGGCATTTGGAGTGATGAACGTGTTAAGGACTTGCATTATCAGACAAATCTTTTTACTTGTCCAACTCAGATCGTCAGGCTAAATGGGTATGATAGTCACCCAGAGATCTAGGGAGGACAAGGAGGAAGCCACAGAGGATCGTGTAGTTGGAACCAGATAGTTTTTTTTCCAGCCTATTTGGGACCCAAGTCATTGTTCAACAACAACAAAAAATTTATAAAAATGCTCTCAATGAAGCTTTTTATTTCCCTTTGAAGAGAGGAGGCAAACAAAAATAGGCAGATAATGTGATACCAATGTCAGCGTTTTCTTTCAAAATCTTTCTGCCTTTTTTCCCCCTTCCACATTAGACAAATGTTTGAAACCTAATTTTGGTATCTTACCATCTAATCTTGTTTAAGAGATTTACCCAGGAGTGGGATATATTGAGTGGGATTATAAATGCATTGTAAAGTAAATTACAAGGTCAGGGCAGGAGTCCATTATTTAGACAAGTGCTTGAGCGAGGCTGGCTTGTTTTGGAATACCAGTGTTTGGGGGCTCCTGAGAAGACCCTGCCGGCTTTTCTTTCTGACTTGCTAAATGGAGGCATCATATAATTGATTAATTCCTCATTCTCACTCTTAACCTCCCTGGTAGATTTTTTTTTTTCCTTCTTAGAAAGTTACTGACAAATACTAGCTGTGGCCTTAAAGAACTCTTGCAGCCCTTCTTTTAAAAGAAGGAGAAAAGTTTGTTATTTCTCAGTTATATTTTAAGGCTTTTTTTCAGAATCTCTGGGAAGGTTTCTGTTTTTCTCATCCTTGTCCTTTGGCTACCATTACTTCTGCCCTTTTTAATGTTGCAGTTGACTAGTAAACTGTTGGTTAGTTATTCCATATATATATATTTAATGTAGCTATCTCCTCATATATATTTAATTTAGCCATCTCCCCAAATGAAAGATTTTGTGAAGTCAAGCTGGCCCTTCTTTGCCAAAGTGGCATTTACCACTCTTGGGTTCTTTTCAGCAAGGGAAATAATGTGACTTAAGTAGGGCCCCTCTCCAGACGGCTTGGCTACTGGCCAGAGTTGACTAGCTGAACTGTATCTTTCTGTTTCTTTCTCAACTGGAGCTGAGTCTCAGCCGAGGGCGCAGGATGTTGTATAATTTGGTTCACGTTGTTAGCCTCTCAAAATAATGAGGAGGAGGATAGTGTAGCATTTCTCAGCCTGCTGCCTGTCATGGTGCTGGCTGTTTTAACTGTTCCTTAAACTAGGATGCTGTGTCTGCTTAAGTCGGCACCAGCCACTCCTCCTAACTTTTCCAGACTTGCATTTGTCTGACCAGGGGACAACTCCTAAAGATTGAATACGGCCTATCCGTTAAATCTGAATGAAGTTTTTCTTTAAGATTTTTTAAACATTCTTTGAGATAAAAATGGGTGTCCCCATGGGGTGTTGTGGAACCAAAATTGGGACTCACTGATCCTCCCACAGTCTGGGGTGTGAGAATGTTGCTAGTCTTTTTTCCATGGAAGTATTTTATGAGTACCCTCTCATTTTAACAATATCAACAATTAATGTGTTTCAGGCTAACGCTGAAAGCATCTTTAGGGCCATAGAACATTGTAGTGAGTTGACCTTCTTCCCCTTTTTTGATATCTCTATGAAATGCTTGCCTATTTAGAGAGTTCGCCTGCTACTCAGGGGGAATAGAAAGCTGGGATTTAGGAAGCCAAAAAGTTTCCTTGGGTCACCTTGTCCAAGTTTCTCACTTAACAAGGAGGAAACAGAGGCACATGGAGATGAGATAGCTTGCCCCAAACTACAGCTGATGGGACTGGAAAGTTTAGAAGACATTTGTTGAGGTGCCTAGAATGTAGGGACCTTCATCCTCAAGCCAGAACTGGTCAGGATTTTTCTGCTTTGGGGATTGGTTATAAAATTTCTAGAACTGAGTTTAATGGCAGTAAGACTGATTGGACCAATATTTACTGGGTACCCATGCTCAGACGTGCCAGGCACAGGGGATAGGTCAGTGAGGGCTTAGGCCTTGGGGTTGAGGGGTGGGGGCAGGGAAGGCTGGAGGTGGAACATAAATAAGCAATTGCTGATGCCCGCCTCAGTGATTAAACATTGATGTTGGTGTTGTATTATTTTGCAGGTAAAGATGAGCCCAGCAGCTACACATGTACAACTTGCAAACAGCCATTCACCAGTGCATGGTTTCTCTTGCAACACGCACAGAACACTCATGGATTAAGAATCTACTTAGAAAGCGAACACGGAAGTCCCCTGACCCCGCGGGTTGGTATCCCTTCAGGACTAGGTGCAGAATGTCCTTCCCAGCCACCTCTCCATGGGATTCATATTGCAGACAATAACCCCTTTAACCTGCTAAGAATACCAGGATCAGTATCGAGAGAGGCTTCCGGCCTGGCAGAAGGGCGCTTTCCACCCACTCCCCCCCTGTTTAGTCCACCACCGAGACATCACTTGGACCCCCACCGCATAGAGCGCCTGGGGGCGGAAGAGATGGCCCTGGCCACCCATCACCCGAGTGCCTTTGACAGGGTGCTGCGGTTGAATCCAATGGCTATGGAGCCTCCCGCCATGGATTTCTCTAGGAGACTTAGAGAGCTGGCAGGGAACACGTCTAGCCCACCGCTGTCCCCAGGCCGGCCCAGCCCTATGCAAAGGTTACTGCAACCATTCCAGCCAGGTAGCAAGCCGCCCTTCCTGGCGACGCCCCCCCTCCCTCCTCTGCAATCCGCCCCTCCTCCCTCCCAGCCCCCGGTCAAGTCCAAGTCATGCGAGTTCTGCGGCAAGACGTTCAAATTTCAGAGCAACCTGGTGGTGCACCGGCGCAGCCACACGGGCGAGAAGCCCTACAAGTGCAACCTGTGCGACCACGCGTGCACCCAGGCCAGCAAGCTGAAGCGCCACATGAAGACGCACATGCACAAATCGTCCCCCATGACGGTCAAGTCCGACGACGGTCTCTCCACCGCCAGCTCCCCGGAACCCGGCACCAGCGACTTGGTGGGCAGCGCCAGCAGCGCGCTCAAGTCCGTGGTGGCCAAGTTCAAGAGCGAGAACGACCCCAACCTGATCCCGGAGAACGGGGACGAGGAGGAAGAGGAGGACGACGAGGAAGAGGAAGAAGAGGAGGAAGAGGAGGAGGAGGAGCTGACGGAGAGCGAGAGGGTGGACTACGGCTTCGGGCTGAGCCTGGAGGCGGCGCGCCACCACGAGAACAGCTCGCGGGGCGCGGTCGTGGGCGTGGGCGACGAGAGCCGCGCCCTGCCCGACGTCATGCAGGGCATGGTGCTCAGCTCCATGCAGCACTTCAGCGAGGCCTTCCACCAGGTCCTGGGCGAGAAGCATAAGCGCGGCCACCTGGCCGAGGCCGAGGGCCACAGGGACACTTGCGACGAAGACTCGGTGGCCGGCGAGTCGGACCGCATAGACGATGGCACTGTTAATGGCCGCGGCTGCTCCCCGGGCGAGTCGGCCTCGGGGGGCCTGTCCAAAAAGCTGCTGCTGGGCAGCCCCAGCTCGCTGAGCCCCTTCTCTAAGCGCATCAAGCTCGAGAAGGAGTTCGACCTGCCCCCGGCCGCGATGCCCAACACGGAGAACGTGTACTCGCAGTGGCTCGCCGGCTACGCGGCCTCCAGGCAGCTCAAAGATCCCTTCCTTAGCTTCGGAGACTCCAGACAATCGCCTTTTGCCTCCTCGTCGGAGCACTCCTCGGAGAACGGGAGCTTGCGCTTCTCCACACCGCCCGGGGAGCTGGACGGAGGGATCTCGGGGCGCAGCGGCACGGGAAGTGGAGGGAGCACGCCCCATATTAGTGGTCCGGGCCCGGGCAGGCCCAGCTCAAAAGAGGGCAGACGCAGCGACACTTGTGAGTACTGTGGGAAAGTCTTCAAGAACTGTAGCAATCTCACTGTCCACAGGAGAAGCCACACGGGCGAAAGGCCTTATAAATGCGAGCTGTGCAACTATGCCTGTGCCCAGAGTAGCAAGCTCACCAGGCACATGAAAACGCATGGCCAGGTGGGGAAGGACGTTTACAAATGTGAAATTTGTAAGATGCCTTTTAGCGTGTACAGTACCCTGGAGAAACACATGAAAAAATGGCACAGTGATCGAGTGTTGAATAATGATATAAAAACTGAATAGAGGTATATTAATACCCCTCCCTCACTCCCACCTGACACCCCCTTTTTCACCACTCCCCTTCCCCATCGCCCTCCAGCCCCACTCCCTGTAGGATTTTTTTCTAGTCCCATGTGATTTAAACAAACAAACAAACAAACAGAAGTAACGAAGCTAAGAATATGAGAGTGCTTGTCACCAGCACACCTGTTTTTTTTCTTTTTCTTTTTCTTTTTCTTTTTTTTTCCTTTTTTTTTTTTCCTTTATGTTCTCACCGTTTGAATGCATGATCTGTATGGGGCAATACTATTGCATTTTACGCAAACTTTGAGCCTTTCTCTTGTGCAATAATTTACATGTTGTGTATGTTTTTTTTTAAACTTAGACAGCATGTATGGTATGTTATGGCTATTTTAAATTGTCCCTAATTCGTTGCTGAGCAAACATGTTGCTGTTTCCAGTTCCGTTCTGAGAGAAAAAGAGAGAGAGAGAAAAAAAGACCATGCTGCATACATTCTGTAATACATATCATGTACAGTTTTATTTTATAACGTGAGGAAGAAAAACAGTCTTTGGATTAACCCTCTATAGACAGAATAGATAGCACTGAAAAAAAATCTCTATGAGCTAAATGTCTGTCTCTAAAGGGTTAAATGTATCAATTGGAGAGGAAGAAAAAAAGGCCTTGAATTGACAAATTAACAGAAAAACAGAACAAGTTTATTCTATCATTTGGTTTTAAAATATGAGTGCCTTGGATCTATTAAAACCACATCGATGGTTCTTTCTACTTGTTATAAACTTGTAGCTTAATTCAGCATTGGGTGAGGTAATAAACCTTAGGAACTAGCATATAATTCTATATTGTATTTCTCACAACAATGGCTACCTAAAAATATGACCCATTATGTCCTAGTTAATCATCATTTTTCCTTTAGTTTAATTTTATAAACAAAACTGATTATACCAGTATAAAAGCTACTTTGCTCCTGGTGAGAGCTTAAAAGAAATGGGCTGTTTTGCCCAAAGTTTTATTTTTTTTAAACAATGATTAAATTGAATGTGTAATGTGCAAAAGCCCTGGAACGCAATTAAATACACTAGTAAGGAGTTCATTTTATGAAGATATTTGCTTTAATAATGTCTTTTTAAAAATTTTGGCACCAAAAGAAATAGATCCAGATCTACTTGGTTGTCAAGTGGACAATCAAATGATAAACATTAAGACCTTGTATACCATATTGAAAGGAAGAGGCTGACAATAAGGTTTGACAGAGGGGAACAGAAGAAAATAATATGATTTATTAGCACAACGTGGTACTATTTGCCATTTAAAACTAGAACAGGTATATAAGCTAATATTGATACAATGATGATTAACTATGAATTCTTAAGACTTGCGTTTAAATGTGACATTCTTAAAAAAAGAAAAGAATTTTAAGAGTAGCAGTATATATGTCTGTGCTCCCTAAAAGTTGTACTTCATTTCTTTTCCATACACTGTGTGCTATTTGTGTTAACATGGAAGAGGATTCATTGTTTTTATTTTTATTTTTTTAATTTTTTCTTTTTTATTAAGCTAGCATCTGCCCCAGTTGGTGTTCAAATAGCACTTGACTCTGCCTGTGATATCTGTATCTTTTCTCTAATCAGAGATACAGAGGTTGAGTATAAAATAAACCTGCTCAGATAGGACAATTAAGTGCACTGTACAATTTTCCCAGTTTACAGGTCTATACTTAAGGGAAAAGTTGCAAGAATGCTGAAAAAAAAATTGAACACAATCTCATTGAGGAGCATTTTTAAAAAACTAAAAAAAAAAAAAACTTTGCCAGCCATTTACTTGACTATTGAGCTTACTTACTTGGACGCAACATTGCAAGCGCTGTGAATGGAAACAGAATACACTTAACATAGAAATGAATGATTGCTTTCGCTTCTACAGTGCAAGGATTTTTTTGTACAAAACTTTTTTAAATATAAATGTTAAGAAAAAATTTTTTTAAAAAACACTTCATTATGTTTAGGGGGGAACTGCATTTTAGGGTTCCATTGTCTTGGTGGTGTTACAAGACTTGTTATCCATTTAAAAATGGTAGTGGAAATTCTATGCCTTGGATACACACCGCTCTTCAGGTTGTAAAAAAAAAAACATACATTGGGGAAAGGTTTAAGATTATATAGTACTTAAATATAGGAAAATGCACACTCATGTTGATTCCTATGCTAAAATACATTTATGGTCTTTTTTCTGTATTTCTAGAATGGTATTTGAATTAAATGTTCATCTAGTGTTAGGCACTATAGTATTTATATTGAAGCTTGTATTTTTAACTGTTGCTTGTTCTCTTAAAAGGTATCAATGTACCTTTTTTGGTAGTGGAAAAAAAAAAAGACAGGCTGCCACAGTATATTTTTTTAATTTGGCAGGATAATATAGTGCAAATTATTTGTATGCTTCAAAAAAAAAAAAAAAGAGAGAAACAAAAAAGTGTGACATTACAGATGAGAAGCCATATAATGGCGGTTTGGGGGAGCCTGCTAGAATGTCACATGAATGGCTGTCATAGGGGTTGTACATATCCTTTTTTGTTCCTTTTTCCTGCTGCCATACTGTATGCAGTACTGCAAGCTAATAACGTTGGTTTGTTATGTAGTGTGCTTTTTGTCCCTTTCCTTCTATCACCCTACATTCCAGCATCTTACCTTCATATGCAGTAAAAGAAAGAAAGAAAAAAAAAGGAAAAAAAAAAAAAAAACCAATGTTTTGCAGTTTTTTTCATTGCCAAAAACTAAATGGTGCTTTATATTTAGATTGGAAAGAATTTCATATGCAAAGCATATTAAAGAGAAAGCCCGCTTTAGTCAATACTTTTTTGTAAATGGCAATGCAGAATATTTTGTTATTGGCCTTTTCTATTCCTGTAATGAAAGCTGTTTGTCGTAACTTGAAATTTTATCTTTTACTATGGGAGTCACTATTTATTATTGCTTATGTGCCCTGTTCAAAACAGAGGCACTTAATTTGATCTTTTATTTTTCTTTGTTTTTATTTTTTTTTTATTTAGATGACCAAAGGTCATTACAACCTGGCTTTTTATTGTATTTGTTTCTGGTCTTTGTTAAGTTCTATTGGAAAAACCACTGTCTGTGTTTTTTTGGCAGTTGTCTGCATTAACCTGTTCATACACCCATTTTGTCCCTTTATTGAAAAAATAAAAAAAATTAAAGTACACATTGTAAGCTTCTTGTGTCCTCATTTGACACACTCTGTAAATTACTTTCAAGAAAATAACAGGCTTTAAGAGAAGGCCAGTCAGTCTTTTTCAGGATTATTTCTATGGGCATTCTGATGCGTGTATTATATCCTAAAGGAACATAAAGTACTTACTATATTAAAATAGACATATCTCAAACCCTGGACATAGTTTCAAGGCTTTACAGTTCTAGAATAGTTTTCAAGAAATGGAAGGTGTTTTCAGTCTGATGTTAAAAACTTACTCCATCTCTTAGCAGAAATCCATTCAAACATAAGTGAAAAAACTTGCTGGTAATAGCATCTTAAACTTTTATTTCCTTTAAATTTTTTGCTGTTCTTGTTGTCTAAAAGTTCTTTTCTATTCTCCCATCCTTGCTTTATCTTAGAACATAATGTAAAAAAGATTTTTTAAAAAAAAATCAGCTCTTTGGTTTCCATGTAAGAGTCTTTTCTCATAACAAAATAACCCCACTTTTCAAATCTAAAAATCTGGAAACAAAGGCACCAGGTTTGGTTTTGTTTTGTTTAAAAAAGAGGGAGAAAGAAAGAGAGAGAGGAAAGAAAAGAAAGCAGCCACTAGGAGTGTAGCCAGACGTAGTGAAATCTTTGGAATCAGCCACTGATTTACTGAGATGCATAGTGGTTTGCCTTGTGGTTCTGAGATCCCAGGAACCCTAGATGCTACAGATTACTTTAGGTGTTTTGATAGGGTCTTCCTGGATGACAGCAAATAAGGGCGGGAATACCCTTCAATTATCTTCTGACCAGCCAGTTAGGTCTATTTTAAAAATCCTTAGAAATCTGTGTTGTCACTTTTACAAATACTGCATGTTGCAGCATCTATTTGCTTTACTAAACACATACCTCTGTGATATCGTGTCCCTGTTCCCAGTGTAGATGAATGAATACGACATTGTTCTTATTTTTGTAAAAAACCAAAACAAAAGCCGTTCTGTTGTCTTCTTGTGGTAGCATTTTTTGTCGCTCAGTTCTTATGCCCTAGTGCCTGTGAGGTGGCCTTTTCATGTCATGCCTTTTATCTGAGGCAAGAATAGTTTTATCTTTCTAAAGTATAAAGAAAGTCAATGTTTTCTGAAAAGCCAGTTTGGGTGGGAAGGAGAGAGTGGGGCTAGAGGAATCCACTGAGAAAGGATGTTGGAGAATATTACATAGGAGCTGGGGTGGGGTGGGTGTGCGGTACCTTGAGAACTTGATGTTTGTCACTGAACTTAGAAAAGATATACTGTATGTGTTTTGGATTAGGTTTCTCCAAAACTGAATCCAAAATGCTGCTCAAGACAGATAGAAATAATTCCCCAGTGCCATGCCAGCTTTAGATGCGGTGACCTCGACTCCACCATATTAAATGTCCATAAAACCTGTGTGTCCCTATTACTCTTTTATTAGGAGCTATGAGTGCAACTGTGTAGGCTTTATATACAGTATTCATTTTAATTTCTCAGTATATGATGCTCTTAGCATAATTAGGTTTTGCATCCTGACAGACAGAATTAATGGTGGATACTGTATACTTGTCTGTTCAAATTTCTTAAATCAAATGGGGAATGGGGAGGAGTGCAAACATCTGGTGATAAATCACAGATTATGTTTGATTTACATGGTCCCAAAGTTAAATAAATTTATTGGGAGGCGGGTTCTTCAGGTTACTTAGTCTCCTGACTTATTGAAGCCTTCTGATAAAATATTATTTCTGAAGCTGATGAACGATAGAAGCATGAGAACCTAGCCAACATGAATATCACTTATAAATGATATTTTGTATCCAGAATTCTAAAATTTAAAATCTTAATATAAAATAACATACAAATTTCCAATAGTAAGATGAATTCATGATCTTTTTTTTTTTTAAATGAGGAACTACTAAGAACATTAATGTCTCTTAAAATCCTCAAGTAAGTTTTTGTAACAGGCTTGACGTGCTGATGGAATGTTCTCTACATACCTGAACTGATGCTTAAAATGTTCTTTTTAATCTTCATTTGAGAACAACTTAATAAACAGGAATACAGCAAATTCTATTTCTCACAGATTTTAAACCAGAAACTCTTCCAGTGCCTATATTACCTCCTTCCTGAACCCATTTGCTATCCTCTGTTTGTTTAGGACCTGCAAAAAGGCTGGAACCAACACATTACAAAGGTTGCTAAGAAGTGAGGTGAACACAGTTCTTCATTTGCACTGGCCATGGCGGAAAGTGTGAAGTAGTTGAGTTTTTCCCAGGGCATTCTGTAGATATAGAACTGTTTATTTAAATACTATTTTTGTATATGCAATAAGTACATATTGTATATATTCATAATGCTAGAAGTGAGAACTTGAAAGGAAGTGGCGGGAGATGGCTTAGGTATAATTCCAATTGGAGAAATAAGGAAATGAGGTGGTTTATTCACAGACACAGTTTGCTGAAAGGTACTGGGATTATTTCGGGCCTTCCTGAAAAGGAGTTGAGAAGCCTCAGGCCCCATCCTCTCCTGCTTGTAGTACTTTGCTCACAGAGACTGAGGGAGGAAATACAGTGTTTTCTTGTTTTAAGCCTCTTTTCCCCCTCCGTACACACATGAACATGACTTCTTATGACTGTGCTGTAACTGTGTGTTCCTCATTACGATTCTGTTACTCCATTGTCCCTGGGCCTGGTGTGTTCAGGAATGTACCCATCCCATTCTCTTTTTTTCAGACAACTTCCCATAAAAAAAAATTGTGGGAACTTTGCCGATATGAGGATGGGATTGGCAGAGTTCTCTCAACCTGCTTGGAAAAATGTTTCTTAAAAGACTGCTAACTTTTAAAAGGCATGAGCCATCTAGCAGATTTTCCTAGTTGTCTCCTAAAGCCCTGCATCTTTCCCAATTGAAAATAAATGAACCCATTGTTAGAGAAATGGACATCAGAACACATAGAGGGAATTGGTATGATGTGTATTTGCTCTAGGGCTGCTATAGCTATGAACTGTGGACAGGGGTTGTCCGGTCTGCACTTCTGCTTGCTGGCATCTCGTTATCCCACTAGCCCGCTGTTTCATTTACTACATACAGCACGAGGCCAGTGACTCAGCCTTTAGGGGGATGGGGCTGTTTTTTTCTCTCTCTCTCTCTTTCTCTCTCTCTATTTCCCAGCGTCATCTATGGTCATGGGATACCATTAATTCCTCCCTTCCAAATGGGAAAGAGACCAATCCAGTTCACACGGGTCATTGTGCTTAAGAACCTAAACTTGGCTGAACACAGCTCGATGGTTGATCCAAATACGTTTTTCCTTTCTGTAAAGTGGCAAAAACTATTTCAAGGGAGCACGTGTGTCAGATCTTTCATAGGGATGGTAGAAAAGGCAAATTAAGCCATTTCCCCAAGTATCCTCTAAAGCGGGAGCCCCTAAACCCATAGGGGGGCTGTGCTTTTAAATAGCTGTGAACGTGGTACAAGCCCATGATATACCTTGTCTATTAGAATTTGAATATTGGTAGCAGGTTGGATGAAGGGGTTTGATTGGGATATCAGCTAAAGGGGCCTCGACGACAGTGACTTAGCGCTGGACTGGGAATGGGATTCCCCAGAACCCACCTGGACACAGCATGCCCCTCAGCCCAGGTCTCCGCTGCTCTGCTCAGGGGTGGGATGCGTGAGAGCAGCTGAGATCCAGACCCCGGGCCTCCTGCGGCGCCAAGTCAGGGGAGAGGAGGCCCCAGGCCCCTGCTTCGGGTCGCCATGGCAACGAGGCCTGGAATGCCACAGTGGTAGCCCTCTTCCTCGGCACATCCGGACTCCCAGTTCTGCTGCTTCAAGTCAATGTCCACAGCAAGGGAGGAACCCCGGAGGAAAATAACCACTCCCTTCTTCCCTTCACCATTGCCTTCCCCCTTCCAAAAAAGAAAAGAAAACTGCATGTTTGAAAGAAACTACAGGCAGTTTTTGGTGCAATTTGAGAGCAACTCTTTTGGGTTCTGGTTTTCTCTTCAGAGATTTGTTCGCCTCTTGTAAATCATTGGCTGCTTTGACGTTGAACTTGATGACATTTCATGTTTTCGTTGTGCTGCTTTTACATCAGTTTTGATTTTTTGTTTCTTTATAATTTTATTATTATTTTGAGAAGGTGTCCCCTTTCCCTCCTCCCTCTCCCGCTCTCCTCAACCAAAGGACTGTTTCTTACTAAGTTTTCTCAGTCATAAGGGCAAGTGTTTCCTTCCAGGTGTGTCCCGAGTTTATTAGGACTACCATACAATTGGGCAGGGGTGGGGGGACCTGGGTCCTCCTTGGGGGGACGGAAGGGAGGGAGGCATGGGAAGACCACTCAGAGGTCAGAGATACTTGGGGAGGGGAGGCTGAGTTTGAAATCATGCTTAAGATGCCAGTGGCTCGACCTGTGGTTGGTTTAAGTTCTAATTTTTAAAAAGCTAGTTAGAGAACAGAAAATCATTGGGCCAAGTCACACCTGTACTTTTTTTTTCCCCCTCCTCTGTCTCCAACCTCTTTCTAGGTTCTTCACACACCCCCATTCGGCGTAGTACCCAGAGAGCTCAAGATGTGTGGCAGTTTTCGGATGGAAGCTCGAGAGCCCTTAAGTTCTGAGAAAATTTGAAGCCCCCAGGGGCGGGGTGGACGCGTGCCGCCCAGTCGACATCAGCGTGGTCTGTCATCCTGCTAGTTTGTGATGTTTTCTGACAGTAGCCTCCAAGAAGCCGTTGTGCGAAGACAGAGTCCTGCAGAGTCCTTCCAGCCTAGGCCTGCAGTGCCATTTTATTTATATTTTTTAATAAAAAGTAAAAACAAAAAAACAGACCCACATTGGAACAGTGAATCAGTCCCATAGAGAGGGCCCGTGGACCATCGCTGTCATGAGTGATGCCCTGGCCCTTCTGAAACCAGCCAACCTAATTACCTGTATTGTGGAAATGCGCATGAGTCCCCAACCCCTTGTTTCTATACATTCTATGTTGTCTTTTAAAAAGTGTGCTTAACATTGACACAATAAATGTTGGAGCTTTAGGTGGTGTTTGCTTGTTCTTTAATTTTTAATGCTTATAAGACAATGCGGCTGCTTATGATTTTGTATTTCTGCACCCGTTTCCTACAGACACCCATCGGGTGGGTAGGAGGAACAGATTTGAGAAATGGGCAGGAGATGTAGGAGGGGAACTAGGTTACCACTTATCAGATGGCATACATTTTCAAGGAGAATCAAAATGCAAAACTTGGGAATAAATCATAGCAATATCATAATTAATGTAGTAGTAGTGTTGCTGTTTATTAATGCTGAAGTGTGGTTTTCCTAACTGTCTGACTTATAATTTGCATACCATTAAATAATGCATAATATGGAACGCCGAATCCTGTTTTTCAAATATATGCTTTTGGTGGCTACCATGCAGGATTTGAATTTGTCTTTTAATTTAGCTTAGGAAAGATAACGTCACTGTGTGAGCGGTAAATCCTAAAGAAGGTGATAAATGTCAGTAGTTGCTTATTAAATGTTCTAATTTTAGGTTCCCAAACCTTTAGGAAATATATCTTAATGCAAACAAACAAACAAACATAAAACTTCTTTAGTACTTACATCAGGAAATTTGAGGCAGATTTTAGAGGGGGGAAATTATAGGAGGAAAGAAGTTCACATCAGAACAGACAATTGTAATCACAGTAATGCTCCATTCCTTAGAAATTAGTGCCACAAATAAGTTACTTCTACAAACAGGTGGTAAAAATTCTTTCTGGCCCAGTTAATTTGCACAGAACTTTTCTCAGTTTGGTATTTTTACTGCTTGGAGATCCAGAAGAGAATTAGAAACAATATAGCAAATTAAAATAGGTTTGTCAATAATAGAGCTCAGACACCTGTGTGCTGTAGATTCACATGCAGGCCGTGAACCTAAGTGGGGAAAATCTTACCTGTCCACCTTCTGGCTGGATTACCTAGCTTAGTGAAAAGATAACCAAATAATTGGCATGTGAATTCTTTCCTGCTTATTCATAATAAATAATGACTCTCTACAGTAGTGAACTACCTTATACTGTATACAGTGCTGTCTCGTGCATTATTTCACCTGCTCTCTGGGACAGATCTCTTGACTTCCACTTTATGGAGGTGGAGACTGAGGCTCACCAAGGTTAAGGGCTTGCCAGAGGCCACATCAGTAAGAGAGAAAGCAGAGAAACCAGGTTTTCTGGTTTCTTGTCCAGAGCCAATTTCACCAAACTCTGTTTAACTGATCGAAGGGAGTATCTTTTCCTGTGTTAGCACATAAGTCATAAATGTTCACAGACACACACGTGTGGCTTACCCATACAGACCCAGGATGGCCTTTGGTAAAGGCATGCAGAGTTGCCTCTTCCTACCAAAAGATGTGTGCACTGAGAAAGGGAGGTTGCGGCCTCCTTGCCATCACCTCTCCCCTGTGGCTTTTCCATGACAAATAACCCTGATTGCACAAGTGGCCTGTTTGTGACTTCCTATCAATTAGTTGGGACTTCCAGACAAGAAGTTATTTCATAAAGAAACCCTCTCCCTGCCCCATGCTCTGACTATGTGTTGCTGAAACATAAGACCATTAGGGTTTCTGTAATGGCATCCTCCCTAAATGTGCTGAACTCCTTGCTGATGCCTAGAAAGAGTGACACCACTTCCAAAGGGAGGCCAGAATTGAAACAACAATCCTGGGTCTTGAGACAAGTTCAGCCTTTGTAACAGCACTTGGTGGTCACTACACTTTGATTTCTGGTCTGTGTTTCTACCCCCACTTTTTATTTCTTCTCAGAGTCAGTTTGTAAATAAGTGGATATCTCTAAAAATGGGATTTTTAAGGGGCAAGAGGATAATGGAAGTGGATAAAGGATATCTTTTTATCCTCTTCACTGTGGAGAAGAACCCCCCCCAAAACAAACAAAACAAAAAGACTATCTTTTCCTATGGCTTTTAAAGTTGAAAGAAAACAAAAATTTATTTACAGAATTTATTAGGAAATGGTATTGTGTTAGGGCTAGCCTTTTTTTTTTTTTTTTTTTTTTTTAGACAGCATCTCGCTCTGTCACCCAGGCTGGAGTGCAGTGGCAAGGACTCAGCTCACCACAACCTCTGCCTACTGGGTTCAAGGGATTATCCTGCCTCAGCTTCCCAAGTAGCTGGGACTACAGGCACGTGCCACCACGCCCGGCTAATTTTTTTTGTATTTTTAGTAGATACGGCGTTTCACTGTGTTAGCCAGGATGGTCTCCATCTCCTGATTTCGTGATCCATCCTCCTAGGCCTCCCATAGTGCTGGGATTAGAGGCGTTGCACTACCTCACCTGGCCTAGGGCGAGACTTTTGAAACCCCATACAAGATTGATAATTTGGGAAGACATCTCTCTGTGTGATGAGTCAAGATCATGGTTATCCGTGAATGGCAGAAGCAGGGAAGAGGCTCACAAATCTGCCAGGGGTTCTCACTGTGTCCTCTCTGCAGAGTGGAACTTCAGATTGCAGAGAGATAAATTGGTTGCCTGACATGAGCACAGACTAGAGGACAGAGTCCCAGCCACTCGGATGGAGGAGACCAAATACAGGGCATTGTTTTTACTTTCCCAAGCCTTTTGTGGTCTGTTCAGATTATTATTATTATTATTATTATTATTATTATTATTGTTGAGATGGAGTCTCACTCTGTTGCCTAGGCTGGAGTGCAATGGCACGATCTTGGCTCACTGCAACCTCCACCTCCAGGGTTCAAGAGATTCTCCTGCCTCAGCCTCCAGAGTGGCTGGGATTACAGGTGCGTACCACCTGGCTAATTTTTGTATTTTTAGTAGAGACGGGGATTCACCATGTTGGTCAGGCTGGTCTCGAACTCCTGACCTCATGAGCCACCCGCCTTGGCCTCCCAAAGTGCTGGGATTACAGGTGTGAGCCACCGCGCCTGGCAAGATTATTACACTACTATATAAAAAAGATCTGTTAGACTTTGGGGTCCATGATGGGAGAGAAAGATACTCAGAGCCCCTGCAGCACCCAGCATCCAGCCTGTTGAATATCAGCCTGTTTGAGAAATAATTGTTTCAAAAACCGGTGATCATTTAAAGAAAACTCTTAGGCAAGGAGTGCAATCTTGGAATCTGCTGAGGTCTAACTGAGTGCCCCAAACCTTGGCAGCATATTTTCTGGGCACTTTTGCTTGGAGTTTCCAAGAGCATTCAGATTAAAACCAAGCCCTTCAAGTGGTCAGGAATATCTTTCAGGTTTTGTATGCGTTGACATGATTTTTTTTTTTTTTGATAGTGAGGTTAACATTGACGAAGATGGCTATATTTATTCCTATTTTTAAAAATTCTTATTTTATAATTCTTATTTTATAAATCAGTGTCCCCGGAAGTCATAGTAGGATTAGAATGGAAGTATTTTGTAGGCTGTTGGTTCTCTTCTTACAGTATGCCACATAGCTTTGACTCCTTTTTGAGTACAGTGTGAAGGAAGCAGATTTGAGGAATTTTGAGTCTGGTGGAAGTTCCGAAACAACCGGTGATGCAAGCACACCTTCCTTCTTCAAGAGTTCATCTTGAGTTCCTAACCAGCAGAGAAACAATATTATATTACTTTCCTCTGACTGCCTAGGAGAGACAGTAGTCTTCAGTTTGCATTCCCCTGGAGTTACATTAAGTCATGGAACTTCTCACTTCCAGTAAAATCCAGAAGCAGTCATTGTCTGTTTTTCTATCTTAGTTTAAATTAGGATATCTTATTACTAACCACATGGCCTTTCTTTTTGCTTTGTATTTTAAAAAATGCTCCCAGGAAGTATTTAAGGTTTATAGAATACTTTTATATACATGATAGAATCAATTTTCCTTGTGATTCTATAAATTAGATAAGAAAAGAATAGACTGAAGTTGAAAGGAATCCTAGTAATCACTCATTTTAGAGATCAGAATAATAAGGGCCCAAAGATTAAGCGAAGTACCTAAGATCACAGTGTGAAAAAAACATCATAGCCAAGCTTGAAACCACACAGTTAGTGGCTGAGTCAGAGTTGGAACCCAAGTCTCCTAGCTCCTGTGCAAAGGAATTCAAGTGGCAAATCTCTCCCTAGTGACCCACTAAATTCAGAAATAGGAATAGCAGAAAAGTATGCATTTCAGAAGGATTTAAGAACAAACCCAAAAGCTTGTTTTGGTAGTGCCAGTACTAGCAGGGAACATGTCAGCCTGCCCCATACGGAATACGGGTTTCTAAAATAGTATTCCTATGACGGAGAAGATTTAGGTCACAACCTGAATGGATTCTTCTTTAATTCACCCCTCCAATGGTAGAAATAAACCTGGAGACCAAGAATTGCTGAGAGACAGCTTTTAAAGTTAAAAGGGCTGCTCATCAAACCAAATTCATCTCCAATGACTTAAGTGGGTCTCACAATCTGTTCCATTCTCTAGACAAAATATGACAGAAACAGCCACTGAATCTGAATTTCGATGCCACATCACATCCTGTTAGAGAATCTAAATAACCAATAGCATAACCTGTATCTTTTTCTTTTTTTGAGATGGAGTCTCACCCTGTCTCCCAGGCTGGAGTGCAGTGGCGTGATCTCGGCTCACCGCAACTTCTGCCTCCCTGGTTCAAGCGATTCTCCTGCCTCAGCCTCCTGAGTAGCTGGAACTACAGGCACCCGCCACCATGCCCAGCTAATTTTTTGTATTTTTAGTAGAAATGGAGTTTCACCATGTTAGCCAGGCTGGTCTCAAACTCCTGACCTCAGGTGATTCGCCCACCTTGGCCTCCCAAAGTGCTGGGATTACAGGCGTGAGCCACCATACCCGTCCCCTGTGGCCATTTCTTTTCTTGCCAGTCACCCCTTGATTCACATTTATTTCTAGTGGACATGGGTTGACTTTGAATATCTTGGGGCCTGGTAGGGCAGCAGTTGCTGTGCACAGCAGCTGTTTAGAGCCTGCACAGGCAAAGCCCTCCCTGAAATAGGAGAAAGACAGCGGGAAGCCTCACTGAGCAACAGCAAATCAAACATCCCTGTTGAGGATGGTCTGAGACGAAGTAATTTGCCTGATTTTTCCCCCCAGTGATAGTTCCCTGAATTTCCTTAGATGGTAATGCAAGCAGGCAACTCCCGCTGCCATTTCTGAACCTTCTGCTTCTCTCTCCCTGCTGATTTGTCCCTCTTCTAGAATATGTAGAAAGCCAGTTGAGAGGTAGGAAGAGATTAGCTTCCTTTGGGCTCTAAGATTTGCAGAGTTGCTCACGCTTCTATTTCAGAGTGACTGATTTTACCTGTTGCTTCACCACACAAAGGGGAAAACCCAAAATGCAAATATTCCTCTTCAGAAACTCACCCAAAGCTCAGAACTCAGGAACACAAGAGATTTTTCTTTAAAGTGGTCCTTTGTGTGGATTTGCCTGCAGCCAATATGCCTTATTTGTGGAACTCTTTTTATTTTTCAGCTTCTCTGAGAGCACATTTTCTTTTCCCTCTGACACAAGCCTATGTGTTGGGGGCAGGATGAGGATGGGGTTCCTGTGCGTTTTGGTCTGGACTGGTAAATGGTGCTGTTCTCTGAGCCCACAGCTCAGGGTTATGATCTTGGCTTTATCATTGCCATGCTGACCCACCTGCTGTCCCCTCTCTCTGCATGTGACACATTCAAGGCCCATTCCTCCCTCTGAAGAAGAAAGGACACAATCTGCTTCCTACCTCCTACTTCCCAGCAGCACACAACAGTCACAGCAGTGGGAGACATTCATGTGTTCCGGCCTCTTGGGACTGGAGTGTTGACATACGGTCTTGATGGCCACAGGGATGTGGGGTTGTGGTCCATGTTAAGTGTGGGCTTTCCTTTGCTTTTGGCTAGTAAACCCATTTTTCTTTATAAGCTTATGTCACAGAAAAAAAGCAGCAAGTGATTTTTGTTCGAAAACTAAAGCCGTCATCATGCACACATTTTTTACACAGTTGCTTGTGCAGTGCTCAGGGTGCATCTTATCACTTTGGTTGTACTTTAAGGTTGGGGGTCCCTCTTTACCCCTTTTCCTGCTGGAGGGTAGCATGGAGGGCAGCCCTCTCCCACAGGGCCTTGGCATCTCACTGAGGGTGGCAAAGCACCAAACTTCTCCGGGTGCCTGGAGATCCAGGCCCAGATGTTTCTGAAATGTGATCTCTGACTGAGAACCTAACCCTTCTCATCCTTGATTGGCAGACTGCCCAGAGCTTGGTAAAGAGGAAAATGTAGGTTAAAGTAGAAATAATCGTATCAGCTAATGTTTATTGAGAATTTACTATGTTCTAGGCACAGTGATAAGGGTTTTCCATGCATGTTCTTTTTTTTTTTTTGAGATGGAGTTTTGCTCTTGTTGCCCAGGCTGGAGTCCAATGACACGATCTCGGCTCACTGCAACCTCCACCTCCCAGGTTCAAGCAATTATCCTACCTCAGCCTCCAGAGTAGCTGGGATTATAGGCACGTGCCACCATGCCTAGCTAATTTTTGTATTTTTAGTAGAGACGGGCTTTCACCATGTTGGTTAGACTGGTCTCGAACTCCTGACCTCAGGTGATCCACCCACCTTGGCCTCCCAAAGTGCTGGGATTACAGACGTGAGCCACCGTGCCTGGCCTCCATGCATGTTCTTATTTCTTCTTCCTGATCATCGTGTGGGATAGGTACTATTATTATTTTCATTCTACTGAAGCTTAGAGAGACTAAATGACATGTCTAAGGTTTTGCAACTAGTATTACTACTACTGTCATATAACTCCAGAATGCTTACTCCCAACCTCCACATATTGACTCTTAGTATCTACCTCATCCTGAAATTTTGTCACCACTTGTAATGCCAACGCTGAGTTTACCATCTTAAAAAATTAACAACAGTGCTAATTAAACTGATTAAGAAGTCTATTCAAAGTGGTTTTGCTTTGAGGGCTCTGGTTCTGCAGACTATGGAGCAAGGCTGGTGCCATTTCTTGCTGTGGTGCTTGCATTTCTGTCCATTTCTGGTGCTGGGAGGACCAGTATGGTTTTGTGAGGCATATCTGAGGAATTCACTCTCTAGTCTTCTCCATCTGCAGTATGGCTCATTCATTTGTTCAATCAACAAATATTTATTAGGTTCCTGCTATATGCAACCTGCTGAGTTAAGTGCTGGGGAAGGGATGCAAAGAGGTAAAAGGCACAGTCATTGTGCATCAGAAATTGCTACCAGTGGAGAATTAAATTAATTAGAATCCTATTAAATAACTGGTTGCAGTTAAGCTGGTATGGTGAGAATAGTGGGCTTTACAAAATGCTGATATAGAATTCACTTTGCCTGTGTAGCTAGCAGTCCCAGGCAAAGGGCCTGAGTACTCTGGAATGAATGGGAATGTTATTCTTCATACTTCATCAGTGGTACACACACTGAAAACTTGTTTTTCAAATGGTAGGGATGAGTATACATTGATGTTTCCTCACATATTTGGCCCAGTCCTTCTTGTGAATAACAACACCAATGATTTAGAAAGAGGTTAGTAACAGGAACACAATCTTTGTAAAGATAAGAGACCTGTAACAGGGGATAAGTCCATTTATTTTAACCTTCTGAGCTGACCTCTAACTGATTACCTGCCACTAATTCATTCCAAATGGAACAAGACAAAGAAATCTTTACTTCTCCCGTTTGCAGTATTATCTTTCTCAGATCATCAGCATAAGCAAATATCTTCCCCCAGCCTGCAGTGTGCAACACGCTCTAGGCACTGTGGGGAACTATAAATAGGTACGAGATCCAACCCCTGTCCTCAAAGGGATTACAGTTGGTCCTACGTGGGGGCTAAGATTATATGCATAAAAGCACATAACAATAGGAGAGGGCAATATGATTAATCCGTAAGTGAGAGATGCCAACTGGAGGAATGCAGAGGAAGATAATTTCTCTGGGGCCCACAGAGACGTTAGGCTTTCAGCCATCAAAGGCAGGGTAGGATTTAGAAGACAGACAGAAAAGATGACAGCAAACCAGTTCAAGGAAGTACTGCAGTGTTTGGAGGGCACTGACCAGACCAGAGTGGCAAGAAGAGGTTTGTCTGTGAAACTAGTGGAACATAAGGTGGGAAACTAATTTGGGGTCATGTTATGGAGCAATTTTGACAATAGGCCAAGGGGCTTGTATTTTATCTTATAGTCAATAACATTTTCTTAAATCTTTTTTTTTTTTTTTTTTTTGAGACTGAGTTTCACTCTTGTTGCCCAAGCTAGAGTGCAATGGCATGATCTTGGCTCACTGCAACCTCTGCCTCCCAGGTTCTAGCAATTCTCCTGCCTCAGCCTCCCGAGTAGCTGGAATTACAGGTGCCCACCACCATGCCTGGCTAATTTTTTGTATTTTTAGTAGAGACAGGGTTTCACCATGTTGGCCAGGCTGGTCTTGAACTCCTGACCTCAGGTGATCCACCCGCCTCAGCCTCCCAAAGTGCTGGGATTACAGGAGGGAGCCATCGCACCTGGTCTTTCTTAAATCTTATAGTCAGTTAATGGTTATTCAAAATCATGTCCATAGAAAAGTTTTGGAAGAGTGTAGCAGGGCATGAAATAGATTGAAAGGGAATTCAAAACAAGCCAAGAGACCAGTAGAAGGCCGATCCTGGAAGGTGTTGGTTGTTTCATTGAAGAAGGATACTGCTGTGCATACAGTACTTGGGTTAAACTATATAGTCATCCTTGACACATTCAAATAGACATTGACCCTGTTGTTTGAAGCTGTATCTAAATTCCCCATTTGTGCTGGTCTAGACCCATCAAAGACTATAGAAGCTTGAAAAAGTTCTTCCTTATGGGTTGACGCCACACCACACCACACCACACCACAAACAGCCTAAAGGTAAAGACCTTGAGGCCCAAACAGGTCAGTTAGTTCCTAGGGATTGACTATTTTTACAACACAAAGGACGATTTCATGTGTCATTAAGTACTTAACACTTTAGTATCATGTCTCAAAGCAAAATGATAAACCTAACAGAAAAAAGAATGGAACGCTACAAGATTTTTGCAGATCAGAGAGGTACAACGACTTCTTTTTTGGAGGGAGATTTAAGAATTTTTTTCTTTCTGTAGACACAGGGTCTTGTTTTGTTGCCAGGCTGGTTTCAAACTCCTGGCTTCAAATGATCCTCCTGTCTTGGCCTCCCCAAGTGCTGGGATTACAGGCGTGAGCCACCACCCAGCTGTGATTTAAGAATTTTTTGATTCTCCTGACTATTTGTAAAAGTTACATTATATTGTTTTTTCTTTGCAATATGCTTGTTGGTACAGGCCCGTGTCCTGTAATAATATTATTTTATTGCCATTTGGCCACAACATTAGATGAATTTCATAATAAAGGCATGGATTAGAATAAGCAAGCATGTATATACATAACCAAAGAAGCATTCTCTGCACAAAGTAAGGCAATGCAGGCTGGGGCTTCACTCTCTTGGAGCTTGCATTTCAAAAATAGAGACTTGGTATTTTTGTACTGCAGTCATAAGTCATATCATCTGGTGTCCTTCCCTATCTCTCTCCCCCATGCCTACTATCCTGTTTCTCCTGGAAGCAGGACTAGTCTACGACTGTCCAGTGTCTTAAGTCATAATATTTAGGGCATATAAAGAATTCCTTTTTGGTGCTGGGTTGCAAACTCTCTATTTCATCCTAGAGTTTCTCCCAGAGCTCTGTGGTCTCCACTCCTGTGATCTGCCAGGTCACAAGTCTCAGCAATGCCCACCCTGCAACACCCCCACCTCAGGACGGTGGCCTAGGAGCAAGCGTGTAAATACATGCTAAGGATCAGTCACAAGCGAACGGCCGGGAGGCATCTGAGGAGTTCAACACACAGGGAAGTGTTCCCCTGAGGTGTGAAAACACTCTGCTATTACCAGTACGCCCCATATTTCCCCTCCCACTGAAATATAGTAAAATGTAATGAAAAAGTGAGGTATAGACCTTGACTGGGGACAGGGAGGAAAGCAAGGCCTGTGTGAGATGAAGTCTGTGAGCGGACAAACTTCCTTCACTAGCTAAGCACCCCCTCTTCATGTCAGCACAAGGCTTAATCCGTGCCTCAGCAAAACATAATCACTAAAAGTCATATATACTATACTTGGGTTAGGAAATGCAAGCATGCATTCCAAGGGACTGTTTGCATAGATTCGTTCTTTTCCATTTTGCCCATGAGTCAGAATCATGGTATATGTATGGGAAGTATGCACATATGCACAGTCACACATATAGTTCCTTGTGTATATATCTATTTATAGCACATGCATATTCATGTGCCACCTGTATACACACATCTATCTAGACAGAAAAAAATGCCTCATCTGTAATGACTATGACGATCTCAATGACATTACTGGCCTTGATCTTTGATAGTCATTATCCTCTAGTTTCTGTAGTCTTATCCTCAGAAGCTGTATTCACTCTGGGCTCCCACTCTTCTCCTGGAGTTAAAGTTAAAGGCTAGAAAGCCAGGCCAGCAAAGGTTAGCATATATCCTCTCCTGGCCTAGGGGGTCCTTGTGTCTATAGAACAGATGTGGGGTGGGCTGGAGCCAAGTAAACCTATCCCCTCTCCTACTGGAAATCACATTGAATTCTGACCCAAGGGGCCTCTGTGTTGCAAATGGAAAGGTAATTAAGCTACAAGACTTTGAGCCTTTTGGGGTTGAGAGGGCTTTTCACATCCAGTATATTTTTGAAGAGCAGAGGGTAGAGGTCGGAGAGACATAGGAGGCCTTGAAGAGAACAGAAACAAGATAATAGGTGTTGGGTGCATTGCCATTAGGGGGCATGGATAAACAGAAAACACATTTAAAAATTAATTTTAGTTTTAAAACACACTGAGAATTCTACCAGCATTCTTGATGGCGTGACAGAAGCATGGCGTGACAGAAACATGGCGTGCCCAGTGAGTGTGCTGGGAAGACTGATGGGTTGGAGTGCTCCTTCTGCTATTATCGTGATTATTTTTTAAATGATTATCACCATGGAAAAGTTTCGCCTTCAGAGACCTGGAGTGAGACCTCGAAGGACAGGAGCCCTCCGCTGGTAACGACACTTGGTTGTTAACCAACACAGCCAAGGATGGAGCCCAGTATCTAGAGGGAGGTAATCAATCCCCAGGAGCAGCCCCCTGGGGAATGTTGGTCCCATTTCAGCCACTGCCAGCAAGGAGAATTCTGCTAGCTGTGACTCGGTGTTGATTCAGATGATTCCTCCGGGATGTATGGCTGCAGTAGAGCTTGGAAAATCTGAAGCAAGTGAGAGGACTTGAGACTTCCATTTAGGAATGTTGACACCTTCCCGTGTTCAAAGGATGTGTGTGTGTGTGTGTGTGTGTATGGGTGTGCATGTGTCTTGGGCCTGTACAGAGGGTAAGAGTCCATCCTTTCTCCACCACCCAGCTGTGTTAGGCTTGCTGAAGTGGAAGGTGCTGCCCGTACAAGGCTCACCCTCTCCTATCATCTCCTTTCTTTGGAACCAAGCTGACAGAACTCTTTAGCATGGGCACTCTTAGTTTTGTTTTTTTTTTTTTTTTTTTTTTTTGATGGGCCAAGCTTACAGTTTTCAAAGTGCTATGACAGGATGGTTGCAAAAATAAAAAGCTAGTGAAAGCTTAGTCACAATATTTCTATAGCTGGCAATCAAAAGATCATATTGCATGCAAGTGGCAAAATCATCATAGGGAAATTATGCATTTTCCAGAATACCTTATTCCCTTCTGTGTATTAAACATTACTTTAATATTCTGGTGACAATGTTTTATAATTAATCTAAATGTAAGGGAATGAACACACCAGAGATTATGTCTCATTGCAAAGAGGTGAAAAAGGCTTCTTCACAGTGGCAGACCGGATTACAGACTCAACTCCTTTCACTTATGAGCAACCACAGCTATCACTGAGGGCTAATATCCCACCACATCCTCCAGTGAATGCAAACATTCTGTACACTTTGGGGAGTAAAACCCTTTCACTCATAAGGGTGTTAATGTTAACACAAAAGAAAAGTGTTTTAAAAATTGTATTAGTTCATAGACTTATATTGAACTCATGAGGGGGAATCTAGCCCCAGAGAGATAAAAACTAAAGAGCTCAGCCATAAACCAGTATGATAACATCCTTATTATAAGATGCAAATTGAGGGACCCAATTCACTAAAACACATGTTACTGGTATTTAATTTTGCTTGTGGGAATATATCAGAAGTTGGCCTATGCCTTATGCACAATGTACTTAAAACGAGGGCGAGTAACTTTAGCTATAAAAAACAGTGATAAAGCAGCACAGGGCAAGCCGGGATTGAGAGATAATTGCGAGGCTCTAATTTAAGTGTCAGCGTACACAGCTTTCTTTCCTGGCTTAGGCTGGGAGGCACAGCGTCCGTGTGCTGGAGGCGAGTGGGCTCTGGGTGGGGGAGGCTGGGATTCCAAACCAGGGCAGGAGAATGGTGGCCCTGCGTGGCTCGTGGACCTCTCTCAGGGACCCCTCTCAGCAGGGGCCGGAAAAGCAGGCCCACACCCAGTGGTCATTGCAGGAACTTCACTTGAGCTGGTCTGCTTGTGAGCCTGTGGTTTGGAGAGGAGAAGACGCACTTCCTCATGAGAAAAAGGTCAGTTCCTCTTTCCCTGGGTGGCACAAACAGCCTGCTGGGTAATTAGTGGCCTTCCTGCCACCCTTGAGTCAGTAAATTCCCTCTCAGGGTGTCACTGAGAGGATGCACTCTGTGTGTCTCCAGGTGGTCATCACCATGGGCTCCACAGATGAGGACACCGGCCCTCAGCTCTGCCCCCTCTCAGAAGCCTTCCTCACCTGGGGGTTCTGGGTGAAGGGAGCTCCCGGCCAGAGACTCAAGTGGGATCGTGTGTGGACCATAGAGCCACAGAGCGTCACCTGTGAGCCAGGTGAAATGGGCAACCTGCAGCCCCTCCCTCCTCAGACCTATGAGTCACGATCTGCGTTTTAGGGAGACACATGAACTTGTGAGAAGTGTGCTACTCCTACCCTCTGACCACTGCATGAGCCCCTCATTCACCATTTAGGGCCTGCAGGGTTTGAAGAATTAAGAGAGTGTCTTCCAAATGCCTCCTTTTTAGGGGGTTAAACTTTTATGATTAGAGGGAAAATTATTGCAAGAAGCGTAGGGATGCATCAGAGGTCAATAGGGCGCAAGCATGAAATACCACTAACACTATGTTAGATAACATCAGGGGTCACCTTGATGTTGGCTGGGGAGGAAAGGGACGTCCAGCCCTTGAGGACATGAGATGTTTGCTGAGAGACACATTTACTCTGATGGCGTTGGCTCAAGCCCAAGAGGACGCTATGGACATAAGTGTGGTCTACCCCTGCCTAACCCTTTCCAGAAATAGGCCACCAGCCACCTCCTGAAGAGTGAAAGTTAGGGACAGCAGGGAGGAGGGGGAAGGGGCCGGAGGACAGGGGTCCCCAGGTCACCTAATGATGAAACTCAGTTAACCTTGAGGCAGACTGGGTGAGCCCTAAGGTGATTGCAAGGGCTTCTTAGACTAACTCTGCCCCCGCTAAACTGCCAAGGTCTGGATTTCCTTAATAAGATGAAAATCGTTTTGTAACGCAATTAGGAGAGAAAATGCTTACCCCACAAAGGCTGGGTTGAGGTAACACTTAAGTGTGAATGGGTTAAAGAATAACCAGCCAATCAATCACCAAGTCTCAACAAGGAGTGAAGACATGGAACTCTCCTGGTTTTGCTGGGGTGCACTGAGCAAGTGTGGGAAACACTCAGATAAAACTGATCAGAGGGTTGGGTGCAGAGCGTGCATTTTGAAGTCTCCCCTCTTAGCCAGGAGTCTGGGGGCCTAGTTTACATCACAGTGAGAAAGGAAGCATCTCAGCAAGGGTTGTATTTCAGTCAGGCAGCTGCAAAGACCACAGCTCAACTTTGCATTCTTCAATGAAGCTTTTTGCTTTTTTGTTTTTAAACCCAGGTTATTTCATACAAAGGAGGTTGGCTCTTAGGGCTTTATTAATTGGAGCATTATATTTAAATGTCTGATTTTTCCATCTGATCCTGTCTTACTCTTCGTGGCTTCCCTTGTAGCAAGCATAGCCCTCCTCACGTAATTCCTGGGTGATGAGTGAACTCTGTATAGATGCCCAGATGTAAATGGCCTTTGGAAGGGCCAAGAAGAATTTTGGTGGGATAATTTCCTCTCCTAGGATGGATTTTATTTTCCTTATTGTGTTATCTAGAACGGCCACATGCATCCAGGTCTCTGGAGTAACTTACTTTTGTTTTCTTTCCATTTTTAAAAAGCAAAGTGGACATTTTTCTCAAGCGTTTTGAAGTTCAAATTACATCATCAGATCATCTAAATGCTCTCAGATGGGCAGAAGATTGGGGATGGGTCGGGGGAGCGGGATCACTAATTACCACATTGAAATGTGTGGATTCAAATGCTCCTGTTTCTCCTACAGTTTAGATCCAGGCTTTAACTTCAGTTTCCTGTGTGACCTTTGAGAAGCCATCCCTCCAAGTGCTTCCTTTGGAAGGGTGAGCCCTTGCTCCATCTGGGCTTGACTCTGCCATGGGGGATCAGAAACAACATACATTCTGTCAGCAGCTGCCGGAAATGCTGAAGCAGCAGCCCTGGAGCGGGGGGTGAAGCAGTCCCTGGCTTTTGGAGGAGGCGTGAGAAGAAATTCATGGGGGGCTTTAATTCTTTTTAGATTCCCAACCATTTTCTTCTAGCTGCTACTCCCTGCATTTGTGTAACTTAGTTTGCAACACAGGTGACAAGCTTTCTCTCATTGGATGCTCATTGCAGCACTGTGGGTTGATGCAGCCAGGCAGGTGCTATTGCCTCCGTTTCACTGATTGAGAGACTGAGACTCAGAGCAGTTGGGAGCTTTCCTGAGATAACACAGCTAGTTAGAAGTCAAGCCAGGTCCCCAGGGTAGAGCTTTCAGTAGTGTGTGAGGACAGCATAAAATGAAGTCTGTAGACTGTTTTTTCTCTGAGAAGTTCAAGTCTTCTGCCTTGCTGCTTCTTCCCTCCAAGACAATAAGTTGGGTCGGTGCCCTCTCCAGTGACAAACTTGGGAAACATTTCCCAGTATGAGGTAGCAGCCTCCTTTAGCTATTGTCACAGCCAATTCACAGAGGTCTAAGGCCCCCAGCTTAATTGATGGTTAAGGACCAATTCCACCCTATTCCCCCACCTCCATCAAAAAAGTAGGCAAACACCACTTCATGCCTACTAGAATGGCTATTAAAAACAAACAAACAAAAACAGAAAATAACAAGTGTTAGCTAGAATGTAGAGAAGATGGAGACTGCATGCATTGCTGGGGGTATGTCAAATGGTGGAATCACTGTGGAAAACAGTTTGGCAGTTTCTCAAAAAGTTACACACTTACCATACGATCCTGAAATTCCACTCCCAGGTGTATAGCCAAAAGAATGGAAATCAGGGATTTAAGCAGATTTCTATACACCCATGTTCATAGCAGTATTAGTCACAACAAATGCAAAGTAGAAACAACCCAAGCATCCATAAAAAGATGAATGAGGCCCAGCGTGGCTGCTCAAGCCTGTAATTCCAGCACTTCAGGAGGCCGAGGCGGGCGGATCACTTGATGCCAGGAGTTCAAGACCAGCCTGGCCAACATGGCGAAACCCCGTCTCTACTAAAAATACAAAAATTAGCCGGGCGTGGCGGTGCATGCCTGTAATCCCAGCTACTCAGGAGGCTGAGGCACGAGAATCACTTGAGCCTGGGAGGCGGAGGCTGCAGTGAGCTGAGATCATACCGTTGCACTCCAGCCTGGGTGACAGAGGGAAAATCTGTCTCAGAAAAAAAAGAAAAGAAAAGAAAAGATGAATGGATAAACAAAATGTGAGCTATACACACAGTGGAATAATATTCAGCCATAAAAATAAATGAAATTTTGACATATGCTACAACATGGATGGACCTCGAAAACATTGTGCTAAATGAGATATGCCAGATACAAAAGGACCAATACTATATGATTCCACTTTCACGAGGTACCTAGACTGGGTAAATTCATAGAGACAGAAAGTGGAATAGAGATTACTAAGGGATTAATGAGGGGATGGGGAAAGGGAGCTACTGTTTAACGGGTAGGGAATTTATGCTGGGGATGATGAAAAACTGTTGGAGGTAGATGGTGGGATGAGGACACAGCATTGTGAACGTACTTAATGCCACTGAAGTGTATATTCACAAATGATTAAAATGGTAAATGGTACATTATATATATTAACACAATTAAAAAGACAGTTAAAGCAAACAGGCCAGGCGCAGTGGCTCACGCCTGCAATCTCAGCTCTTTGGGAGGCCAAGGCAGGTGGGTCACTTGAGCACAGGGGTTCAAGACCAGCCTGGCCAACATGGTGAAACCCCATCTCTACTGAAAATACCCAAATTAACTGGGACGTGGCAGCACATGCCTGTAATCCCAGCTACTTGGGAGGCTGAGGCATGAGAATCGCTTGAACCTGGGAGGCGGAGGTTGCAGTGAGCGGAGACTGCACTACTGCAGTCCAGCCTGGGTGACAGAGTGAGACTCTGTCTCAAGAAAAAAAAAAAAAGGAAGCAAACAAACCCAAATAGAAAACAACAACTGAACAAACAAAAACAAAAAAGGAGGCAAAGGAAGAAGTGAGGGCCCAAGGGTAAAAGACAGGGGCTGGTGTGGAAGACACAACAGTACATCATGGAAAGGAAGAAGGTGTCTCTGGGAGAGGTCCAGGTGGTGCTCTGCCCAAGGGGTCGCATACCTTAGTGCTGGGAAGAAAGGTATTCTCTGGGGCCTGAGACTCCTGCAGGGAAACTGTCCCAGTATCAGCCAGAGAAGAGATGGCATTCTTTTAGTACATGGCAGCAGCCCTGGAGCCCCCGGGCAGGATCATATGCCTAGGGCGGGAGAAGTGCCCATTTCCAATTTATTTATGTGTTCTATCCCCAGAGTGGGATAAATGACTGTGAAACTGACCTAATATTTATGTCTATTTTAAGGCCGGGGGTTGATATGAGTGCTTTCTTGATGAACTGCGCCCTTAGAGCTATTTACTTTAGTGGAAAGTTTCTTTTGAGGAGGAGATTGGGAAAAGTCATCAAATTTCGTGGTTGCTGCTTCCTCTAATTATATTCTCACTTTTGAATAATTTTTAAGCCCTTCAGAAGTACAAGAAATAGGGGATTTTAAAATGATGGGAACATTCCCAACAAAGGTAAAATGCTCCCTACCCTGGGGCCCAGCTCTTTACTGTGAGTTTGTGACATCTACTTTTATCATTCTAAAAGTTTCATGTTGTCCATACTGCCTGTTAGGAAATGTGGAAAACTGGCTTTCAAACTTGGACTTGGAGCCAGGCATGGTAGTGTGTGATTGTAATCTTAGCTACTTGCTTGTGCTGAAGACTTTGAGGATGCAGTGAGTTATGATTGATTGTGCCACTATGCTCCAGCTTGGATGACAGAGCGAGACCTCAGTCTCAAAAAAAAAAAAAGGGACTAAGGCTGGCAGAGACAAGAAGACTAAACTTTGTATTAATTTGTCGTATGGTCATTCCTTGTTTTTTCAGAATGGACTCCTCTCTTTTTTCCCTTTAAGCAACAAGATGGTAGAGCTACAACCCAGCCCCTGCTGGTAGATCTCTCTGTTCGGTCCTGAAGGTTAAAGTCCGTAGATGAAAAAGGCTGGAATGCAAGGTGTGAACACTGAGATAAAGCAGAGCATGGGCACATGTTTTGTTTGTTGCCATGAGGCTCTGTTTTATTTTATTTTTAAGACAGGTTCTTGCTCTGTCACCCAGGCTGGAGTGCAGTGGTATGATCGTGGCTCACTGCAGCCTCATCCTCCTGGGTTCAAGCAATCCTCCCACCTCAGCCTCCGCAGTAGCTGGGGCTAGCCACCACACCCGGCTAATTTTTTGTAGAGATGGGGGTCTCAGTATGTTGCCCAGGCTGGCCTCGAACTCTTGGGCTCAAGGGATCCTCATGCCTCGGCCTCCCAAAGTGTTGGAGTACAGGTGTGAACCACTGGGCTAAAGCGTCATCAGGCTTTAGAACCAGAAGCTCAAGAACTGGCCTCAACAGTAAAGGCACTTCAGAAATGAAATTACATTCTGAAACCAGCGCAGAGGAGCCAAGTATTCAGCACTGACTTGCTCTCAGGTAGCATTGAGCATATATTTGCTGGTGACAGAGGCAGATGACTGGAATTTATTTTTTACCAAACGGTTTTGTTTCCTGAGTCCTGAGAGATGACCTGGTCACACCTTCCCCTTTAATCTTATTAAGGAAAATCGATGGGCACAAGCTGGGATTAACTACAAGGGAATTTGAGCAGCAAGAGAAGCTCATTCTTACAAGGTGCTTGGTAAATTTGGGGAATTCTCTGAAAATTCTGAGTGAATATCTGGGTGGAGGGCAAGGAAGTGACTATATTATTACTAGCAATGCAAGGAGATAGTCACAGCTTTAACAAATACTTTTGTTTGCTGAAGAGTTTTTATTTTCTCATTTTGTCTCTGTGCCACCCAGGTATTGCTATAGCCCTAATTTATCAGAGAAGTAAACCGAGGCTCAGAGCAGTCTGGGGGTTTTTTGGAGGCCACAGAACTGGTTAGAAGAGGCATGGATTAGGATGCAGGTATTGTGACTCATTCTGCAGACTTCCCTTGGGGTTTTCAATCTTGTCCTTTCTGGTCATGCCCACGCCTGGGTTTAGACACATGCTGGGGGCTAGGCAGGAGCGTGTTGGATGTTGTGGGGTGAGTGTGGGAATGGAGGGTAGCTCTTGCAGTGCTCAGGCTAGAGCTGGTCCTAACCCTTCCATGGAGCAGGGAGGGGTGATAGCAATTCAGGCCAGACCGTTTCTTGGAAAGGCGGAGTGTGAGTGCTGGGTCAGGCTAGTGAGGCATAGTTCTACGTGATTGCATTCAGCTTGCAATAGCTGATGGCACTGATGAATGGAGCCTCTGGGCCACTCCTGAGGCTGGCCAGCTCCCCTGCCTTCCCCTCCGAATTCAGAGGCCCTCTTTTGAGGTTGCTGTTCTGGTCAGGATAGCTAAGCTGTTTCCTTCAGTAGGCCATTGTTTTATTATTCTCAGATTATCTGGGAGGGGTCTTTAGTCTTCTCCCCTCTCCTCAGATAGATTTAGCACATCTCACCTTGATGGTTCCTGAAGCAAGGACTCTGACTTTGAGAGGACGGAAGGTGGGGGAGTGAGATGAGATGAGACTGGAGATGGCAGGAGCACTGGCAGCGAGGATGGCAGCTGCAGGGACCCTATCCAGGTGCTGTGTTGGGGCCAGGCCTTGAAGGCAAACTCCTCCTACTCCCCATGTGAGCTGACAGGAGTGTCTCAGGGAGGGGGCTGCTGAGGTTGTCTTCGGGCCACATGGCTGCTGGGCATGGCACTGGATTCAGGACCAAGACTCTCGGGCTCTAATCCTTGCTCCTTCATTTCATGTTCTTCTCTTCTCTGGGTCTTAGTTTTCTCATCTGTAGCAGGAGCCGACCAATTCTAAGGTCACTCTTAGACTCTACAGAACTCTCACTGGAAGAGAACCCAGGAAGGGCATCTGGGAGGCGGCTGCTCAGGGTGGCCAGGTACGAAGCCACCAGGCAGAGGCACAGGAGGCATCCCTGAATCACTGAGGAGTCACCGGCCATGAGCAATCTGTGGTGAGAGAGAAGGAGGTGCAGGCCAGTCAGGGGAAGGAGGCAACTTCCAAAATGCCAGGGAAGTTTACAAGCAGGTTTTGTCTAAGTGATTGACCAGTAGGCGCTAGCAGCAAACAAACCAGCGCAGGGTCCCAACTTGGTCAGGAATGGAATGCTTTTTTTTTTTTTTTCTTAAAGAAAATAAATCCAATCAGGTCTTTTATCTTGTTTAGAAATCATAAATTTAACATGTATTGGGGTTAGCAGACCAGTTCAGGGGCTGTTTGGGAGCATTGGTTCATTAGGCTCGGAGTATTTATGAGGCAGAGTTTAAAGGACACCATTTAACAATTCTTGGCCTGGGGCTGTCTTGGTTGCAGCTTTGGGCATCTTTTGGGGTTCTGTTTGGAAGTTTTGCTTGTTGAAATATAGTTTAGAATGCAGAGAATTAAGTGCCTTTTGAAAACATTTTCATCCCATCCTAGGCAGTTAAATTCCCAATACTTTGGAATCATGGCTATAATTCAGTTTACAAACACAAATGGAGTGCCCACTATGTCTTTTTATTTTATTTTATTTTATTTTTGAAACAGAGTCTTACTCTGTTGCCCAAGCTTGAGTGCAGTGGCGTGATCTCGGCTTACTGCAACCTCTGCCTCCCGGGTTCAAGCGATTCTCCTGCCTCAGCCTCCCGAGTAGCTATGATTTTTGGTGTGTGCCACCATGCCCAGCTAATTTTTGTATTTTTAGTAGAGACAGGATTTCGACACGTTGGCCTGGCTGGTCTTGAACACCTGACCTCAGATGATCCGCCCGCCTCTGCCTCCCAAAGTGCTGGGATTACAGCTGTGAGCCACCGTGCCTGGCCCCCACTATGTCTTACTACCTGCAGGACACAGTACCGAGTGTTTCGAGGAAAATGACAATTGAACAATACTAGGTCCACAGCAGGTGACTCAAACAACATTTCCCAAATTGTATTAAGTTTGGGGAATTTTTATTTTCAGATAAGAAGTCACATCAACACACATCTACATGCTGACCTACCTGTGTCTTTTGGTTGTGGGACTTGGGTCTTGGTTCCTGAAAACTTTTTCATAATTGATAGGTGAAAATAACAAAAATGTGGTAGACATGGCTTGGAATGAACACTATTAAAAAGAAAAATAGGACTCTGGAATACAAACTGGTTTAGACAGTCAATAAATGAATGTCTACTCAGTGGGCACTTGGCAGGTGTAAAGAACATGCTCTCTGCTTGAGCATCTGTGAGGTGTATTTCAGTTATTCCGCCAAGCCATGTAGCATTGTTGCCATTTTCCAGATAAAGACATTGGAGCTTAAACTAGTTAAGTGGCTCGATAAAGGTCATCTAGCTAGTACATGGTAAAATCAAGTCTTTCTGACTCAAAAATCCATGCTCTTATTAATTAATTAATTTAAGAAATATTAATTGAGCATTTCTCATCAAACATGCTGCCTCCACATGGGGCACTCTGTGTACTCTAAGGAGAAGAATCAGACAATCACCAAACACAGCACAATATAACATATTTTGTAATTAAGTGCTACTTTAAGAGCTATATGAATTCAGGGAAGGGAGAATATGTCAGCTGGAGAGGCTTGGCACAATGTCTTGAGAGGATCTCAAGCTGGGTCTCAGAGCACAGAAAAGATTTGCAGGAACCGTGAATAGAGAAGAGCGGCAGAACTTGTGTCTGGGGGCAGTGAGATGCAGAGGTAAATTGGAGCAGATGCTTTAACTTTGCAAGGTCACCTGCTTTGAGGTTCAATTATAACTACCTGGAGTGGCCTTTCAACCCTCAAATAGTGAAGAGGGTGGTTTCATTGTCTAACTCCCACGTTCATCTGCCTTAGTAGTGACTAGCTCTAAGTCCAGAAGGAGAACTGGGAGGGGTGAGAATATGAAATATTACTCATTGATAGCAATTTCCACATGCTTCCTTAAACAATAACCAACCCAAATTACCTACATCTACACAGATGACACAGATGATACAATAATGAAATAATTGATGAAATAATAATGAGAGGAGTCATAAAAGTAGAGATTTTAAAAGCCCTGTGTTCCCAAGAGCCATATGCTACTAGCTGCAAAGCACTCCTTTCTGTGCGTGATCAAAACCTTTTCTGTTCCCTTAAAAAATAATACATTGGTAAGCAGGTGCTTCATTGGTTGAAGAGGTCATTGCTCAATGCCAGGTTGGTTTTCAGAGAACAGAAATGACATTTCTATGAAATCAACTTGAACAAAGTATTTAACTCAGCTTCTCAAAAGTTGCCAATAAACTTTATTTAAAGAGATTCTCAGAGGAGGCTGTTGTGGTGACTCTAACTGACTGCATCCTATGCCCACTCTTCCCTCTCTTTTGGCCTTCTTTTTCAGACTTGTGTAAACCCAAGAAGGTGGGATAGGGAAAGACATTACAGGATGGTTTAGCACTCTGCAGTTGGACAGGAGAGGTTGGAAGTTGTGGGATGGAGTCCCAGAAGAACCTGGTGGCTCCAAGTGGTATTGTGTGGCTTCTTAGCCATCACATTTGATCTCCCCAGGGGGCGGCTGTTGTTGCCATCCTCTGCTTTACCACTGGTGGTGACTAGTGGGAACATTTCTCATAGGGTTTTGGATGGATCTCCATGTTTATCTCTTGAGGCCCATTAATTTGGTTGCTTGGGCACTGTAGTGATGGGTCTATGCCATGTGTTGGAAAGAGCACTAGATTAGAAAAGAAGACTTGGTCCTGGACAGTTCTGCTGCATGGCTTTAGGTGAGTTCCTTAAGGTTTCTCCATCTCAATTTCCTTATTCGCCATCTGGATAGTTACCCTAGATAATCTCCAAGCTCCCTTCCAAGTCTGTGATGAGAGGCCAAAGTTGTAAATTCAGTCTCCTCATGGAGTAGACAGTGCTGCGTTGTGCCAGAATCACAGACAGCAACCCTGTCCTATCCTCACTGTGACTCCTCTAGGTGAGATGATCAGTGGTTCAGATCAAATACTTTGTCTTTTTTTTTTTTTTTTTTTGACAGAGTTTCACTCTCATTGCCCAAGCTGGAGTACAATGGTAAGATCTCGGCTCACTGCAACCTCCACCCCCTGGGTTCAAGCGATTCTCCTGCCTCAGCCTCCTGAGTAGCTGGGATTACAGGTGCCCACCACCATGCCCAGCTAATTTTTTGTATTTTTAGTTGAGATGGGGTTTCACCATGTTGGCCAGGCTGGTCTCGAACTCCTGACCTCAGGTGATCCACCTACCTCGGCTTCCCAAAGTGCTGAGATTACAGACATGAGTCACTGTGCCAGGCTGAGTCTTTTTGATTAAAATAGCTCCCAGTTGATGCTGTCAGCAAAATTGTGTAGACAATCTATGGGGGCAGCCATGCTGGTGTGCCTGAGACCAGGTGGCTTCTCTCAGTTTTAAAACCAGCAAAGCACTGGGCAAACCAGCCAGGTGGCCACCCCAAGAAGGACAGTTCCCACCAATTTAGCGTTAAGGTGGTGCCAGGGCAAGTGACAGCATCACTAAGAGATATAAAAAGATTCTAGAAAACTCTGATTTTTCTTGGCCATTACTTGACTTCCCTTAAAGTCTCTTCGGGTCCCTATTAAGTAAATACTGAAATTTAAATGATGAAATGCTTTCTCCCCCAGCCCCTATGATGTAACTAAGTCACTTCCTATCCCAGAAGCTAGTTTGGACCTGGTCTAGCTTGTCTTGCACCAGATGTCCCTGAAGTCACCTTCTCACCCCAGGCTTCTCCTTCTGCCTTCACCTGTCCTAGGGTGGGAGCTGAAGGTTCAGAGGAGTCAGGTGGGACCACGGCTGGGCCTCTGCCTCGGTTCTCACAGAGTCTCCCAAGCCCTTACCTCATGCCTGCGAAGGAGCAACTTTTCTTCCGAAAAAATCTTTTTCTTCCAAAATGGATGCTCTGACTGGCTGCTAAGAAATGTGTGACCACAAGAAAACAAGAGCTTTAAGAGATAAGCATGGATATTCCATGCCTGGGATTCTGAGATATCCTGATTTAAGTGAGTTATTCTTGAATGGAGGGATCTGAGAGTGGTCGTAGAGTCTAAAAGAGCTCATTTTATAAAGCACAGCCTATAATGGCTTAGATCCATTTTCCTTTTTCTTCTAAACCTGCTTTGAGTTGGGGAGCAAAGCAAGTGGTTCCCTCAAGTGTCTTCCCTTTCACCTCATTCTCCTTCTACCCCTAGCTTTGCTTATGAGGTGTTTCCTATATTCTCTGAGGGCACAAAACACTTAGAGGCCATATTATAATTCCTAAAATCTATCTGAATCACACAATTGATATAAACATGTATTTTTGTTGTAAAATTTAAAATTTTGTCCATCTGATGGATGAGAATGGCCTGGTCTTGGTTTAATACCCATTTCCCTGAGTCCCTGAATGACTGTGTGGAGCAGGTCCTCCTTTACTCCTGGCCCCCTGGCTAACCTGTATCTAACTGATATAAACTAGAAATAAAGTTTATTGTGTTGGGCCTCTGAGATTGGAGTTGTTACAGCAGTGAGCCTCTCTGACTGATGCAGGGCATTTCAAATAATGGCAGAATACAGAAATCTTTTTGACCTCTAAAAACCATACCAGGCTGGCCCAGCCCTACCTGACCTGTAAGGGAAGTGGACTTTGATTTCTTAAGATCTAGCCTATGGTGTGAAAATCCAAGTAACTACAGAGAATTAAAATAGCCTTTTCTCCCTCTTCTGTTTCTGTCTCCCTCCCATTGCCATCTTTACCCATTGTCTTTTTCAACACTCTTTTCCTCTCTCCCTCTTCCAATTCACAGAAGCAAAATAGAAATTTTCAAAGGTTAAAATACGCCAATAGTTCTTTGGCTATGTCAATGCATAACAAATTGGGGTAGAGAATTTTAACAATTAAAAAAAAATTTGTTCTGAATCTTCCTTTGGCCTTACGTACCATCTAGAGGATTACAGTTGTAGTGGTGTCTTTTCTCCTCTCTCTGGGTGGCTAAATATTTGCACCTCAGCTCCCTCCTTCTCTTTGTGTATGTGTATAGAAATAATTTCAATGCCCTAGCTTAAGATCTGGCAGTGAAAAATATCCTTATCCCCTTGGAGAAGGTCATCCAATTCTGGAAAAGCTGTCTCAAGAAAGGACCATACACGTTTTATAAAAGCATGATTATTAAGTTTCAGGTTGATTATCATGCAAATGCTTCCATTTCACCCCTTACCCCACTGAATCTCCTCCTACAACCATGAGTAAAATGACATCTGGGACGTTGGGAATTTAACCAGCCAGTCAGGAAGGCCAAACAATGTTTCCTCAGCCCATGGTTCACAGGGGTTCTCAGAGGGCCTTTGTGGGGAACTCAAGGAGTTGTTCCTTTAAACAAGGTGCCGGCTTATCTCACACTTTTAAACACCCTTTCCTTTCAAAGTTAAGTGTTTATCTCCTTGGGAATATGAATTGGTATAACCTTTCGGGAAAGCAATTTGGCAACTGGCATCGGGAGACTTAAAGGTGTTTTCTAACTTGACCTGGCAGTCCTTCCTCTAGTGCTCTAGCCTAAGAAAATAATCGGAGATGCGATCACAGATGTATGTACAAGGATGCTTATCACAGCATAATTTATGACAGTAAATCACCTGGAAACAGCTTAAAGGCTGGAAAAATAAGGGAAGGGAAAATCCGCTTGACAATGGAATATTATGCAGCCTTTAAAAATAGTGTTTTCAAAAAAATGTTTAATGACATGGAAAAATATTCATGATAATGTGTTAAGTGGGATAAAAAGCATACAAAACCAATAAATTCTAACTTTATTGAAAATAGTTTGTTTAGGCACACACCGCTAGAAGATAAGAAATAAGCAAATACAAGCGAGAGGAGTTTTGTTCCAACCTCAGCTCTGACATGTGCTAACTGCCTACCATTGACGAAGTGGTTTAAACTCTCTGGATTTTTTTCCCCAGGGTTGTGGTGAGGATCTGAAAGAATGTTTGCAAAGCTCCTGACACAAAGAAGTTGCTCAAAAAATGGTAGTAGTTGTTATTATGATTCTTATCCCTATTATACTAGTAGGAGTTTGTCAGTGACAAAAGCTGGGTAAGAATAGTTTTGGGGGGCAGCCTTCCTTTACCCTTGTAACCCAAAAAGTATCTGAGACAGGTCTCAATTAATTTAGAAAGTTTATTTATTTTTTTTATTATACTTTAAGTTTTAGGGTACCTGTGCACAATGTGCAGGTTTGTTACATATGTATACATGTGCCATGTTGGTGTGCTGCACCCATTAACTCGTCATTTAACATCAGGTATATCTCCCAATGCTATCCCTCCCCCCTCCCCCCACCCCACAACAGGCCCCGGTGTGTGATGTTCCCCTTCCTGCATCCATGTGTTCTCATTGTTCAATTCCCACCTATGAGTGAGAACATGCGGTGTTTGGTTTTTTGTCCTTGCGATAGTTTGCTCAGAATGATGGTTTCCAGTTTCATCCATGTCCCTACAAAGGACATGAACTCATCATTTTTTATGGCTGCATAGTATTCCATGGTGTATATGTGCCACATTTTCTTAATCCAGTCTATCATTGTTGGACATTTGGGTTGGTTCCAAGTCTTTGCTATTGTGAATAGTGCCGCAATAAACATACGTGTGCATGTGTCTTTATAGCAGCATGTTTTATAATCCTTTGGGTATATACCCAGTATTGGGATGTCTGGGTCAAATGGTATTTCTAGTTCTAGATCCCTGAGGAATCGCCACACTGACTTCCACAATGGTTGAACTAGTTTACAGTCCCACCGACAGTGTAAAAGTGTTCCTATTTCTCTACATCCTCTCCAGCACCTGTTGTTTCCTGACTTTTTAATGATCGCCATTCTAACTGGTGTGAGATGGTATCTCATCGTGGTTTTGATTTGCATTAGAAAGTTTATTTTGCCAAGGTTAAGAACACACCCATGACACAGCCTCAGGAGGTCCTAATGACATGTGCCCAAGATGGTCGGGGCACAGCTCAGTTTTGTACATTTTAGGGAGATGTTAGACATCAATCAATATACACAAGATTTACATTGGCTTGGTCTGGAAAGGTGGGACAACTAGCAACAGGAAGGGGGTTTCCAGGTCATAGGTACAGAAGAGACAGATGGTTGCATTCTTTTGATTTTCTGATTAGCCTTTCCCAAGGAAGCAATCAGATATGCATTTATCTCAGTGAGCAGAGGGATGACTTTGACATCTGTCTGTCCTTTGTCCACAAGGAATTTCCTTGTGGACAAACTGTGAGGGAGGTATGTAGCTTTTTTATGTTAGTAGCTATCTTTTTGAGGAATAGGATGGGAGGCAGGTTTGCCCTAAGCAGTTCCCAGCTTGACCTTTTTCTTTGGCTTAGTGATTTGGGAGTCCCGTGATATAGTTTCCTTTCGCACCCTCAACTCACTTCTCACCATCGCCCACCCATTGTCTTCTGTGAGGTGGTCCTGCCCCCAGCGTAGGCACAACAAACCCAAGTGGTGAAGCAGAATTGTGACAGAAATAAAAGCTCCAGACAAATATATTGATGGGGCATTTGGAGGAAGGCAGAACTTCCTCTGGCTGCTCAAAGGGAGCAAGTGGAGTGTTTAGGAGAGGAACCTATTTACTGGGTAGAAAACAAATGATAATATACATCTGTATAGCACTTGATGATTTAAAATCTGAGTATCTTATGGAGAAAACATCCTTATGAAGTATTTTCTATGGTTTTATCTCCTAAATAATAAGTATTATTAGTTATTTATTGTTACATAACAAATTACTCCCAAACTTAGCACTTACATCAACATGCATTGCTATTTCAGTTTCTCCAGGTTAGGAATCCAGGTGCAGATTAGCTGGGTAAAGGGTCTCTCTCAAGGCTGCAGTTAGAATAGTGGTCAGGGCAGCAGAGCTACAATCTTCTCGAGGTTCAGCTGGGCAGGATCCGCTTCCAAGCTCACTCAGTGGTTGTTGGCAGGATTCAGTTCCTTGTGGGTTGTTGGATTGAGGGCCTCAGTTCCTCAATGGCTAGTGGCTGGGGGCCCCTTGAGTTTCCTCCTACATGGGCCTCTATAGAGCAGCTCACAGCGTGGAAGCTAGCTTCATTAGAGTAAACAAGCTGATAGAGAGGGAGAGAGAGGAAAAGAGAGAGAGAGAGATTGATCAGACTTTTGTAACCTGACCTTGGAATTCACATCTTATCACTTTTGCCATATTCATTTTGCTAAAAGCAAGCTATTAGGTCCAGCCCACATTCAAGGGGAGGGGTTTACACAAGGGTGTGGATACCAGAATGGGGCTATTTTATTTTATTTTGAGACACAGTTTCGCTCTGTCATCCAAGCTAGAGTATAGTGGTGGGATCTGGGCTCACTGCAATCTCCGCCTCCCAGGTTCAAGCGATTCTCCTGACTCGGCCTCTCGACTAGCTAGGATTATTGACGCCCATTGCCATGCCCAGATAATTTTTGCATTTTTAGTGGAGATGGGGTTTCACCCTGTTGGCCAGGCTGGTCTCGAACTCCTGACCTACTTTGCCTCCCAAAATGCTGTGATTAGAGGCGTGAAACCAATGCTCCCGGCCAAGAATGGGACCATTTTAGAAGGCCACCTACTACATCCCTTTTTTACAGCAGAGGGAACCAAGTTTTATCCCTAAATCAATCATAGAAGAAGACTCAAACTAGAGTCATTACTCTGTCCACTCTATTGTGCAAACCTTGCTCATCCTATTCCAACCTCATCCTTATGCGTAAAGGCATGTGTAGTGTAAATTACTGAGCATTTGAGAATTTTCATATCATGTGAAATTCCCAGTTATCTACAACAGTTTATGATATTCTAGGATGGGGGGCATATTTTGGAGACAGAGAGAAAAATGTAGTAGTGATAATTAGAAAAATATGCAGAGGCTCCATTACCTACAAATGGCATCCATAGTTTTCACAGAAGAGGGCCTGGAAAATAGTTCCTAGGCCATTCAGGGTAACAGCAATGATTAATTCCAAGCTGTTAACGCATTTTATTATGCAAATACTCCAGCAACTCAGCCATGGAGAAAGTCCGGGCACCGCCCCCACCCCATTCACTCTGGACACTCAATTTGCATGGAAATGTGGCACTTTCACTCAAAGACAAGACAGTATGGTTCTCCTTGGAGGGGGGAGGTGGGAAGATTAGGATGTGGATGGGGGAGGTGGCTAGAGGGAGATTCAGCTACCCATTAGCGACATGGATCATTTTAAAGCCATTTGTGGTTAGAAAAACAATGGTATTATCTTAATCTACTAATTAAATTGCTCAAAGCAGGAGAGATAAGCAGAGCCTAGGGTCAGTTCCAGGCTCACTGAGTTTTGAGCCTTCCAGGAACCAGAGTTGAATCCTGCATCACCAAAAAGGAGGTTTTCACCACGTGAGCAGTGTTCAGTCTCAGCAAAAACATAGGCTTTCCTTTCAGAGGAGAGAAAAGCAAGCAAAAGGAACATGTCTCTGGGAACCAGATAGAGTTTGAAGTCCATGAGTTTTTAGAATGGTCAGTGCTTGATATGAAGGAGTGATCACTGATTGCTTTTATGGATCTTTCCCACTTAATAATGTTTAGCTGGGTGCAAAACTCTGTTAAATGAACAAACAACTTCTGGCTTCTGGGGGAATTTAGCCTTGGGTGTCTAAGTCAGCCACTGAACAGGAAAATCAGGGGTGCAATTGGATGCCTATCAAGAGATGGGCCAGGACACTGGCTGGACTGACTTGGGAAGTAGAGGAAAAGTGTTGCAAGTTTAGGACTTGAGCTGTGTGCAGTGATTTGGGAGTGAAAGGGGCTTCCAAGACCAGAGCAAAGGTGAGCTTAACACTTTCTGGGAAGCCTCCATTTCTAGAAAGAGAAATGGAGATGGAGCAATTGGTAGAAAGTTAGGATGTCCACCCCTCCCCACACACATACTGGGAATGAAAGGAATTTGAATCGGTCTTTCCTTCCAGTAGGGAAGCAGTTCATGGCAGGGAGAGTGTATGCATCCAAGATGTATTTCCCTCGCATCCGTGTGAAGAGACCGCCAAACAGGCTTTGTGTGAGCAATAAAGCTTTTTAATTACCTGGGTGCAGGCGGGCTGAGGCCGAAAAGAGAGTCAGCGAAGGGAGATAGGGGTGGGGCCGTTTTATAAGATTTGGGTGGATAGTGGAAAATTACAGTCAAAGGGGGTTGTTCTCTGGCGGGCAGGGGCGGGGGTCACAAGGTGCTCAGTGGGGGAGCTTTTGAGGCAGGATGAGCCAGGAGAAGGAATTTCACAAGGTAATGTCATCAGTTAAGGCAGGAACAGGTCATTTTCACTTCTTTTGTGATTCTTCAGTTACTTCAGGCCATCTGGATGTATACATGCAGGTCACAGGGGATATGATGGCTTAGCTTGGGCTCAGAGGCCTGACAATGTACCCCTAAATCTCCTTTGTAATTCCTGCTTCTGGCAGTGAGGTTTCAGAAAAAGTTTGTTTCTGGAGTGTGTTATCTTCTTCCCTGTATCTTCCATTATATGCCACCTTGTAGGCATTGGAGGGAACTTCTGCTCTATTTTCACTGTGTTCTTATAAGCCTTCAAGCAGATAGGGTGAGTGTTACCGTCCTCATCTGAGAGAGAAAACCATGGGTGGCTTGGAGAAGTTCAGTGATTTGCCTGATGAGTAAGGGATAGGTGGTTTAAAAACCATGTGCCTGATTTCTGGTTTAGAGCCTGTCCCATCTCACCAAAATACCTGGGAAGGCCAAAGCTGGCTTGAAGCAAATGGCAGGGAAAGGGAGTCTGGTTATAGAGGGGATTTTGATGAGAAGTCACTAAGCTTTCTTAATCATGTCTTGTGTTGATAGATGCACAGGGAGGGAGGAGGCATCAGGGGGACTTGAAGACCAAATTCTGACTTTCTGGCACAGCCAACTGATTGACTTCTAAGAGCTCCAGTTCTGTGAAGTAAATGGCTCTGGTGACAGACAGGAGAGGACAAACATTACTGAAAAAAAAAAAAAAAAAGTGGGGGGAGATGTGATGTAGCCAAAAGGTCAACAGCTTTCAGGACAGAAGACCTGAATTTTTTCGTAGTCTTAGGGTGCTACCAATTCACTGTCTAACTCTGTGACCTCAATCTTTCCAGTTCTTGTTTTGCTCATCTATAAAATGTGGACTAGATGATCTCTAAGACCTTTCTAGCTCTTTCTAGAAGGAAGCTAAAGTCAGACAGACATGAAATCGCTTCCATTCTATTCTTTGGCGATTGTTCACCAGATCCCAGACTCTAGGAACCCTAGCTTGTCCTAGAAATCTCAAGTTCTGGGGATCTTGCAACTTTCCCTGATTGTGAAACAGTGACCTTGGCTATGAGAAGAAAACTGGCCTTTCCCGAGTCACCACTTCCTTGTGCCACTGCCAGAATACATGACACCAGCCAAGAGTTCCCATTCATCATCCTCATGTCTTCCTGTGACTCTACACCATTCCTTGCCTTCTGCTTTACCCTCTCTCCCTCGGCTTTCACCCTCCCCGCCCCCAATCACAGCCACATTGCCAGAGGTAAGCACGTAGTTTACTATGGCTCAGGAACCATGGAGAAACGCAAGATAGGTTGCTTGTCCTCCAGGAGCTTAAAACATAACAGGAAGAGAAATTGATCAATAGTCAATGCAAATCCAATCAAAATCCCAGCAGGCCTTTTTTGTTGAAATTGACAAACTGATTCTAAAATGTATGTGGAAATGCAAATGCCTAAAATAGTTAAAGCAATTTTGAAAAAGAAAAACACATTTGGAGGACTTATACAGTGCTATCTGACTTCAAAACTTGTGGTGTTAGTGTACAGACAGACAGGATCAATAGAACAGAATAAAGTCCAGAAATAGACCCATGCATATAAGATTAACTGAATTTTGACAAAGATGCACAAGCAGTTTAATGGGGGAAAGGGTGATCTTTTCATCAAAGGAGCTGGAATAATTAGAATTTATATGCAAAAAAAGAACTTCAACCCACAACTCACACCACACACAAAAATTAACTTAAAGTGGATCACAGATCTAAATGCAGGGCAACAACTATAAAAGAAAACATGGAGAAAATCGATGTGACCTTACGTTAGAGAAATACCTTTTTTTTTTTTGAGATGGAGTTTTGCTCTTATTGCCCACACTGGAGGGCAATGGCACGATCTTGGCTCACTGCAAGCTCTGCCTCCTGGGTTCAAGCGATTCTCCTGCCTCAGCCTCCTGAGTAGCTGAGATTACAGGCATGTGCCACCATGCCTAGCTAATTTTATATTTTTAGTAGAGACGGGGTTTCTCCATGTTGGTCAGGCTGGTCTGAAACTCCCGACCTCAGGTGATCCACCTGCCTCGGCCTCCCAAAGTGTTGGGATTACAGGCGTGAGCCACCGTGCCCAGCCTGAGAAATAATTTTTAAATAGGACACACATGCACACACAAACCAAACTGTTAAATAAAAAATTGATAAATCAGGCATTATCAAAGTTTAAAACTTTTGCTCTTCGAAAGACACTGTTAATAAAATAAAAAGACAAGACAGACTGGGAGAAAGTTTTTGCAAAAAATACATCTGATAAAGAACTTGTATCCGGAATAAATAAAGCACTCTCAAAAGTCAATAGTAAGAAATCAGTGCAACACAATGAAAATGAGCAAAAGATTTGAACAGACATTCCACCAAAGAAGACATGGCAAATAAACACATGGAAAGATGCTGAACATCATTAGTCATTAGGGAAATGCAAATTAAAACCACAAGGAGATATCACTACATATGCACTCGAATGATCAAAATTAAAAAGACCAACAATAACAGGCACTGGCCAAGATGTGGAGCAACTGGAACTCTCATTCACTAGAAATGCAAGATGACACAGCCATTTTGGGAAATACTTTGGCGATTTCTTATGTAGTTAAATATACACTGACCATATGACTCAGCAATTTCTCTGCTAGCTATATTCCCAGGGGAAATGAGAACATATATACATATATATATATATATATATATATATATCCACACAAAGACTTGTATTTAAATGTTCATAGTGGCATTTTGTTATGTTAAGGAAAACTGGAAGTAACTGAAATACCCATCAAATGATGAATGGGTAAACAAATTGTGATCTATCCATACATTGGAATATTACTCAGTTCTAAAAAGAGCTGAAGTACTGAAGTACTTTATGCATGCAACCATATGACGTGTTGATGCGTGCAACAATGTGGATGAATCTCAAAGAATATGCTATGTGAAAGAAGCCAACCACAAAGACCACATTCTGAATGATTGCAAAATGCAAAACTCTAGACAAGGCAAAACAATAGTGATAGAAGACACATCAGAGATTCCCAACAGCCATGAGGCCTGGATAGGGGATTGATGGCAAACAGGTGAGAGATAATGTCAGTGTTCTACACATCATTGTGCTGGTGGTCATATGGTCGTATATGGTTGGCAAAACTCATTGAATTGCACACTTACAGTTGGTGAATTTTTGTTAACTACAGAAAATACAATGCGGAGACAGAAAACATGTTTGTGTGAAACAAACAACGCAAGATAGAATCAGAGAGAATGCCCAAACCAGAGCCGTAGACTGGTCACTATAGAAGATAAAAAGTGGGACCTGGAGCCCCCAACTCTGTGTGAGATGATCCAAGAAACGTGGGAGAAAGGAGACCCACGTGGGTGGGCATTGAGCGCTTGGTAGGATTGGCAAAGGAGGAGGGGGAAGGGCAGGGGCTCAGCCTGTGTGCAGAACCCTGGGGAATGCCAACTTCTACAGGTCAGGCAGGGCAGCGGTTCCAGCCCTGGTGGTTTTGGTCAGCACCTTTACAGTAAGCCGTGGGGAAGTGTGGAGTTGCTCGAGTGTGGCAGTGCTTTTGGCCTTGAGCCCCACATGCAGGTCACTTTCATCAGAACAGGAAAACGAAACAGGCTCCCCTGAATGATTTATGGGAGGGCTTGTGTTTTGGGGATGTGATACTGCAATTTGTGTTATAGGACCAAGACATCTGTTTCCAGGGAGGTGCGTTCTTTTACCATGAGCCTTTCCCACGAGGGATCTCTTGCCCCCTTAAGAGTTATCCATTTTATCTTAGTTGCATGTTAGCATAATGGGCCTTCTGGTGACAAGTGGCCTCACCAGGACCTGAGTGTGCATGGTGTGGGGCCAACTGGGAGGTGAGCAGGAGCTGCCTTGGTCCTACCCTGTCCCTCGGATGGTGTCCAGCCGTGCAGTAAGCTGTAGGATTAGGGAGCATGCCATCTGTGAGATGGCACAGGCAAGCTCCCACTTAACAATTAAGTTTTAGCCATTTATTTGATTAAATTTCAGTTATGCTAACTGTCCCCATGTGGATTAATGGCCCTTGCTGGGGAACTCTGCTGCCAGCAGATCTTGGCCCACAACCCCTTCTCACCAGGAGGTAAAGTTCCCTGGGGAGGCCTGAAGCCAGGGGTGTGCAATTGTAGAGTATCCTGGCTAGGGGAGCTTTGGCAAGCTTCTTGCTCAAGTCCTCACATCACAGAGGACAAAACTGAGGCTGGCTTCAGTCACCAGGAGCCAGTATGGAAGGGACCCACATAATGGCCACACAGCCTGTCAAGTGTTGAGTCACTTGACAGTCATTTGACTCATTCCTTTTTGTCTACAAGCAGTGGGGGCATGGCATGGTGCATGTAGATGGAAACACAATGTGTACCTGTGATGGACAAGCACCCCACCTCCTACCCCTTCTCAGAAGGGGAATTTGGGAGGAGGTTTGCTCCTGCCCACTTTCCCCTCTCAGACAGGTAGAGGAAGAAAGCCCCATGCAGAGTTTGATTGGCGAGGGAGGGTTAGTACTAGCCACACCTTATTATTATTATTATTTTTTTAACCCCACCTCTATCTGCTTTTAAAAGGAATCATGAATCCTCAAATCTTAGGAAGATTTTTGTCTGGTATGACTCCTGGGGACTTTGGTCAAAGGGTGTTTGAGATTCCTGAGGCCCCACCCTGCCCAATTTTAATCCTCCTCACTAATCCCTTTTCACCCTGAGGCTGCGTCCACACGGTGCTCCCTGTCTCCTAGCGTGTCTGGGTGAATCCTGCTGGCTCCCACCCCGCCAACCTCCTGCAACCCATGATCCCCATGAGTGCATTATGCAAGATTGTGTGTGTACAAGCGCCTTCCCCGACACTGTATGTGGGATCGAATATTCATTGAATAAGTAAAATTAAAATGTATTAACTTTCCTTCCAGATGCCCCCTGATAGCAAGTTTAATTACTCTGGACATAATTAAATGAGTTTAGGAGATTAGAAAATATAAGGGGGTAGTGAAGACTATAAATTTATTGGGAAAAAAGGAAAATTTAATTCTGAAATCTGTTGTCATTTGGTGGCTAGAATGCTGGGGCCTGGGAGGGATGGGGGAGATACTTTGGTAGAGGTGGAATGAGGTCTTCAGGAGGCTTGAACCAGTTTGGATGCATCAGTCTCTTGGCCCACAAATGTAGAAATACAGCAGACTTATGCCTGGGCATCTTTCCTCTGATGCAGTGCGGTATTTTCCTGCAACAGCCAGGAGCTTGGGGCAGGTGTAATAACTGAGGAAATGGATGCGCCAGCAGACAGCTGTGCTGTGAGCCTCACCCTTCCGTTCAAGGGAGCTTGCCCATCTTGCCATAGGCTTTCCCTCTTGTGATAGGCTTTCCTGGGACCTGCAGCAAAGTCTGCAAATGTTGAGTGTCTTCAGTCACAGAACTGACTCCCCAGAGGGCTCGCTGCCTTGCTTTTCTCTGGCCCTTGTTCATCGCATACCTCCAGGCAACTTCAGCCTCACCTTTGCCCTCAGGTAAGGAGCAAGGGTTGTATAGTGGCTTCCAGGTGAAGCCAAGAGACCCTTAGTCTAGTTGGTTCATCATATGCTGTATTTCTCCACTAAAAAACCCAGACATACACATGCACACTCAGCTCACACATATACACTCACTACTGACACATACATATACACACTCCCTTGCATGAACAGCCGCTCACATATGTTCACACTCTCACTCATAAACTCACATGCATGCATGTGAGTTTCTCATATACACATGTATATACACATTCTCATATACACATGTATGTACACTTGCACATACACATTTGCTCATCCACACATACATACACTTACTTGCACAAAGAAACACTCATGCATACTCGCGTCCACACACTCAAATGCATACACACAGATATACACTCAACAGGGTGCTCCAAACTCAAAGGTGAGTGTTTTGGAGAAGTTATCCTCTTTTTGGTTAGTTTTCCTACAATTCCTTCTTTTCAGAATCTAGTTTTTCAGCTGGAGGAGGCGTCCTGCCTCTGAGTGAGAAAAGCTGTTGTGGTTTGTTAAACTTTTTAGCTGCACAGGCGGAAGGATATTCTTCCTTGTGGTTTAGAATTACGCTCTAGAAAGTTGCAAACAGATTTCCACAGCCTTCCTTAAGGTGCCTTCTTGTGCGGTTTTAAAAAGGAGGGCTCTAGAGAAGGCACTGATATATATATATTTTTTAATAAAAGGAAAAATAAAATACAAGGACATGGAATGAATAAGGAGAGTGAAGGGAAAACAAGCCCGAGGAGATAAAGTGAAAATTCTCTTACATTTGAGACTTGGGTTGGAGCTGGGGGTTGGGGACTGCCAACTGCTATAGTGGTGTTTAGAAATAAAGAGTCTGTGTTATGTCTAGTGGTCCTAGTATTTTGTGTTACTCTGACCCCGGCATTGTATCATTTCAATGCAGTCGGGGTGTGCAAATGTTCAGTCCTGGTTAGAGGAAGGTATTTTGTATTCAGGCCAAATCTACATTTCAGATTTGAAATGGGGGAGCAGGGGAGAGAAAGGGCGGGGCTGGCAGGGGCGAAGGTCAGTGTTCACAGGTCTGAGACCATGTTTAATATCACATGACACCTTTGTCAAACAGCATGTCCCCCCACCCCCCCACACAGGGGCTGTCTGGGTTTCTGTACCTTAGGGACTGTCCTCTGAGTTGCCTTCCCACCCAGACTCTCAGACTTGCTTTTTGTAAGCCAGAAGAAATGAATGAAATTTGACCTAGTCCACATTTTTTAAAATGTGGTGGCATGAGAAGCCCTGGAGGGTCATGTTCCCCCTCCTGTGCCTGGTCAGGCCTGTCTGCATCCCCCTCCTGGGGTCCTGTGGCTGTCTGAGGCCTTGGGGATTGACTGGAGGCTGCAGGGAGGGGGAGTGGTGTCGTATTTCGTGCCTGCATCCTTGAAGGTGAGCCTCGGGTCTGCAGCCCAGGGTCGGGTCATCTCCTGAAACCTCAAAGGAGATGAATTAAACCTGGGCGGTCAGATGCATTTGAAATGGCTTCAGAGAGCAGTGATTATGGCTTCTGAGTTTCGGGGCTGTCTGTTGCCCTGTGGAGAGGGGCAGGAACAGGGGAATATGGGCTGACTGCCGACCTTTCATTTCTGTGGCCCAGAGTTCACCTCTGGCTTTGGTCACCAGAGCTTGATGATCTTCGCCTGAGCCCTGGTAGACATCTGTCCCTATCACCATAGTCCTTGAAGAAGACCCGCTGACCTGGAGGAGACCTTGGCCGGGAGGGTGCAGTGACACACCTCAAGGATGCTTTAGGAAAGGGGGCAAAACTGGTGGATACTGTAGTCACTTTCCTTCTGCATCCTTCAGACACTGATTATTTGAAGACCAGGGAGAGGAAGAATGAGCTCCCAGTGGAGAGCAGTTTCCCAGTCATTGCTTTAGACCTGCAGCATTGTTGAAATTTTACTTGAGATTTATGAAAAAGAGATACATCCATGAATGAGTGCAAGTAGCAAAGGCAGGACTTAGAGACACACAGACCTGAGCTTAGATCCTCAGTATCACTTGAAACTGTGCCTTCTCTGAGATCCTTCCTTCTTCATCTGGAAAATGGAGACAATACTAACTCAGCTGCGAGGTTATTGTGAACATGGCATGAGTTATTGCAGGCAGAGTGCCTGGCTTGTAGTTGACTCTTAATATACATTAGTCATTATTTGGTAAGATTTATATCCAGCCCTTATTTCAAAGAGTTAGAGCAATTTAGACATAAATCTGTGGGGCAAAGACAGAGTTTTAAAATGTACATTTGGCAAAGGGAAAGGGAGCCCGCTCAGAAATGAGGCTTGAATTCCTCAATGAACGAATACGTCTGACCAAAACACGATTTCCCTGATTTTAAGAAGCTGCAGAATCCTTCACTTCTCCATGCATTATGGAATCCTTCCAGAAACCAAGCAGTACCCCCAGGACGAGCACGAATGCTCGACACCCTGTTTAGACCAGCTGCCGTTTTGGAAGATGTTCTTAAATAGATCAAGGTCACTTTTACCTGCTTAATGACCTGCTTGGACAAAGAAGCAAGGTGCCAGGAACAAGATGGGGAGATCGGACAGTGGCATTGTGCAGAAAAGCCCCAGCCTGGGGGCTGATGACTCACACTAGCAGCCTCGGCCCTGCCCTGCCTGCCCTAAACCGGCTTCCAGGCTGCAGAGGTTGCTCTTTGAAATGAGACATAATCTTTGCAATATGCCTGGAACATCACAGATCACACACAGCACGTCATTAATTCCTATCTACATGAGTTTCTTAATTCATGTTTTCTCTTCTCTTAAAAATTTGGGTCCCTTTCAGTGTGGGAGATGTCTGCTCATGCTACTTCACAAGTTCTAAAATCAAGCAAAAAGCAGGACAAAGTGGGCAGGGGGAGATACTGTGATATGGCAGAAAGAGCAAGAACTACATTTTATTTCTCATGTCACCGATTAGCCAACCATCAAATCTTGGGTAGTTCAGGCTCCTCCCTGGTGTCTCAGCTTTTAGGTCTGTAAAGTGGGGTAATGGTATCCACTCTTGCTATGACTTTGTTTTGAAATGCATTGAGATAATGCATATGAAGGAGACAAACTGTTCTGCATATTGTTTACCTCTTTAGCCTTTGAGTCCTCCTTGGAGAAGCTAAGCCAAACTTCACGTGGCCAGATAGCCTGGGTTGGGACACAGCATATTTCCCCAAATATGAGCAATCATCATTGAAGACCCTAACAGGGCAGTCTAGACTCACTCAACCCAGTGGCAGTCTAGAGGGCTGGACAAACTGCTGGACATGCCCAAGGGTTCAGTGCTCCCCCAGACTTCAGTGTGAAATATGGCAAGATCTTCAGAGGTATCCCTGTGATGCTCAAAAGTCATGAAACTTGTTGGGACAGGTTGGTTTAGAACGGGAGTTGGCAAACTGCAGCCCAGGGGCCAAATCCAGACCACCGCCTGCTTTTGTATATAATGTTTTATTGGAGCATAGCCATGCCTGTTCTTCTATGCATCTATGCTGTCTAAGTCTATGGCTGCTTTCAATGGCAGAGTTGAATAGTCATGACTGAGACTGGCCCTCAAAGCCAAAAGTATTTACTATCTGGCCCTTTACAGGAAAAATTTTCCCTACCCATGGTAAAGAATATAGATTAAAATGTGCTGTCATGCAAACCTCCTAAGAATGTGTGGCTTCCCCAGTTTTTAAGCTTATTTTACTTATGAATTCCTATTTATATGTCAGAGGAGTTAGTACTGATTCTGGACTCAATAGTGAAACAAGTGAAGTATCATTTTATTTGTTTTTTTCCTTTTTTTGTGTGTGTTTTCTCTGTGCAAGAGACAGAAGAAAGTTGACCATCTATATGACAGGCACTTTACTTATGCCATCACCTTTACTATTTATGATAACCCAATGATTTAAATGTTTTACACATGAAGAAATTGACCTTCAGAGAGGTAAGTAACTCAGCCAAGATCACACAGCCAGTATGGGATGAAGCCAGGATTTCAATTCAAGTCTGTCTAATTCAAATGCCAAGTTCTTCCCACCAGAGGTTGCTGCCTCCATGCCCTTTGGCATGCTCTTTGAAAGCCCCTCAAAGACCAACTCTAGAAGTTATTAGCCCTTGGAAACATGAACTAAAGCCAATGAATTACTTCTTGGGGCATTTGGTAGCCTCAGCTCCAATTGTGAAGTAAAAGGCTTGCTCACTTGCAGAAGGGATTTTAGGCATCAAACTGAGTGATGAGAAGGACTTTCTTGGGGCTAAGGGATGCTCAGCAGAGCAAGTTTCCCCTCCAGGTCTGACCTGTCCTTACTGGTCTTTGCTGTGTGGGTGCTTGGTGGTGGCCCTGCTTTTTGAAGGCAATGGGAGTGTCCTGGATTCTGGAAGCAGCCTGGACATAGGGAACACTATCTGTGCTGGCTGAGCTGAGCTTCTGGACTGAAGCCAGCCTGGGAGAAGAGGCATCTGATTCGTGATAAGGATGAGGGGCCAAGGGCAGCTGCAGCTGCCCTCAGCTTAATATATGGTCAATCTTCTGATGAAAAGGCTGAGGGTTAAAGTTCAGCTTTGAGTTGACTCTCAATATACCTGCCCTCCTCTTGCTCCCTAGGGAAGGGATTTTTTCTGTAAGGTTAATTCAGGGTAAACACATTTTAGGGAGAAGCAGAAATGGTAAAGACGTTAAACATTTTTTTTTTTTTTTTTTTTTTTTTAAGGAAGGAAGCCAGTGATTTATCTGTTACACTCCGGGTTGCAGATCTTGGTAGTACACATGTCTAATTCTTTAAAGGTTTGAAGCTTCTCGGATTATGAAGGGATGATAAATAATAAATAGTAATTAAATTACAGACGCGCACACTGGACCCCTCTGAATTCCAGGAAGTTTGAAATTGGACTCACCCTTCATCATAATTAAGATTCCCCACTGAGGATGTTCTGGCTGGGCTGCGTGGAAGGGACTTCGCGGAAGCTCCTCCACAGCCTTCTTGAGCTGTCATAGTTTGGCATCCCCTGGTCTAGGAGAAGCAGAGGCAGAGAAAGAGAGCCTAGGGTGGGGCTGAGGCTGCATCTGCTGGGAGAGGAAGGGGAGAGGCTGTGGGGCAGATAGACAAACATTTATGGGAGGAGTTTAGATCCATTGTGTTCTGGATCCTCTGGGTCCATATTTATCAGATCTCTGTCCCCTAACCTGAGAGAAATTTGGGGAATAAAGGATTGCTCATGCAATGAAATTGTGTAGTTCACTGGGTACTGGGGTGTTTACTGGGAAAGTTCGGAAGAGCCAGGGTTGGCTTTACTGGAACAATATGGGGGCCACGATGGGGGCTGAAAGGGCAGATTCTTCAGTCTCAGTTAGAAACCTTGAGTCACCCATTTACCCAAGGCTGAACCACCAGAGTAATGTTGATACTCAAGCCATGGCCCCAGGCACTATCCACGATAGCACATTGCAGCTCATGCTTCAGGCTATGGGTTTTGAACAAATCAGAAGCATTGGGCTAATAACTCCTGGAGGGGGAGGCCAGAGAGATGTGAGGGTCAGTCTTCAAGGAAGCCTCCATGGACAGAGGCCTCGAGAGCATCTGGAATTGTGTGGGGGAGGAAGAGGGGGCAGAGTCCTGGGAAAGTCTGTGGGCTGAGGGATTGGTGTGTGGGGGCTGAGGTGGGCAGGGCTGAGCCTCTGCTGACCTCTGAGTTAAGGAAATCTCTCTCTCTCTCTCTCACACACACATACACACACACACACACAGTCATACCAAAAAAAAAAAAAAACAACACTTTATGGTCCTGTTTATTCTCAGACAGGGAGTGGACAGCCTTTCGGAGGTGTCCGACTGTGCCGTCCAGCCAGACTGACATCTGTGGGAGTTCAGGGTTTTAAATGTTTAGTCTGCGCAAGCCCCCCAGGCCCCAGCGGGCCCCACTCCTGATAGGCCGGACTTAGCCATCGACCCCCACTCCCTCCTGAGAAAGGGAATCATATGGGGTTTGGAAGAGGAAAGTTCGGCTCTCCCTGAAGTCCAAGGCAGAGGAGTGGTCCTGGGCTGTCATCAGAGTTGTAGAGAACCTCAGCCTGGGGACCCAGATGGGACCGTAGGTCAGAAGCTGATCCCTCCCCAACCTTCAGCCAGCTGTCGTTTTCTCCTCTGCAGGGGAATGGCCAGGGCCAGGCCCTACATCTGGCCTGGGCTTCTCTGTTCCCATAGCCCTTCATCCTTACTGCTGTCACTGCCCTGACACACAGGCCTGTAATTATTTGTCTGCATGTCTGTCTCCCCTGCTCCTCCTGCCCCAAGTAGCTCTGTTTCTTCAAAAATTTCTAAGTCTCCAGCTTCTAGCACAGCGCTTGGCACAGATCTTTTGTTTAGTTAAAGCTCTTGGAATTGGGCTGCTCTGAACTCAGCTGAACATGCTTGTCAAAAGCCCCAAAGTCCCCTGCGCATGACGGAGTTTGGGGCACACTTAGGGAGAGGGCTCTGCAGACCTCCGAGCTCGCTGTCTGTAGGGTCCTGGGCCACAATCCCAGAGTAACCAGTGGGCAGGGGCTGCCCTTTGACATCATGTTCAGCTGTGGTTGTCGTCAGTCTGTTTGGTGATGGAAGAGGGACAGCTGGAATCCATGGGGACAAGGAGGGGAGTTGAGGGGAGCGCTTCTGTGCTGGAGCATGTGCGGCGGTTGTTGCTTTTCTAACTAGGAGTTCTGCAGGGGCTGGGACGGGGCATGCCCTGGGAGTGATGTCAGATTGGGTCTAATAATCACCTACTTCTTGCCTGAGTAGCAGCAAGCAAACCACAGTTAAATAAGTCTGGTTTAAAAAATACATTATTCCTGAAAATTCGCTTCTTAACCAGTTTATGAAACACTTTGTCCCTCAGGGTTCCCAGGGACTAAAGGGTGTGAAGATGCATAAAGTAAAACAAACAAGTTCAGAATGCAAATTATTTACATTGATAAACATAATTTATATTCTACAAATCAATTAGCAGAATACAAGTTGCAAAAAAAAAAAAAAAAGGAAAGACACAAACAGATATGTATTAAAATTGTGTCTAATGTATTTAGTGAGCTGCTGAATTCAGTGGTAAGCTCCAGGAAGAGTCCTCGTCCTCCTGGGGTCTCTCTTTGGCAGCTCCTGCAATTTAACCAGTTGTTCTCTGGCCATGGAAGCTTGAAATTTGGAGATTCTGCATCTTTTCATGCCAAGGACAACTCAGGAGATAAGCCTGGCTTCACAGTTCTTCAGTCTATGTGGTTTGCCCTAATGTTTATCTATCTATCTATCTATCTATCTATCTATCTATCTATCTATCTATCTATCGATCTATCATCTATCCATCTCTTATCTATTATCTATCAATTATCTATCTATCTATCTATTCATCCATCCTTCCATTTAACATTCCTAGAGAGCCTACTATGTACATTGTACAGCACTGTGACATTGCTAAGGTGATTCCAAAGAAATGGGATATCCTTGTTCTGAGAAACTCACCATCTAATTCAGAGGTTCTTAACCTCTGCACTGTTGACATTTTGGGCAGGAGAATTCTTTGTTGTGGGGGTCTGTCCTGTGCATTATAGGATTTTTCGCAGCATCTCTGGCGTCTATCCACTAGATGCCAGTATCACCCCCTCCCCCCAAGTTGTGACAACCAAAAATGTCTCTAGACATTGCCAAATATCCTTGGGGGTGGAGGGTGAAATTGCCTCTGGTTGAGAATTGTTGGTCTAATTGGAGACAGACAGAAAGTAACCTACGTGCTTTAATGGATGCACGCTCAAAGGATTATGGGACTAAGGGCAGGGAGCAAGGGTATGCTTGAGCTGCATCTTGAACAGTGCGTGGAAGTTTGCCAGTCACAGCAGAGGGGTAAGGGCATTTTATGCTGAAGGAACAGTGTGCACGGGTGCGAAGGCATTAAAGACCATGGGGGGCATGGGCAGAGAGAGCTGGATGTGGCTGGTGTGCAGGCTGAATGAGGATAGGAGGTGGAGGAGAGAAGACAAGGAACCAATAAAACAGGCCAGGAACAGAATGAACAGGACTCTGACGCATTTGGACTTCATCCTTTTTCTGACATTGGAACCAATAAAGATCTTCACACTTAGTTAAGCCTGGGGTGGGGTGGGGTGGGGTGGGGTGGGGTGGGGTGGCCTGCTAAGACATCACTCATGCACTAACTAGTCACTCAAATAGAATAAAAGGGAGGTAAGTGACTTCTACCTGGCCTTCCTCTTCTTTGATCATCTTCCCAACCTTTTTTTTTTTTTTTTTTTTTTTTTAAGATGGAGTCTTTCTCTGTTGCCCAGGCTGGAGTGCGCAGGACAGACCCCTACAACAAAGAATTCTGCTGCCCAAAATATCAACAGTGCAATCTCCGCTCACTGCAACCTCTGCCTCCTGGGTTCAAGTGATTCTCCTGCCTCAGTCTCCCCAGTAGCTGGGATTACAGGCACCTGAGACGTCACCATCTCAAATATGGTTGTTCAGCCTCAAAAATGAGCAAACACGGTCTTAAGTGCTGGCAACAGTCTTTAGTGCCTGGCTAATTTTTGTATTTTTAGTAGAGATGAGGTTTCACTATGTTGGCCTGGCTGGTCTCGAACTCTGACCTCAAGTGATCTGCCTGCTTCGGCCTCCCAAAGCACTAGGATTACAGGCGTAAGCCAACATGCCTGGCCCCCAACCTTAATTAGAAAGTAGAAGTAAAGTGAAATGAACGTAGTTTCTATCTTATTTGTCATGTGTAAACCAAGGTTTTTCCTGGGAGCAGAGGAGTGCATGAATTCAGAGTTACTGTGGAAGAGGTGGCCATCTCCTTTCCATACTATACAGTTGTCACTGGGGAGGAGCTGCCCAGCCAGGGACTCCATTTTTCGGTCCCTTTCTTACATCTGAGCAGAGACACAACGATTCCTCACCAGGGGAATGTGAGTGAAAGTGGAGTGTACCTCTTCCAGGCCAACACTCTTCTATATCCTTTTTGTCTTTCACCAACCCTAGGAGTGAAGCTTCCGTGCATGGCAGAGCCTTGCGACAGAAGGAGCCCGGCTCCTTGAAAGACCATGTGGAGAGAGCTGCTCACAGATTGGAGCACTGCCCAAGATGTTACACGAGCAAGAAATAAACTTTCGTGGTGTTTAGTCACTGCATTTGGGTCTATTTGTTACTGCACCTTAGCCTATGCTAACAATTATAGAGTCTGCCTTTGCTAACTCAGGTGTCTATTTTGTTGCCAGCACTAAAGACTGTGCTTGCTCAGCTTTGAGGCTGAACAACCATATTTGAGATGGTGACGTCTCAGGTGATGTGTGTATATGTGGAGCAGGGTGGGTGTGAGGTGCTGGCTTGATCCGCATTCCTGTAGCTTGCAGTAAGATTCCCAGATGGCAGCTGCCCTCTGCACTTTTACCCTTCCTTCCCACTCACCACCCATCACTTCCCCTACTGTTCCCTCCATCCCGCTGTGTTCCATTGATGAGGAAGCCTCCCCATGAAAAGCTGGAGGAGCTCTGCCTTGGGGTTTCTGCTAAGTCACCAGGTTGAGAACTCGCTGGAACTCCTTGGAAAGTACGAATGCCCATTCCTTCTCTTTTGGTGGTCTGGGCCTTAACACTCCAGGCTATCACTGTATCATCTGGTCCAACTGACTGCATCTAAATAGTAGAATTCTTCCTGTACTGCTGAAAACAAGAGGGCTGCTGGGTGTGTGTGTATGTGTGTGTGTGTGTGTATGCATGCACACACGTGTGCATGCTGTAGGCCTGATATTAGACACAGACAAGTAAAATGTTACGCATTTTTTTTTGATGGAGTTTCACTCTTGTCCCCGACGCTGGAGTGCAATGGCATAATCTTGGCTCACTGCAACCTCTGCCTGCTGGGTTCAAATGATTCTCCTGCCTCAGCCTCCCAAGTAGTTGGAATTACAGGTACGCGCCACAACGTCTAATTTTTGTATTTTAGTAGAGACGGGGTTTCACCATGTCAGCCAGGCTGGTCTCGAACTCCTGACCTCAAGAGATCCGCCAGCCTCAGCCTCCCAAAGTGCTGGGATTACAGGCTTAAGCCACTGCGTCCGGCCAATGTTATGCATTTAAGTGTGGGGAGCAGAAGACTGGATATGCAAGAGCATACATCTGGATACCTTTTACCTCTTGGCTTGTGGGGAAAATCCATGTAGGATTTTACATGGAGCTTCCTGTGTGCATGCTGATGACTGTCGGCAACAAGGTGTCTGGGAGAAAGACATTGCTTTCCAAACTCCTTTTCCCAAATGATCCTTTCTTACCCAGTCTGCCTTACCTCCTTGTGTACTGTTCAACAGAGGAGGGGGAACAGGGAAAAGCAGGGGCAGTTGTGAAAAATAGAAGGGAAACTTGAGTGTGCCTTTTTCTTCTCCTTCTCTTTCTCCACCCTCAGTCATCATTAACAGAAAAATATTTTTAAAAGATCCCTTGATGGCATCCCCAAATGTGAAGCCTGACATTTTCTTAGCTGATGGCCTCCTTTGTGAAGGTATTTTGTGTCCGCCCAGCATGCCTGCTGGATCCCTGGTTTGCCGCAGTTGCTAAGGTAAATACTCTTTCCATTAAGCACCACAGCCCAAGAGTGGCCTAAAGCTCAAATAAATGACCAAGGAGCAAGTTAAACATTCCCTGGGGCGATTTTAACCTATGCAATGGCTTTTTGAAAAAATTGCCTATTTTTTCATGTTTTGGCCAGGAGGGTGTCTCTTATTCCCTTCTTTTTTATTTTCCTTTCAGCTGAGTACACCTTCTCTTTCATTTATTCATGCACTGCATGAAGGATGGAAGCAGGATGAATAAATCACAGAGCACTGCCCCTCTCCCCGCTCAGGGTCTGTGAAGAGAGCTGGAGCAGAATACAGTCCAGGCATTATGTCAACTTTGGGGGGACCTGGGGCAGGTGGCCGATTCTCACAGAGACCCCACTTCCCTTTCCTGTGAAAAATACCACAGCCCAACAGCCACTGGAGTACAGTGTTCTTCTGGAAGCTTCCTCTGGGCAGAAGGAGTCAAAGATCCTGGTCCTCAGGGACACTTGAGATGGGTGTGCCCAAAGCTGTGCAGGATGGTTTGGTTTGTTTTGTTTTTCTTTGCCTCAGGAAGAATGTGTTCACAGACCTCAGGACAAATCGTTTAAAAAAGTGTCCTGACAGTTGTCATGCTTCATCACTTGATTTAGGGCAATAGGACAGCCTTATTTTCTTCTAATCTCTGGTGGTTGAGGAGTCTGGCTGGCCCGGCAGAAGGCGGAGATTGGCTGAGGGAGTCATGAGCAAGCAGGGGCCTCTGGTGCCTGAAGCGCCCCTCAGGAAGAGCGGGTCTCACCGGAAGGCCACACTCATCTCCTTTCTGGTTACCCAGTGTGGGGATTTGCTACTTTGCTGAGTGTGTTTTGTCTACATTCATGGCGCTCCAGAACTGTGTCTGTGTTTCTCACATTCTCTTTTGTGTCTGCCAGAGCAACATTCTCAGCAAACCATCTGAATGCAGCTCCTGTGATCACAAAAGTCAATCATTGATGGAAATGAAGACCACGACCCTGATTCCTCAGGTCGGCCCTTTTCAAACCAGGTTTCTCAGAGCTCCAGGAACAGCAGGAGTTCTAGGGAGAGTTTTTTTTTGTTGTTGTTTTGTTTTTTTGAGAAAGAGTCTTGTTGTGTCACTCTGTCTGGAGTACAGTGGCTCAATCTTGGCTCATACTGCAACCTCTGCCTCCCGGGTTCAAGCAATTCTTATGCCTCAGCCTCCTGAGTAGCTGGGACTATAGGTGCACACCACCATGCCCAGCTATTTTTTTTGTATTTTAGTAGAGATGGGGTTTCACCATGTTGCCCAGGATGGTCTCGAACTCCTGAGCTCAGGCAATCTGCCTGTCTTGCTCTCCCATAGTGTTAGGATTACAGGCGTGAGCCACTGCGCCCAGCCCCAGGAGAGATCTTTTTAAAAACATGAATAGATCACGTTAGTTTGCTCATTGCACTTGGACAAAGCTGCACCCTGAGAGTGTGGCCTGCCAGGCCTGGTGACAGCGCCTCTTGGTCTTTGCCTGTGGTGGTCTCTGGACCCTTCAGCCTTCTCCACGGTGCCCTCCTCAAAAGCTCTTCCTCCACTGTTCACCTGTTTAACTCCATGTGTCCTTCAGGTTCCAGCTTGAATGTCTGCCCTCAGAAAGGCCTTCCTTGACCCCCCAGATGAAGTTCGTTTCCCCTAAAGTGCACGAGGCCCACATGAAATTACTTAGTTATTTGGTTAATGTGTCTTCCCCACTGAACTATAACAGCCACAGGAGAAGGGGCGAGTCTGTTTCATTTTCAGATGTAGCTCTAGCCTATGGCGTATAGTAGGTGTTCAACAAACTACCTACTATTTAATGTATTTAATGAAAGAAGGAATGAGAGCATGGCACCGCCTCTCTATGCTGGAATGGTGTCTGGACTACTTGTTTTTTCTTTCCCATTCATCAGATGATCAGTCAGCTATTTAACAGAGCAGATTAAAGTAATTTTGAGAGCACACTTTTTTTTTTAATTTTTGTTTTTGTTTTTTTTTTGTGACGGAGTTTTGCTCTTGTTGCCCAGGCTGGAGTGCAATGGCACAATCTCAGCTCACTGCAACCTCCGCCTCCCGGGTTCAAGCAATTTTCCTGCCTCAGCCCCCTGAGTAGCTGGGATTACAGGCATGCACCACCACAGCCGGCTAATTTTGTATTTTTAGTAGAGATGAGATTTCTCCATGTTAGTCAGGCTGGTCTTGAACTCCTGACTTCAGGTGATCCGCCCACCTCAGCCTCCCAAAGTGCTGGGATTACAGGCGTGAGCCACCGTGCCCGGCGAGAGCACACTTTTTAAAAGGGAGGGAAGATTGGGCCTTTGAAAGCATCTTGTTTAGGCCCTCAAAGAACGTAGACTTTATTTATTTATTTATTTTTTAAGATGGAGCCTTGCTGCAACCTCTGCCTCCTGGGTTTAAGCAATTCCCTGCCTCAGCCTCCTGAGTAGCTGGGATTGCAGGCACCCGCCACTATGCCCAGCTAATTTTTGTGTTTTTAGTAGAGACTGGGTTTCACCATCTTGGCCAGGCTAGTCTTGAACCCCTGACCTCATGATCCACCCACCTTGGCCTCCCAAAGTGCTGGGATTACAGGTGTGAGCCGCCGCGCCCGGCCTAAGAAAGTAGTCTTTATTTCCCTTCCTGATATGGGAAATCTGAGCTCCTGATATGTGTGTACCGGGTCTGGATCCTGGATTCTTAGGAGTGACCTGGATGTTCTGGAGGCTGTCCAGGGCCTGGGAGCAGAGGCCTCACTGCCCGTTGCTGAGGCCTGACCTTTTTGTTCAAGCAACCCCTTTGCCAAACCACCTTAGACTACAGCACCAGGCTCCGAGAAAACCTTGGATCAAGATATTAAGAGAATAGTTCTGATACCTACCTCCCTTTCCTTTGGAAAAAGCCCAACTTTATGGCCCTTTTAGGAAATATGGGAGGGGAAGGCCCATAATGTAACTTGGGCAGGAGTAGGGGGTGGGGGCGAGATGGAGGAGAATTCTTAGGGTTTTGGTTCTTGACTCTAAGTCAGTCTGTTTTTGTACTTGCATCTTTTAAGCTTTTCCACATGTGCCCCAAGGGCCCATCGGTGAGTGTGTTTTATAAACTGGGAAAATGAATAAAAATAAGACCCAGAAGGGAAACACCAGAAGGAGTGTGAAGGGAAAAGTGTTAGTTCCTCTGTACCTCCCAGCTAGGCCTGACCTGCATTTGTGGGGGTTCCAGGGTCAGGCTTATTTGGCTTTATGGGTAAAATGTGGAGTCTTTGCTCAGAGAAAGCCTGATCAGTTTTTGCACTTGGCCTGCTCTACTCAACATTAATTAACTTCAGGAAAGTAAAAGGTGATTCTTTTTCATTTGGCTATCTGGCTCCACAAATCTTGTTGGCTTCCTGTCCCATAGGTGCCGGATTGATGGAACCTCAAATGTGTAAAGTCTTGCGCAGGAAACCCCCCAGCATGGCCATTCACAGGCTCTCAACTCCTGCTGGACCCAAACACAAGAAACTAGGAGGCCCAGACCCCGTCTCTCATTTTGCACCTCAGAAAATGGTACCTGAAAAGAGAACTCCATTTTCTCTTCTTAACGTTCTTCAGCTAAAACGAGAGTGTAGGGATGGGACTACTTGGAAAAGAGATTCTCTAAATTGCCTGAAAAACCGATCACAACCCAAGAACCAAATATTTTGAAACACAGCATATTTAGGAAGTTTGAGGAAGCTTTAAAATATCTCCAGAAGGTTTGTGTTTACCCCAGCACAATGTCTGTCTTGTGACCCAAAGGTTTATCTTCTGAACCTTACTTGAGCAACTTCATTAATAAAAACATTTTTGAGAATGCACATCTAACACATATATACTTATTATAACTTTTGTACACATACTTTTGTACTAATATGTTCTGTATTTTTAAAAACATATATCTAAACACAAATTTAAAAATTGATACAGATGAAATAAATATTTAAAAATAGGGCCGGGCGTGGTGGCTCATGCCTGTAATCCCAGCACTTTGAGAGGCCGAGGCAGGTGGATCACCTGAGGTCAGAAGTTCAAGACCAGCCTGGTCAACATGGTGAAACCTCGTCTCTACTAAATATACAAAAAATTAGCTGGGTGTGGTGGCGGACACCTGTAATCCCAGCTACTCGGGAGGCTGAGGCAGAAGAATGGCTTGAACCCAGGAGGCGGAGGTTGCCGGGAGCCGAGATCACACCATTGTGCTCCAGCCTGGGCAACAAGAGCAGAACTTTGACTCAAAAAAAAAGATTTTATCTATTAACTATCTGAAACCCTTTTTGTTCTCATTAAAATATATTATTATTAATCAAATTTCTAGTGCGAGCAATGGGATTGGATAGGCATGATTATTTTTTAAAATCTTGGTATAATACTTTGTGGCACAGTGAGTCAAAAGCCTGGCTCTGATTTTCAATACTTGGGCGATTATAGCTGAGAAAGATATATAAGACATATAAATCTGAATGGAAGAAGGGAACTGGACTCTCATTTCTGAATCCTGGCCACTGTGAAGGCACACGTTTTCATCTGTCACTATGTGCTAAAAGCAAACCAGCAAGTGAGGGTGTCACTGTCAACTGCTCCTTGTTGTGAGATTCCCACCTTTCCCTCAAGACATCTCAGATATCATATGTAACCTTGACGCTGTGTCCCAAAGCAGCAGCAGTCATTGAGTGCAAAGCCTTTTCCTTAAGGATTGTGGTAGAGAGAATGCCCCCCAAAGGTGACTATGCTTGAATCTCTGGAAACTGAACATGTCACCTTCTATGGCAAAAGGGACTTTGCAGACGTGATTAAGGTTAAAGACCTTAAATTAGAGGGAGTACCCTGGACTATCCAGGTGTCTAATCTAATCCCATGAGACTTCAAATGCAGAGAAATTTCTCTGGCTGGAGTCAAAGAGATGTGACAAAAGAGGTCGTCGGAGAGATTGGAAGTGTGAGAAAGACCCGACCTACTGTTTCTGGGGAGCCCACCTGGAAAGCACGAGAAGGGACATAGGCAACCTTTGGGAACAAAGACTGCCAGCCACAAGGAAAAGACAACAGTCCTCCAGCCACAAGAAACCGAATTCAGCCAGCAACCTGGACAAGCTAGAACAGCATTCTTCCCCAGAACCTTTAGGAGGAAGTGAGGCCTTGCAGATACCCTGATTTTGGCTTTTGAGACACTAAACAGAGGATCCAACTGAGTTCAACTTGCCCAGAAACCGAGATATGTTTGGACTGTTTTAAGCTGCTACGTTTGTGGTAATTTATTTTGGTGGCAACAGCAAATGAATGTAATTGTATATTAGAAAAATCGAAGGTAGAAGCTCTAATACTTCCTCCCCACACCCCAGTCGTTCATCATGTGCAGCACTTGGGGTGTGGAAATTCCATTTTGAAGACACCGTCATCCAGGATTCTAACCCCGACCTGGGAAAGGTCCTGGAGAGAACTTTTAGCATGTATTTCTGAGCCATTCACATTTAACCCAGAGAGAGAAGGTGTCCTGCCCAAACGCAAAGCAGCATGGCGGTAGTTCTGGACATAACCTTAACAATTGCCACGAACTCTCTGGATATCCATCCATCAGCCCTATCTAGTCTTTTTGTCTGTATGGCATTGGGGGAGATGTGGTGATGAGGGCCAGGATCACAGAAGTCAGAGTACCCATGGCTGGAGCTTCCATTTTAATTGAAGTGTTCTTGCTTATGGCTTGATGGTATCCTTTCAGATTTTGCATCTGGCTGTACTCCAGATGTTTATATAGAAACTTCACAGTAGACATGATGGTGGCGCAGGTCTGCAGGAAGGATCCTTTCCTACTTACAGAGTGACCCAATGTGGCTGATCCCTTCAATATTTACAACAGCTGGGTGAGTGGAGGCATGATCAACTCCATTTACCCATCAAATAAATGAAATTTCAGAGCGGTTACACAATCTGCTCGAGGTAACAAGGCCAGCAAGCCACAGAGCCAACATACCCGGGGTGCGTGGCTCCACAGGAGTCTGGGAAGAGAGAGAGGAAGATGGGGACAGGATGTATCACCAGGACACTAGGGGAAGAGAGAATATTGACATGTGGGGCAGCCTGCATCCCCAAATCAGGAGCACTGGGTGCTGCTGTGTTACAGTGAGTGTAGGAGCATGCCATTCTGGGCCTCACTCTGCCCAAATATGTCTTGCTCATTTTCACCACCATATGTCTGCTCGTCCCGGTCTGTTTGAGGTTCCCTCCTGTTCCCTCTCTGCCTCTAAGTCCTTCAAAAAGCCAACTGGAAGTGCCTCTTCCAGGCTTTCCTTAGCCTTTCTTTATTCCCTTGAACTTCTATTATGTTAATTGTTCAAAAGATTAGTTCTGGCACTTACCCTATGCTGCTTTGTATTACTATTGGAAAACAACAGTGGCCCTCTCAACCCATCGGGTGGATGGTACATGCCATGCTTTATACATTCCCGTGGCCCTGCTGTACCTGGCACACACAAAAGGGGATTAATACATATGCATATATTGAATGAAAGAATGGAGAGATGCTGTTGATTTTCTTTGTTCTTCTTTCTTTTTCTCTGATTTCATGTCAAACATAGTTTTCTCCCTTAATAACAATAATTGTTTGTCTTATGTGTACAGTGGGAAATGTGAGCCTCCACAGTCTTAGCTGGATGACTAATAGTATATCCACTTCTGCCTGAGCCACAAATGTTAAGTTGGTTTAAAAGTACAGTATAAAAAAGGCCAGGCTCTATCAGGCTTGGCTCAGCCTTGGAAGAGCCACAACACCAACATACCGTTTTCATGGTGTGAGTGATTTCAGGCTCTGCTCCCAAGGTTCCACCACACAGGACCAGTTGAGTTAACATCCTCAGTGGGTAGCCCTGGCCATCCTAGGCTGGCCTTTCCTGGGATCCCACTGACCAGCAAGTCAAGCCCCATGCCCCCTGCCTGGCATTCAACGCCTGCGAAAAGAACTTTGCAAATGCTCCAGCCTGCTTGGTGTCCTGGATTTCCTTGCACATGGCATGTTCATTTCCACCTCGGAGCCCACTTAGGTCAGTGCCTTTATCAGAAGCATCTGTTTTCCATCCATCCCTCCAAACTTCAAGCCCTATGTTGCCTTTTTAAAAAGCCATTCTTGGAGATTTTTATCTAACTGAGTTTTTCTCTCCCTGATCACTCACAGGTCCCATTGTTTGTCCCACAGATTTTTTTCCACGATGGTCTTTTTTAATTTTTAATTTTTATTATTTATTTAGTTTTTAAATTTTACTTTAATTTCTGGTATACATGTGCAGAACGTGCAGATTTTTTTACATAGGTATACATGTACCATGGTGGTTTGCTATACATACCAACCTGTCCTCTAGTTTTTAAGCCCCACATGCTTTAGGTATTTGTCCTAATGCTCTCCCTCCCCTTGCCCCCAGCCCCCCTATCTTTTTGAATTAAGTGAAAAAGTGTGTATTAAGCACTTATATGTGCTCATTCCTCTGTCTGGTGCTTGAGGGGACTCCAGAGGAACAGGAGCTGCCAGTGATTGATACACAAGGTGCTGGGTATGAGCTCTTTCCTTCCTGGCTTTATGTGACCAGCAAACACCCTGTAACCATGGAATTCTACTAGGAAGAGCAATCCTACAGCAGCTTTGGTGCACATGCACAAGGAGACATGCAGAAGGCGCTTCTTGCAGCCTTGTTTGTAAAACTATAGAACAACTTGAATGTCCACTGAGAGGAGAAGGGATAAATAAGTTGCAGTGAATTCATATAGTACAATCCTATAAATAATCCTACATATAAGTTGTGGTAAAGTCATATAGTGAGTTCCTATACAGCAGTTAAGATGAATTAACTGAAGTTACATGTAATAACTCACATAAATCTCAGCAAATATGATGTTGAAAAAAAGTGATCAGCTGTAGAAGCGAAAGTACCATATAATACCATTTATATGAAATTCTAAGACCCACTAAAAAATACTCTATATGAATATACACATATGGTGTTGCAGTATTAAAATATGCATGGGAATGATATATACCAAGGTTGGCATATCATGCCCATGGCCAAGTCCAGCCCACCACCTGCTTTTGTGTGGCTTGTGAGCAAAGAATGGGTTTTACGATTTTAAATAGTTGAAAAAAAAAATCAAAAGAAGGACACTCTTTTGTGACACCTGAAAATTATAGGAAATTCAAATTCCAGTGTGAGTAAATAAAATTTGCTGGAACACCACCACACTTGTTCTTTCACTTATCAACTATGGCTGCCTTTGTACTCCAAGGACAGGGTTGAATACTTGCCACAGACCGTGTGGCCTGCAAAGGTGCAACTACTTACCATCTGGCCCTTTTCAGAAAGTTTTCCAAGTCTTGATCTATATCAAACTTGGGGGAATGGTTGCCTCTGGTAAGGAAAGGAGGGAATGGAACTGGGGCAGGAGTGCATCAGTCACAACATTTTATCTTTTAAGCTGCTGGTGGGTTATATATTAATACTTACATTTTGGATGTCTAAAGTATTTTGTAGTTTCAAAAAAAAGTAGAAGACAAACTTCCCTCCTCCTAAAAAACCCATAGTAGGTATTATTATGGTTCCCAGTTCACAGTCAGGTATTATTATAACCTACAGTAGGTATTATTGTAACCTTGCCCAACCCAGGTTGCCAAAGTTCTATCTCTCTCTCTCTCTCTCTCTCTCTCACTTTTCACGAGGCAGGCAGCCCCAGGCTCACAGGCCAGCAGCTGAGATGAGAAGACATGGCCTTTTTCAGTGACATCAGCAGACTGTACCGGGGAGGATCTGGTTAACTGGACTTGGATCACTGGCCCCTTCCTGCCAACAGCCCTTCCTCAGATGAGAAAGTTCACAGATGAGAAGGCGAAACTTAGAGGATGCATGGATAGTGAATGCTGGAAGAGGATTAACCTCAGGACCTTCCATCCCAGCACCTCTGGAGCACTGGCCTGCACTGCCAGTGCTCTGCAGGCCAGCTGGGGAGAAGGGACTGAATGCCAAGCTGCTCTGGGATGAACATCTGCCTCCAGGAGACAGTTTTTAATGAAATTTCCCACCCACGTGATTAGCATCCTCTGAGAGTGAGATGAGCAAAACAGGGCACCACCATCAACATCACCTCTGACTGCACTGCCTAGACAGTAATAACACCCAAGATTTTTATAGAGCTTTCTGTTTCTCAAAGTCATGCCCACTGATTCACTCAGGAACCCGGCAGGAAGCAAGGCAGTCCTGATTGCCCACGTTGTTGAGATGGTAAAAGGGGTATTCTGAGCAACTGCTGAGTTCTTTTACATCCCTGGGACGGCACGGTCACGAAGGCCAGACACCAGGCCTGACTTCAAGGTCACTGTGGCTGCATTACTGAGTGACTGTGGACAAGTCCCGCATTCTCTTGAAGACTCAGGAGCCTCCTCTGTAAAGTGGAGATGATAATTACTTCCCACCGCATGGGTGTGTTGTGGGGATTAAATGAGATCATACAAGTGGAATGCTGAGCACCAGTCCAGGAAGGCGAGGGGCACGCCCTACATGTCACCTACTGGATCATTGCTGTTTTCAGGGTTCCTATTACCCAAAGATCCACCTAGAATTCTTCCCCTGAGTGCTGTTCATCTTCGTCAAGGCTCAGCAATGTTTTGGATGATTCTCCTTTGACATAGCTCTGGTGGTTGTTAATACTAAATGTTTTCCAGCTTACCTATAAGGAAACTGAGTGTTAGGAAGCAATTGCAGGGCCTCTACTTTGTGCATGAGAATGAATGAAGGCTGGGGAAGCCTGGGATTTGGCCTGATGTTCCAGCATTGGCACCTGCCTGCCTTTTCTCTGTAAATATCTGACCCTAGAATGTTCCACCAGGGCGAGACCGTCATCACCAAGCAGCAGCTGCATGGTATTTATCAAAGCAGGCGTGGTTTCCTTTGCTGTGGCTCTCCACATTCGTGGCAGTTATTCATTTTTGAAGCAGAGGTCACTTTTCTTTCACTGGTGAGGTACTTTGACAAAGACGAAGAAGGGAGACAATGGTAATGATGGTGGAGTCACGGGGAAGTGGGGATGGGATTGACATTGGGTTTGAAGGCTGACGGGCCAGATCAAGAAGGCTGACAGTCAGAGGAAGGGGAGGGACTAAGGGTAAAGTACTTGCTGTGCTCATGTTGTCCAAGAGTTTGCATTCTCTGGTAGTCAGTGATCAAATGAAGCAGGGAGTTTCGTGTTCAAAAGCAGCACCTACAGGTTCTTTAAAGAGGCTTGCCAGAAGATGAATGCCTTGGCTGGAATTTGTAGGCAGGCTTATTTAAGTTACAAGTAACAGACACTTAACTCAAACTAGCAATAAACAAAAAGGGAATAATTGGCTCATGTAACTGGGAAGTGCAGAGGAATATGGGATACAGGAACAGCTGGATCCAGGGGTTGGCACTAGGTTGTCAGGGTTTTTTTTTTTTTTTTTTTTTTGAGATGGAGTCTTGCTCTGTTGCCCAGTTCAGTGGTGCAATCTTGGCTCACTGCAACTTCCACCTCCTGGGTTCATGGGATTCTCCTGGCTCAGCCTCCCGAGTAGCTGGATTATAGGCGTGTGCCACTATGCCTGGCTAATTTTTGTATTTTTAGCAGAGACAGGGTTTCACCATGTTGGCCAGGCTGGTCTTGAGCTCCTGACCTCAGGTGATCCACCCACCTTGGCCTCTCAAAGTGCTGGGATTACAGGTGTGAGCCACCGTGCCCGGCCCAGGTTGTCAGGGTTCTATCTCCCTCTCCCTCTCTCACTTTCCATGAGGCAGGAAGCCCCAGCTCACAGGCCAGCAGCTGAGATAAGAAGTCATGTCCTTTTTCAATGACATCAACAGACTGTACCAGGGAGGGTCTGGCTAACTGGGCCTGGGTCATTGGCCCCTCCCTGCTAGCAGCCCTTCCTCAGGAGAGGAGCTATCTACTATGCAGCACAGGGCAGTACCAGCCTCGGTTCCTCCCTGTCCACCTAGTCATGAAAATGAGGATGGTTTTGGTGGTTAGCATGTTCCCTCTTAACTTGCCTCAACATCATCTGCAAAAACTAGAAAATATAAGTGTGCATATTTTTAGCTGTTTTTTAATTTGTAAAACTGGAAACTGTGAAGATATTTACTTAGAACAAGAAAACCTACTGTGTCCTGAGTGAAGTTCACTTAAGCTGCCTCACAGTTACTCCTCGAGTCCTCACTATCCCGCAGTCTCCTTTCCGCTGAGTTGGGGTGAGTTGTAACTTCAATTTTGCCTGTGAATATAAATCGAATCTGACCTCTCGTCTCCAGTACATCAAGGGTATGCTCACAGGGACCTAGAAAATATTATATATGGTCCTCTAGAGCACAAACCCAAGTTGTCTGGGGACAGAGAAGCCCTTTGGGCCATTCCAGGGAAAAGCTCTGGCCACCCTGTAGTAAATCTTCTCCCTTCCTTTCCTTTCAATGGAGGAGGAAGCTTGTCCTTTGCATGAGCATGAAAAATACTAAATTTGGGCTTTTTGGAGGTTTTCATTTATGAAATAGAGTCTATATATTTGGCTCAAGTCTTGCCGGTTGCCCTATTTTCATGGTCCCAGGATCAATATGAGGTTAGTCCATTTGTCTTCTGGAAGAATGTTGTGGCTGGGCTAGGTGGCTCATGCCTGTGATCCCAGCACTTTGGGAGGCCAAGGTGGGTGGATCACTTGAGCTCAGGAGTTCCAGACTGGCCTGGGCAATGTGGGGACACTCTGACTCTACAAGAAATAGAAAAATTAGGCATAATGGCACATACATTGTGGCCCTAGCTGCTTGGGAGGCTGAGCTGGGAGGATTGCTTGAGGCCGGGAGGTTGAGGCTGTAGGGAACTGTGATTGTGCCACTGTACTCCAGTCTGTGCGACAGAGTAAGACCCTGTCTCCAAAAAAAAAAAAAAAAAAAGAAAAAAGAAAAGAAAAACATCTTGCAGAATCTTTGTGTGATCTTGCTTTGAGGCTATGAAAGTTCTTTCACACCCTTCCTCTGTGCTTGGCTGGAAGCCTTTTGCCCTAATTTTGGCACCTCCACCTTGAGTCACCTTGGAGTAGGTGGGAAGTGTTTTCCTTTTACAGGTGGCCACACAACTGCCTCATCTCCTCTCCAGCATGAGGGCCACCACAGCTCTCCCCTTTCCTTTCCTTTCCTTTCTTTTCCTTTCCTTTCCTTTCCTTTCCTTTCCTTTCCTTTCCTTTCCTTTCCTTTCCTTTCCTTTCCTTTCCTTTCCTTCCCTTTCCCTTTCCCTTTCCCTTTCCCTTTCCCTTCCCTTCCCTTCTCTTCCCTTCCCTTCCTTTCCTTTCCTTTCGTTTGCTTTCCTTTCCTTTCATTTCCTTTCATTTCCTTTCTTTCCTTTTCCTTTTCCTTTTCTCTCTTCTCCCTTCTCTCCTCTCTTCTCCTCTCCTCTTCTTTTCTTTTCTTTTTGAGACGGAGTCTCACTCTGTGGCCCAGGCTGGAGTGCAGTGGCACGATCTCAGCTCGTTGCAACTTCTGACTCCCGGGTTCAAGTGATTCTCCTGCCTCAGCCTCCCTAGTAGCTGGATTACAGGCATGCACCACCATGCCTGGCAAATTTTGGTATTTGTAGTAGAGATGGGGTTTCACCATGTTGGTCAGGCTGGTCTCGAACTCCTGACCTCAAGTGATCCATCTGCCTCGGCCTCCCAAAGTGCTGGGATTACAGGGGTGAGTCACCGTGCCCGGCCCAGATTGTCAGGTTCTATCTCCCTCTCCCCTATCACTTTCCATGAGGCAGGCAGCCCCAGGCTCATAGACCAGCAGCTGAGATGAGAAGACATGGCCTTCTTCAATGACATCAGCAGACTGTACCAGGGAGGGTCTGACCAACTGGGCCTGGGTCACTGGCCCCTCCTTGCCAGCAGCCCTTCCTCAGGAGAAGAGCTGTCTACTGTGCAGCACAGGGCAATACCAGCCTCAGGTCCTCTCTGTCCAAGGATTTAGTTGGCTTCAGGGAAGGCCCTTGTAATGACCAGAAGATGGAAACGAAGAGGTCAACTTCACCAGCACCAGTCACCTGTCCAGAATGTCTCAGCTTGTGTTTCTTCCTTTAAGGTTCAGAAGGATAAAGGGGGCCACCAAACCTCATTTGGAGGATCTGTCATTCTTTGCTGTTATTAGCCACTTCTCTGGAACACTTGTGTCCCTGTATTAGTTAGATGCTTGCAGTTTAAGGGGACTATGGTGTAATCCCATTGCTTTAGGTGATGGAGGATTATTGGAAGGACACACTGGGAGGTGAGAAAGAACAGGAAATCTTCTCAGCAGTCACAGCTGGGCTCCATCGAGAACTGGAGTATCATCCATGGCCATATAGGATTTGACAGGAGTTTGTGTGGTCTAGTAAATAAAACCCCATGTTCCATAATCAAGCTGCTGGGTTCAAATTGCAACTCTGCCCTTTACCACTGTGTCACCTCTCTAGCCTCAGTTTCCTACCATCTATACAGTGGTGACAATAATAGCACCGACCATGTGGGGTTCCTTGTCAATGTTCGGTGAGATTCTGTGCACAAGGACCTAACAGTGCCATGCAAAAAGTTATGCGCAGTGAGTATTATTGTCAACTGTGGCTCCGTGGACACTGTTATTATGAATACTTGTTATTAACAAGGGCTTTGCCCCACAAAAGTTGTCCATTTTTGTCCACTGTGGTGTTGGGGAGTCGGAGTGCTGGCTAATCTTTTCTGTTCTGTCACATGTACCATTATTCTTTGACGACAGCTCCCCATGTCTCAGCAGAAGATCTGATTGGCTCTGCCAGGCGTTATCTAGTTTTGGGCAGCCCTACTGGGCACGTGGGGCCCTAGTGTTCACACTGGGCCACCTTTTTGGCCTGTTTGCAGCCTATGAATTTACCCTCTTGTTTGGTGGATTACGTCCAGCATAGTCTATAACTGAGAATCCCCTCAGACTCTGGGCAGAAAGGCATCTTGTAGAGCCATTCCAATGTGACACCTCTAGAGGGTCATCCCCTAGAATGTCACCTTGGAAAGGCTCTGCAAGATGCCTTGTTAATCATCGTGGACCCTGTTAACCATTGTGGGCTAGCATGGTTCTACAAAGACACCTGTGCTCTGCTAGTGAGGGCCCCAACCCATCTCACCCCATGTGGATCCCTCCCTGATTCTGCTGGGATTCCTGCTCACTTTCCCTCTCACATGTTCCCAGCCTCGAGCAAAAATGAGATATCTGTATTGGAAGCTAGAAATGCTGAGTTTTGAAGCAAATTCTTTGGGTAGGGGGTCCCCTCATAGCAATGCCTCTGGACTAAGGGGATAAAGACAGAAGGATGACTGACAGGTTCCCTAGGGAGCCCCAGTTCTCTTAACTGAGTGTCCTTCCCCAAGATGGTCCCTCCCTCACGGGGGTAAACGGGGTGCCTGGCATGGCTGGAGAAGTCTGCTGGTTCTCCCACTGACTAGTGAAGGAGCAGAGAGGGCAGCTGTGCACAGGTTTCTGGACTGGCCTCTTGGAGACCCTTTCGGGGGCTGCCTCTGGAAGATTCACTCCTAGGCTCTCAGAAGATCTGAGGTAGGCTGTTAGCTGAAGCTCCAGAATCCCCTTTCTTTTATTTCTTCAGCAAAGTCCCAGCCTGTTGACCTTTGGGTCCCAGTGCTGAGCGCAGCTCTAGATTTATCTACCCCGCTGGGGCCAAATGCCTGACTTGTTAGCCATGCCGAATGGTTTTATTTGTTTCTGTTGTGCATTTTTATCATTTTTGTTCATGTGTCTGGAGGCTTTCCTTAGAAAATGATGGATGCGTTTTCATAAATCAAAACATAAATGAGAAAGTATATAAAGGCAAAAAATAGACCCAAGCCTGGAATTTGCCACTAGGAGCTGCTAGCTATTTCCCAGGGAGAATGCACTTTTTGATTTTACAATGTCAGATCCTGACTTATTTCACAGAGTACAATTTTCAGAGCACTTCCTAATACTACTGGCCACAATAATAATGATGACAATCCCAATCATGCTTGGTATGGTGCTGAATGCTTTTGATACATTATCACACTTAATTCTTACAACAGTCTGAGGAGCCAGGTTCTTTCACTATCCCCATCGTAAAGATGAGTAAAGAGAGGTCCAAATGATTTTGTTACTTAACCAAGTTCCCATCTTTGGTAAAAAGTGGGATTAAAATGCAGGTTTCTCATGTTCTCGATGGACAGATACCTCGGACTCCCTTTTCAGTGCTTGCCGGAGGTGTGTAAGGGTGGTGGGTTGTAGCTTCTCCTGCCAGCTCTGCTGGAAAGCAGGTGGCTGGGAGTGGTAGGGGCAGCTTTTAGTTGGAGGGGCTCACAGAGAGAGTCTGTTCTCATCAGCTGTGTTCACAGGGTGCCCCTGAGCAGAACACCAGCCTTGCTGGGTGGCACATTAGCGCAGTGCCTAATGCCACGATGCCTTAGACAATGTCACTGTCACCACTAGCAGGAACCTGCCCCCTCCACTTTGCCACTTTCCTGTTTCATCACCCTTGAGCTATGAGGGTGTCCTCTAGCTATGAGCCAGAGGGTGTCCTCTAGGACCTAGCCACAGGGTAGGAGTCTGATACAAACCAGAAGACAACTGGTGAGAATTCCACATATTTCCTTTATTAGTCACAAATCTACTGGTTGTATGTGGTAGAATTATCACTGGGACCAGCTTAAGAAGAAAGGAGGGCTGGGTGTTTATTGGTTCATGTGATCAGAGCATAAAATATTTTTGTTTTTTTTTTCCTGTTGGGGAAAATCCTAGTTTCCCTGTTCAGTCTCATGCCAATCCTTGGGCCAATCAGAGGGAGGGGGAAACTGTCCAGTTCAGTTTGTGAGCCCTTTTCTCTGGCAGAAGGATGGGTAACTATGATTTTTTGTGCTAGAACTGCAAAATCAGAGTTAGGGGGCAAGATGCCCACGAAAGAGGAGGCTGCTGTTCTTGTAGACAGTTTGGTAAATGTCTAGGACATTTTCTATTGCTTTTCTTCTATTCTATGCCTCCCTTCTTTGTCTGGGATATCATACACCTGGCCTGAGTCAAGGTGCTGACATAAGTCTCTGGTGAACTTCTGAACAGTTCCACTCCTTGTTCTTTCCAGGGTACCCCAACCCATCTTAGGGCATCTAGGCTCAGATCCTGTCCTTTGCTCAGGCTTGGAGACCTCAAGTGATGTCACTAGGAACTATCCAGGATTGTAGAGGGGCTTTCAGCCCACAGAGTTTCTAACTGGCCACATTTGGAATTTTCCATTCAGCAGGACTTTCCCTCTGTGAACATCTGGTAGGACCCAAATCCTATCCCAATTCTGTGTTCTTTTTCAGACTTTCTGAACACTGAAAACATCTGTAGTTTTGCAAAAGTTTCTTTCACAGTTTTATGATTGTAAATATGCTAATTAGCCCAATCACTTGTTATTTTGTCATCTGCGTGGCACCACCTGGCCCTGGAGTATGTATCCCTCTGAGTACTAGGCAATGAGCAGAGCAGATGACCACCCTGATGAGACTTTGAATTAGGAATCTCATGACCCTGCCTTGGAACTCTGGCAGGGAAGTCCTCTCCTTCTTGATAGGAAAGGATGAAGGTTTGGGCACTTTCTAAAACAAATTTTTATTATTATTATTTTTTAAGCACGAATGCAGTTCCCCACTACCACAAATTGTGCAGTCAAGTTTCTCACATTTGGGGAAATTGCAGGGGGTCAGCACATGCAGTGTGCAATGGATAAGCCTCATCCTCGGAAAACCACCTTTGTGGTCATGGTATCTCCCTTGCCGGTAAGTATATCTAAGAAAAATATTTTTAACAACAACTTAAAAAAGAAAACAAAACAAATTTCTGGTAACTACCATGTAACTCCATGGTAAATGTTTCTCTCTCTGCTTCCTACCAGGTGACCCCAGTACCCAGTGGTCTATCAGGTACTCGGTTCTGCCCAAGAAGCAGTTTAGAGCTTTGCTAGGTTCCTTCTTGTAGTGTTCCAATTCGTCTTTCGCACTTGATCTTGTCTCTTCGGAGATGTCATAAACTCTCTAAGGACGGGAAGCCTATCTCCTATTTCTCTTTGTTAGGCATATGGTAGGCATTCATAAGTCTTCCTCGGCTAGGGAGCTATAATTGTAAGAGAGAGTGTGTGTGTGTGTGTTTTGGGGTGGGGACAGGGTTGGCAACTACAAGCAAATACTCTGAGATCCCTCTAGCCCTGAACTATTGGGAATACCTAAATCACATGTACACAAGTTTTAATTCTTGGGTGAGGTGCTGTTTCCTAACTCTGCTGATTTCTAACTGCCCCTTTCCTGTAATTGCTGGGTCAATGCAAGTTCTCAGCTGCGCATTGGAAATGCCACTGCTTTCCATCACAGTGATGATTTACATGGGACAAACCTGAGGCCAAAGAGTTCTGGCTCTTATTCAGAGCCTTCCTACCAGTCACCTCCCAAAGTAAGAAAATAGTAACATACCTGACCTGTTCTTCTGGCTTCTCTAAAGCCAGATTCCAGCCTTGGTTAGGTTTCTGTTCATTTGGAAAATATCTGTATGAAATGTAGGTGCATGTCATGGAGGGGGCAGTGGGGAGTGAGTGAATTGAGTCAGAAGGGAAGAGGAGCGCTCTCTCCCCCTGACCCTGCCGCCACCCGCTTTCTTCCAATGAGTCTAAATGGATTTTTGGGATCTGATGTGGCCGCATGAAGACGTGTCTCTGAAAAAGCAAAATGTCAGTGTTTTGAGGCCTTTCCGTTGGGGAGGGAGGGAACACGGTGGTCACTGGTTGTTCTCCTTAGGCCAGACAGGAGGAAAGGGAAGTATGTGTGAGCCTCTGATAATTCTCTTCTCTTTCTTTCCCTCAATTTTTTTCTTCAATAAATCACTCAGGACAATCTGCTTCTTCTTAGTGGTGTGTTTTCCTAGGGTTCAGCCTTTGTTTGAAATTCTAGAACAACAGAGTTGCAGTAAATATGGTCAACCTACGTGTAATTATGCTGGTATGTCAACTTTGCCCCGCAGAGTCGGGTCTGCTCTGGTTAACCAGAGGCCCCCCTGACTCAGAAACAAGACCTCCTGCAGGACCCTGTGGAGGGCCGACCCCGAGCCCTGTGTCTGAAGGGGGTAAGACAGCCCATAATTACGCTCATTGTTTAGGTCGGAGCACAGGAGGGTTTACATTAAAGACCTCAGCTGGCACACACAGCATGCCTATGGAAAAAATGAACCGCTCTCCTCCGCCCACTTCCCGGTCCCAGCGTTGCCTGTCCAAGGGCTTTGGGTTTCACAGACGCCTTCTGTGACTCCACTTTCTGACCACTCCTGATTAGAAGCTTGGCTTCCCCCAGTTCTAAGAGACGTCTCAATCCAGAGGTTTGGAAATTGAGCCTTTCAAGAATCACAGCATGTAGGTCTTGGGAAGGACCTAGAGATGATGCTCTAAGTTGGTGTCTCTTAAACTTTCATGCTCACAGGAATCACTTGGAGTTCTTGTTAAAATGCAGATCTAAATGTGGTGGTCTTGAGGTGGGGCTGGAAAGTCTGCGTTTCCAGAAAGCACCCTGGTAATGCCCTGTGCTGGTCACTGGACTCAACTTGGAGCATCAAGATTCTAAGCTAAGCCTTTCATTTCACAAAGAATAAAAGGGAAACCCGGAGACCTGGAAGAGCTTGTTGGGGCAGAGTAAGGACTTGGGTCTTCCTCTTGTCGTGGTGTTGTCCTGGCCCTGCACAGATGCTCCTGGCAGGGATGGTATGTGTCTTAGCAGAGATGGTGGTCCCTTCTGGAACCACACCTAGAATCCAGGAGCAGGTGGTTTTTCCCCAGATGCTCTGGAGTGGATTGGATCCCGAGGGCTCTTGATGTGAGCCTGCAGGCTTCAGTAGTTGAGAAACTGGATGATAGTAGACCACTCACTATAAGATCCTGCCTGGAATCTTCAAAGGGGGCACGGGAAAGGAGGGCCTATTGAACATGCTGTGTATTGAGAGATGTGTGTGTCAGCAAACCCCAGGCTACTGATGCGACATTTCGGATAGGCAAGTGAGATTTGGAGGGGAGAATATGTGGCATCATGATAGAGGGGAATGGATGTTTTTAGTAGAAATCAAGGATCAGGTTGGGTGTGGTGGCTCAGGTTTGTAATCCTAGCACTTTGGGAGGCAGAAGCGGGTGGATCATCTGAGGTCAGGAGTTCGAGACCAGCTTGGCAAACATGGAAACCCCCTCTCTACTAAAAATCCAAAAAATAGTCGGGCATGGCAGCGTGCACCTGTAATTGCAGCTACTAGGGGTGCTGAGGCAGGAGAATTGCTTGAACCTGGGAGGTGGAGGTTGCAGTGAGCTGAGATTGCACCACTGCACTCCAGCCCGGGCGACAGAGTGAGACTCCATCTCAAAAAACAAAACAAAAGAAAACAAAAAAACAAACGGAAATCAGGATCACAGGCTCTTTTCCAGTCTACCTCTATGGGATCTTGGACAACCTTTCTAGATCCTCTCAGTACAGTCTCATATGTTATGTGCTTGAGCCCAGGTACTAGGGCACGTGCTCTTTTGAAGTTTATTTCCACTCTAAAATTCAAATTGTGGATATTATCTCTTCTTCTCTCTCTACTTCTCTTGCTCCTCTGTCTATCTTTTTCTATTTTTATCAGTGTCGTGGCACTTTGGTGTTATATATACAGTTGTGTACTGAAGAATTGACCAAAAGAGGGGTCTGGCCTTTGCCCTTGGCTCCTGGGAGGCAATCTCTAGGCTCCTGAAGTGTCCAGCCTGATGTCTTTGTTTGTCTGGGGGCTTTGGCAACTGGACAGTCCAATAGTGTGTTTCATAATGGGGGCTTTGGAACACGCCATATCGGTTCTAACCTCCATGGGAACTAGAGGCATAAGATATCGGCCTGAGCCTCCACTGAGGGCTGGAGACTTAAAGTCAACCATGTGGACGTTATGTGACTAAGCCCCAAGGAAAACTCTGGGCACTAAAGGCTTGGGTGAGCATCCTTTGTTGACAATACTCTGTGTGCATTGTCTCGCATTGTGGCCAGGAGGAGGCAACACCATCCATGACTCCATGGGGAGAGGAAACTCAGAAGCTTTGCCTTTAGACCCCTCCTGGATTCCGCCCTACGTGTCTCTTCTCTTTGCAGATTTAAATGTGTATCCTTTTCCTATATAAAATAGGAAAATCACAAGCATGGAGCCTTCCAGAGTTCTCTGAATCATTCTAGTGAATTATCAAACCTGAGGGTATTTGTGTGAATCCCCCAAATTAGTAGCCAGCTGGTGTGTCATGAGGATGGCATGGATACCCCCAAACTTGCAGCTAGTGTTTGAAGTGAGGGAAGCCTTGTGAGGATTCTCCTTTCAAACTTTGTAGTTGGCTGAACTCTTAACAATAGCAGTGCATCAATTTAGCAAGTATTCTGGGAAAAACAAAGAAATACATAATTCCTTTAACCAAAGCCTGCCTGGTTGTAGAGTGGATTAAAGAGTCTAGGCTAGAGTCTAGTGGATTAAAAGCCTGAACTTTGCAGAAAGACAGCCCTACAGATGGAGCTGGGCCTTACTACTTTCTGGTTGATGTGGGTATGTTACTTAAATCCCCGAGCCTCAGTTCCCCATCTGTAAAACATACTTACCTCGAAGGTGTGTTGAGAGAGTGACATGAAATCAGATATGTAAAGCACAGGGCATACAGGAGCACTCCACACATGGTCACTGTTGTGGTTACTGTTATCATTATTGCTTCTGGCTTTGTTGTTGGTGTGATTTCCGTGTTTACCTACCTACTGATATATGAATTACTACTTTGCCTTGTTCAAAATAGTACTTGACTGACTCAGACAGATGGAAGTAAGATAGCCTGATACAATAAACTGCCAAGAAGTAGGAAATAAGTATTGGGTAAATGGCAGTGGCTGCTGAGGGAGAAGTGGGGGTCCTCTCTCGGAGTCTCTGGGAGGCTGGGTCTGGCTAAGGGAAAGGTTGCAAGATTGAGCCTGACTAAGATTGGGAGAGCTGCCGCTTGAGACATGATGACATGTCTTTATATCAGAAGTAGGGGTAATCTTGTAGGGGCCAAAAGGTGAGGAGAACAGCAGCTGGCCTGGCCTGGAGGAGTTGAGAGCCAGGCTGTGCTTCTCTGGACTAACCCATCCATCTTTATGTCTTCCATAGATTTCTGTTTGGTAAGGAGAGTAGTCATTAATACAGGTGTGCACTGTGCCATAAAGAGCTAGGGGAGAGAGGAAAGGTGGCATTTGGTTTTGGGAACCTTCCATCTCCCTATCTTTTCCCTTCATTTTGTCATCTCAGGTATTGCAAAGTCTCTACAGAGGCTCATTTCCATTTTCTGCTAATTCGTTAATTGAGAACTAAGATATTTACTGATAATGGTTCTAGACTTCGCCCTTCCAAGATTTGTATTTTAATGAGAGAGAGGAGTCTCTTTATGAGTCAAAAGAATAAAACTGTAGTGTTAAGATATGGTGATAAACTTCATTGATAAACAAAAAGTGAAACTTAAAACACTAACCTCACAAGGCTGGGTGCACTGGCTCAAGCCTGTAATCCCAGCACTTTGAGGGGCTGAGGCTGGAGGATCTCTTGAGGTCAGGAGTTTGAGACCAGCCTAGGCAACATGGTAAGACCCTGTTTCTACAAAAAATACACAAATTAGCCAGGTGTGGTGGTGCATGCCTGTGGTTCCAGCTGTCTCAGCTACTTGGGAGGCTGATGTAGGAGGATTGCTTGGGCCAGGGAGGTGGAAGTTGTAGTGAGCCGAGATTGAGCCACTGCACTCAAGCCTGGGCAATAGAGTGAGACCTTGTTAAAAAAAAAAAAAAAAAAATTAACCCTAGAAAACAACAAAACTCCTATCCTCAAACCCTCCAGTCAAATCCTAGAGAACTGCTGCTTGAGAAGTTCTTACTGAGCTCTCTGGAGTCCACAGTTAGGAGTAGAGTCCTGAATCAGATGCCCGTACCTGAATCATGGCTCTGACACTGATAAGCAGGTCCCTGAGCCTTTCTGTGTCTTAGGTTTTTTTACCTGTAAGATGGGGATAACAATAGTGACTATCTCATAGGATTGTTGGGAGAAATAAATGACTTACTAACATAAAATATATTGGCACGGTGGCTCATGCCTGTAATCCTAGCACTTTGGGAGGCTGAGGAAGGCAGATCACTTGAGGTCAGGAGTTCGAGACCAGCCTGGCCAACATGGTGAAACCCCGTCTCTATTAAAAATACAAAAATTAGCCAGATGTGGTGGCAGGTGCCTGTAATCCCAGCTACTTAGGAGGCTGAGGAAGGAGAATTGCTTGAACCCAGGAGATGGAGGTTGCAGTGAGCCAAGATCGCGCCACTGCACTCCAGCCTGGGTGACATCTCAAAAAAAAAAAGAAAAAGCCATTATCTTTTGGGGGCTGGTGGTGTTTTAGTAAAAAAATCAAACAAATAAAAACACTGTATTAGGGCAGTTCAGTGTTTTGATCACATAATACTTGGATTGCACAAGTTGACCACTGGCATCTTAGGGTCTCTCAGAGTTTTAACCAGTGGGCCAGGAATCAGGCAAACAGATAAAAACATGGAAAACAATGTCTTTTTGTGATTCACCATGTCTGATTAGCAGTGGGAATGTGCATGGAACAGATCCTATTTGGTTAAATAATGAAAACCAACATTCTCTTGCATTTGGTAATAATATATTTGAAGTACTGGGGATGAGCAGTTTCTGGTTTGATGGTCTAGGTCTAGATTTCCCCAGCCTTCTCTTTGAACTTGACCTTCAACCGCTGGATCTTGAACCAGAAAACAGTTGAAAGGACATAGTGGAGACAGCATGGGATCAAGCATGAAGACCGAGCTATGTGAGTCTGGATCAATCACAACTCTTGCGAGCCTCAGTTTCTATATCTCTAAAATGAATACCATAAAACTTTCTTCACAGGGCTGTTAGAAGAACTAAATGAGATGATGCATTTGGAATGTTTTGGAAATGATTAAGGGTAGTGCAAATGTCTATTATTGTTTTGTTTTTGAAATGTATTGACTCCTGTCATTGCTCCTAGAAGGAGGCCCAGACAGGTTCAAACCCTTGCCCAGGATGAAATAGAGGGAGGATGTGACATGCCTTAGGGCTACTGTTGGCTGAGCTTAGCAATCACCTCTCACCCTTGTCCAGCATGTGGGTCTGCTTGCCTTCTGATCAGGAGCAGACGTCTGTCTTCAGTCTGAGTTTTCTGTCTGCTTGGCTGAACTGTAAGGATCTGTGCTACGTGTTGGATTAGGTTCCATTCTGTGTTCCATCACTGATTAATTTTGTGACTCAGTTAAGTCATGGAGGTCCGGTGTTTTCATGGATTGGGCAGCTCTTGTTCTACCTGTCTCAAAGAGAATTTGGAAAAGAAAGACAACTAAAGGATTCAAAGTAAAAGCACTCCTTGTCAGGTTTTTCCATTCTGGAAGCAGGATAGCATCATGATTAAGTACACAGACTCCTGGGTCACTGATTGCAGGTCTCTTAGCACTCTGGGCCTCAGTTTTCTCATCTGTAAATTGAGAATAATAATAGTAAACTGGAGTAATTGTAAGGATGAAGTGACTTAATCATGTGAAGGGCTTCATTATAGTTCCTGGTCCGGGTCAGTGCTCTGCAGGTGTTAGCTACTGTGATGTAGGATATATACTATATCCCCCCTTTGAATGCAAGATTCCTGCAGGAGAAATAGGTGCAGAGGTGTTTGGGATCCTTTGGTCCTTGTTTTTCTGTAGTATTTTCCTGTGACTCACTGGCAAGTGGAAAATTGGCCAAGCATTACCAATCTTTGTTAAAAAGTGTGGAAAAAAGGTGTTTAAAGATAAATCCCCTAAATAACAACCCTTCCCTGACCATCTTTTCCTAGAGCCTCAAAAGCAGTTTTGTATTTATATGAAGCTACCGGGAAAAAGGCCCCTGTGTTTGAGTTAACACATAACAATAATTTATTCTGTGCTAGTTGTACCATCACAACTGAAATCTCCTCTCATGTTCTAGAACGGATGGACAAGGTCATTCTACTAGGTTGGTCAGTTAGTTCTACTTTTTGTTTACAAAGTTTGTCTTCCCAAGTGCTGCAGGAGGCACTGTCTATTCTCTGACCTGCTCTGCAAAGTTTAGTGCAGGCAGGCAGCGTCCCATTTTGCAGAGCAGGAACCCAAGACCCTGAGGTACGTTTATTGGTCATTTTCACCATGAGTACTGATAACGATGGTGTTATTTTGAGATTAGTAAGGACAATTTTGGACACTTCTTGCTGGATAGAAATCCTCTGTGAAGGAACTTGGGAAGGTTTCCTAGGAAAGCATGCTGGCCTAGGCCTGGTTTAGGAAGGTTCAGTGGATGTTCATTATGATTGTTTGCAGGAAAATAAAATCGATGTGATACTTGAACATGTCACCCAAAGACTACCAATGTTGACCCCAGACACTTGGGATCTCAGCTTTTGGCTGGAGCTGGGCATTCTTGCTGAGTCCAGAAGGAAAGAAAACAGCCAGGTGAGCAGGGCACCAGGAGTTCCGGGTCTGTGTGGCTGCTGGCTGTGGAACAGGGCTGAGGGCATGCACCTTGGGAGGTTTGTGCCTGATGCAGCAATGAGGTTTCCAAGAAAGCTTTCCATTGCTCTATTATTGTTTATAAAGAAAAGAAAGTTTTTGTTTTTTTCTTTCCAAACACACAGGTAGAATTTGTCCAGTAGAACTCAACAACCTGGGCCAAAGAGGAGGGAAAGGAAAGTCATTTCTTATTGTCTTATTGGCGATTGTAGTTGTGGTTCTGAGGCTGGCGTTGTCCAGGGTATGGCATAGTGCAACATTCTAGGAAGTTGTGGGAACATTTGGTATTAGCCTTGGCATTCAGATCCAGGAGCTGTGTCAACACTGGGGTGGCGACTTTCTCTTATCTGTTCACTTAACAAGTTTCCTTCCTATCCCATTTACTCCTCATTCTTTCTAGAAGAGATGCTATTTTCTGAGAGAATGTTTTTAAACATCTGAGGATTCAGTGGTAGAGGCTGTGGTGGGCATCCCAGATCCCCGCTTCAAGATCAAGGCACCCATTGTGCTAGCTGCCCAGGGAGAGTCAGCTGCTGATGGTCCACAGCTGGTCTTTCTCTAGAACCACCCTGGCAGAAGGCAGTGGCCTTACTCAATCTTACTCCCATTCTTCCGGGGGACCCTGCAGCCAATTAGTTGACTTAGGAATAGAAAAGCTGGGCTCCCTTGCTGTAACTTGGAACAGCTCAGAAGGGCATCCCACCTCTAGAGCTCCCCAAGGGAAGGAGGAAGCCTCTGTTACAACCACACCACACTTCAACTTCCTCACCTGCCTCCTCCTGCTTTCCCTTTTCCCTGACAGGGGTTGTTCCTGAGTGTTTCCGAAATTGCTCTGTACCACAATCTCTGACAAAGAGTCTGGTTCCAGGGAATTTTATGTAAAGTAAGTCCCTTGGCACCATGACTAGAGATGAAGCAGTGTCTCTGGTCTCTGACATTTTCTATCTTTTCTAGAAATGTTCCCTTGTCATTTTTTTCCAGCCATGATCTTGGGGACAGGGACTTTCAAACCCATCTAGGTCAAAATTGTTTATATGCATATATCTGCATGTCATGCAGATGGAAAATCTGAAAGGACACCCTCTGAGGTATTCACAGTTATGGTAGGAAAGGAAGTGAAGAGCGAACTCCGATTTTAACTAAATAAACTTCTATATTGTTTAAATAGTGTAATGAAAATAAATTAATGTATCGCCTGTATAATTACTATTGTTTCTTACATTTTGGCCTATTTTAGAATCTGAGGGTGATCATCTCACCAACCCATGTATTCGCTATCCCCAACCTTGTCGTTTCTTCCTCCCCACCTCCCTCTCATTCTGTGGGGGCTCTGTGCAGCTGGTCCTGAGTGTTGGGGTAATGGTGGGGTGAGAGGTGGGGAAGTGAGGATGACCCCCAACCACAGGGGTCAGGGGTCAGCTTCGGCTACTCGCTCATTGGGATGAGTCAAAGTACAACAATAATCTGTACCCCTTGCCACAATGAGTTGATGAAACCTTCCTATCCCAGTGTTAGAGGAAGTGGTTACTATTTTGTTATAGTAAATAAGAAGGGCTTCCCTTCTTCCTGCTGAATTCCACATAGAAGCATGAGGATTTAGTGCAAAGCCAGCACTCTGATGTGGCTCTATCTTTCCAGGTCTTTCATGGTCCAGAAGACCATGTCTGGTCCCTGATCTACTGATAAGGGATGGTTAGTTAGGAGGAGGGGCCCGGGGGTGGCTGCCTTTCTCCCTGAAAATTGGTTTCAGTGTTTAGAGCTACCTCTTTGGTTTTGGAACTTATCTGTAATTTAAGGTGTCAAGGTCTGACTCTTTTCATTTGGGGCAAAGACAAGCTGTTTTCACTTTGGGGAGAAGGAGAGGGGTGAACTTTCGTACTCAGTTTCTCTCCCGCCCCTCTGTGAGTGCCAGGCTTCTGTTTCTCTCTTCCAGGTAGAGCTGATTACTCAGAGCACAAGATATGAAAGGACAGGCAGGCCACAGACATCGAATCTGTTAAAATCACTTAACAATTGAACAGTAACTCCTGAAATGGAAGCCCACATCCTATACCTTGTTCTAAGAAAAGTTACTCTCCACCACCGTGCCTCAGTTTACTCATGTGGAACACTGAAGTTACAGCACCGAACAGAGGCTAGAGGGGGTGGATGTTTGCTAAGTGGGACCTGGGACCTTTCTGATCTGGCCTGTCTCCCTAACGGGGCTGTTCAGGACTCAATTGGGTTAATGAATGTGGCTGTATAAAGCAGAATGTTTGTAAATATAAGACAGTCATCAATTTAAAGCAAATATATGGTTTATTTGCTTTAAATAAGGTCTTCAAATAAACATTTTCCTGGAGGTCAGATGCTAAAGTGCACATTACCATGGGTGGATAAGAAGAGACTACTTTGTCCTGGGGCACTGTTTTCCAAAATGTGTTCCAAAAAACCCTAAGCACAAAAGATGTTGCTGTAGGGAAAAAAGCTGTATGTATGTATGTATGTGTGTATGTATTTATGTGATCAATGTGTTTAGAAAGTAATGTATACACATTTGGGTGAAGGAGGCTATGAAAGTGAATTCTTATAGAGGAGGAAATAAATAACATTATACAGTTATTAAAACACTGATAAATGCCACAAACATGACAAAATCTAGAAAACTAATGTAATATTTTTACTTATTAATTGCTTGACATATTTCTATAATACTTTTCCTTCTATATTTTATGGCTCTGCATTCTTTGCTCACCTCTTCATATGACAACAATTTGGAAATCTTTTCTACAAAGAGGCTAGAAACATAATTTAGTCTTTCCCTAACATGATTGATGAAAATTTATTTTTTTGTTATTAATAATTAAGAAAAGGTCAGCTTTGTTGCTTGTTATTGGTACTATCATGTGAAGTTGTAGGATTGTTGACAAATTTGGGACATCTCTTAAGTTTCCTTCATATGTGAGCTGTAAGATTTCACAATGTTCTGAGTTTTCTGGTGCAGTAATTTATCTCACCTAGTCTTTAAACTGATGACCCTCATTAACCAGCCCTTGAAAGGGCCCCATCTAGAGAGGGGTGGTGACACTTAAGCTTTATTCCCATCACGGTACATTTGCCCCTGTACAAAACCTCTTCTCCTACCCCTCAAGTATTTATTAAGAGAAATTTCAAACCTAAGGAAAAGTTGGGAGACTAGTGCAATGGACACTTGTACAGCACTCACCAACATTCACCAATAAACATTTTGCTACATTCACTTTACCTCTTTCTCAATCTCTATCTCTCCTTCTCTCCTGTCTACACACACACACACACACACACACACACACACACACGCAGGCACCCAACCAACACATCACACACCACACATACACATGAGTTCAGGCTATATTTTCTAGGAATGAGGAAATTTTTGTACATAGCCATAATACTATTATCATGCCTCATAAATTTTACATAGATATGATAATGTTATCTAATAAACACTCTATATGCTATGTGCGTATTTACTAATTGGCATCAAAAGTCCTTTGTAACCACTCCCTTTCCTTTCCTTCCCCTCTCTTTCCTTTTCTCTTTCTTCATTTCCTCTCCTTGCCTCATCCTATCTATTAATCTTTGATTACATCCTTACTTTTTGGTTCACAATGTCCTAGGATTACATTGCTCTATTTTACCCCAAGAGCTGGAATCAGCCATTCTCTCCAAGGAACCCTGGTTCAAGGATTCCTGTCAAAAACAAAGCACCTATTAACATGTGGTGGATGCTGGGACATTACCCTGTGGGGTGAACACCACCCTGTTATCTCTGGATCCTTGTTCGCCTCTCCTCTCTTTGTGAGCCAAGTCCTTGGGCTTGCTACTTAAGTACCAGGGAGACCACAGATGCTGGTGACACCTGGAGACTTTTTATCAGGTATTTGAGAGATGAAATTTGTCCTGTGGAAAAAGGCTGAGTCTGCAGACCCCTGGTCTTCTCTTGTGTACTCTTCTTCTGGCTGGGAGGTGGGGTGAGGAGAGAGTAGACCACAGAGACAGCCTGTAGCAAAGGAAGAAGAAATTTCTGGAAGTTTTTTTAATATCTAAATACTCCTCCTCCCTGTATGACATCCAAGTCATTGTTTAAGGTCCACCCAGTGTCCTCTCTTAAAACACCAGTATCATGTCTTTAGATAGCTGGGAAGTCAGTCTCCATCTGCATCTCTGGACCCTATGGTGGGAGCCTATGAAGAACAACCTGAAGCTTTGCCAGGGCCTTCAGCTATGGGTTTGGACATTGTCCAGAAAGAGCACAAAGCTTCCCCTTACAACTTCTGGGAGGACAGCCTTGGAGACCTGCAAACACATCCTGAGCTAGGGAGAGTCAGCAGGCCTGGGCCCTGAGGGGCAACCAGGGGTGACAACTAGGGTGCATTACTCAAACTTGCTTCCTGGTGCCACTTCAGAGGCATTAATATGTTTCTTTTGAGAACTGTCTTTTGAAAGAACTCCTGAAGTGGAGCTGATTCTGTAAACTTGATGCTATCTGGAAACCAGAGGACCAAACAAGTAGCCTGAGGAGGCTAGGAATCCTGGGGATGCGACCCAGGTATTAGTTGGAGAGCCCAGGAGAGGCCCCAGGGAGGCGCTGATGAAGTGGGACAGGACGTGATCACTACTGTGAGCTTCTAGGTGGGGGATATGGCAGGAGAAGCCGCTCCCAGGGGTTGCCCCAAGTAGGCGCCTAGGCTGAGACTGAGGACCCTGGCAGGAAGGCCTTCTATAGAGACAGGATCTTCCATCTTTCTTCTACAAGTGGCTGAAGGAGGAAGTTGGAAAATCAGTTAACGTTTCTCCAGTGCAATCTCTTCACCTACAAAGCTGGGGATTAGATGACTAGTTTTCATGCATTTAAAAAAAAAAATCAGCAAAATGAGGCCTTCTGTGGAAGCCCAATTAGGTAGAAGTGCAGCTGCTCTATTTGAAGAGGAAGTTGGGGCCCCAAAGCCTTCCCAGAAGCCCCCTCTGCCAACCTTCTGCCACCCCTCCGTGGCCCCTGAAGGGAGCTCTAGTTTTTCTATAAACAGATTCCATCTGGAATAAAAAACAAAGGTCTGAAAAGTTTTTCTCATTCTAAACATGAAAATACAGGCAGAAAATTGATTATTTGGAATCCTGCGTGGAATGTGCTTGTGAGGGGTGGTGAGGAGGCACAGGAAGTGCCTTCAGCATCATGTGTTTAGATGGCTGGGCGGGAGGGCCATCGAAGGACCCTGGAATTGTTAGGACTGTTGGGGCTGACGAGGGCTAAGTGGACCAGAGAAGCCTGTGTCCTGTGGCTGTGGGTCTTGGCTGTGGGGAGTCAACGGAGCCGTTGGGTCCAAGTTTGAACGTGTCCTGAAATGCCTCCTAAAGCCTTCATTGTTTCTGGTCTGCTTAGCACAGGTCTGCATTAACACTGTGTAGAATGGCTATAGGCTTCCTAGAAAATATGAGCAAGGATGGTAGTTTTGAGACACTCTGTTCTGTGTAATTCTTGTTTTTGAAGAGGATTCATTCTATGTTTGCCCAAGATTCATAAGGAGTCTGTGCATACTAGACAAGAACTGACACTTCTGGAAGGTTTTAATTTTCAAAGAACATCCTGTGATCTCATTTGATCCTCACAACAAATCAGAAAAACAGGCAGGGTAGGTATTAGACTCATTTGCAGATGAACAGACAGAAGCCTTAGCCTAAGGGAGGGTGAGTGGCGTGCTCACACATGGCTGGCACCTGTGAAGCTGGGACTGCATTTTCGATTCTCCAAGCCAGCCCCAGCTTCCCAGTTCTGTGTAGATAGCGGATCAAATGCAGGTGGTTAGAAAAGAGTTTTGTTGCTGTGGCTTCTGTGAGCAAGATCAGCCACAGGCATGGTTAAAGGTAGAATTAAGACTTCTTACCAACTCCACTAACTAGCTCCTCTAGGCTTCAAATGCCACTGCACATTTTGGGATCCACTGGGGAGAGTAGTGCCCACCCCCACTCCTGCCCAGGCTCCAGTTGTAATTGCTTTTCCTGTAGCTCCCTGGGGCAGCAGGATGTGGCAATAGTCTGCAGACTTGAATGCTGCTCCTGACTCTACTGCCAATGGTTCAAGTGTCTTGGGCAACTGCGTTGACCCTCAGAGGATATTGAACTACAGCAGTGTTTCTCAAAGTGCTGTGCTTGGGCCACCTGTGACAAAGTTACGTGTGAGTGTGTGTGTGTGTGTGTGTGTGTGTGAATGTCCTCTGTGTGTGTATATATTCCCAGGCTGCTCCCCAGAGCCACTGAATCAGAGTCTCTGGGCTGGGGCATCTTCTCCTTCGGTGATTCAGAGGCACACTCAGGTTTGACGATCACTAGGCTAGAGGCTCCCCAAGTATCCTTCCAACTTAATGCCTCCTTTCTGCAATAACCCTCTTCCTTGACTCTGGGTGGGCTGAGATTTCTGTAGCGAAGGGTAGCACTTGATTTAACAGTAGATTTAAAAAGCTGTTTCAGGCAGACTTGCAAAAACCTGAGAGTCCAAGGGGGAAGTTACAGATTAGGGGATGCAGGAGTGAGTGTGGAGTGAGAAGGCACCTGTGTGCCTGTTTCAGAAATGAAAGTAACTTCCTAAACTCTGCTCATGCCAAGCAAAAGTATGGGTACTGTGTTGCCTCTTATTAAAGACAAAATAAATCACTGTTCCAAGGAGACACTTCTTGCCTTTTCTTGCTATCCTATGTCTACTTCTCCACGATTAAGGTGTTGACGAGGACTTTCACCTGGGAGAAGAGCTCATTCTTCCTTTCATTTCCCTGGGAAGAACGTGGCTGAAACAACTTACTGTACAGACCACAGAAGTGAGACCAAAAACACTGAGATGAGGAAGAGGTCAGCAAAAGAGTCATATTTTAAAATATGTGCAATACTTATTATAATTGTTCTGCACACTCCTATGGTGTGTTAAAAGATTTCACACTTTATAAGGTCTGGCTTTCAAGCTGAATATAATATTGTCTTGTACTCAGGTTGTATATAAAAGTGGCTGTAACAGCTTAAAGAGCTAGTCTTAGGAGTAGACTCACAGACCAGTGTTAGATGGTTTATGCTTATGAATTTGAATTTGAATATTTTAATACACCAGGGTTGATAAAGTCATCAAAAGTGTCATGGTAAGAAGCCAATTCCTAGGAGGAGACCATTGTCTTAAAAAATCATTAGCATTGATAGGTTATGTGGGAACATAAGTTCTATTCACCGAAGACTATGGAAGAGGTGGTTTAGTGATACAAGAAATGTGCTACCTGTACAAATTTAATGTGAAGTGAAAATAGTGTACCTATGTGAGTGGGATATCACGCAGATAACTTTTGGTTATTCAAGGTCTCCTTGTATAATTTAGAAAATTATTTGTTGTCAGCAAATACTTGTAAATTATTTCCAGCTGCCATGAACGAAATTTTAGGTACACTCTTTTCTGTGAGAGGTGCTCATTTGGGAATGGATTCTGGCCAAGAAGTATGCATGATCCACTGGAAGAATGGGAGGTAACATTTGGAAGAAGAAAACAAAATTGGCCAGGCGGGGTGGCTCACGCCTGTAATCCCAGCACTTTGGAGGGCTGAAGCGGGTGGATCATGAGGACAAGAAATCGAGACAATCCTGGCCAAAATGGTGAAACCCTGTCTGTACTAAAAATACAAAAAATTAGCTGGGTGTGGTGGCGGGTGCCTGTAGTCCCAGCTACTCAAGAGGCTGAGACAGGAGAATTGCTTAAACCCGGGAGGCAGAGCTTGCAGTGAGCCGAGATCACGCCACTGTACTCCAGCCTAGCAACAGAGTGAGACTCCATCTCAAAAAAAAAAAAAAAAAAAAAGAAAAAGAAAAAAGAAAATAAAATTGACCCCCACCAATGTCCTGGGTCTTTTGTTCTCATTCTTCTTAACTCTTCAAAGATCATACACAGCGGATCTCAGGTCAAAGCTGCAAGTTGTTTTAGTATCCTGGGATCTTCTGTAGCAGAGCCAAGATTTGAGTTTTTCTAAACTGGTAGGCTTATTCTTCCTGGCTCCGTATCTCTCTCCCTGTAGCCATTCCAGGGTCCACCCATGAACAGCCTCATTGCAGCTGCCAAGTCACCAGCCAGACTATTGGACAACCGGCCTTTATATTAAAGCAGGCGCTTGACATTCCAGCCCTGTTTCCCTGCTGCCACTGCTGCTTTCTCCCATCCAGTGATACTGAAATAAACTGTTCAGGTGAAATGAAAATATCTAGAAAGAGGCCTATAACTCTGAGTCAATGGAAAGCTACCTGGGATGTGCATTAGCTCTGCAAATAGTAGTGTGGGGAGATACTCATCCTGCCAGGGTAGCTGTCTCCACATGAAACATCTTAATTTGGGTTTACTATAGTTGGAATATTTTGCATATTACTGTTCTTTATTTCAAAATTATGCCTACTTAAAAAATAATAGTTCTTTAAAGAGTTGCTAGGTTTCCATTTCTTTTGCATCATAAAGACAGAGCATTATGGATATTTCGAGAAGTAAAGATAAGGGATAATATCACTCATGATCCCTCACACGATTATTATTTTTGTTCATTTCCTTCCAGCCTTTTTAAAAAATAAGTATGCTTTTATCTAGTTGTAACCACAGTGTCATACTATTTCCAGTTTCTTTTCCCACTTAGCATGTGTCATTTTGCATTTTTCTATGTTACTGTGTAGTCTTTATCCTCCTAATGGCTACATGAAGGTCCATGGCTGTGTATCATAATTTACTTAACAATTTACCTACTGTAATCATTTTGATTGCTTTCAATTTCCCACTGTTATAAGTCATATTGTGATGGGCACATTTGTGAATATTGTTTTTCCATATTTGTATTATTTGTTGCATTTTTAAAAAAGTGTCATTCAGGAACCAGGATATTTGCTCAACAGTAGGCATTGCATTTGAAACTAATGGGGAAAAAGGGCTTTATAGAACAATTACAGTGGGAAAATGGGGCATTATTTAACAACTTATTGGGTCTTCACTATTCCATAAGTTGAGGAGAACATGTAGCATTATGAGTATTACCACAGTCATAGGCGTTCAGACACCTTAAAAGTATCTGTGATTCATTCAGAGGTCTTGTGGTGGTGTTAGGACTCTTCTGTCCTTTGCAACATGCTTACTTGCTTTGGTGCTGGTTGTTATTGCTTTATTGCAATTTCGCTGCCATATGCAGATACACAAGAGCCTATGTGCAAAGGTGTTAAACAAGGCAATCGGAATAATCTTTGGTCAACATCCTCCAGGAAGGATATCAGTGATATCCTATTTACCTGAACTTCACCTAAGGTGTGGGTTTTTGTGGTAGTAATAAGAATACCATTCTTGTCTTTTTTTGTTTTTGTTTTTTTGTTTTTTTTCCCTCAAGATGGAGTCTTGCTCTGTTGCCCAGGCTGGAGTACAATGGCATGATCCAGGCTCACTGGAACCTCCACTTCCTGGTTTCAAGTGATTCTCCCGCTTCAGCCTCCCGAGTAGCTGGGATTACAGGCATGCGCCACCACGCCTGGCTAATTTTTTGTATTTTCAGTAGAGACAGGGTTTCACTGTGTTGGCCAGGCTGTTCTCGAACTCCTGACTTCATGATCCGCCCACCTCAGCCTCCCAAAGTGCTGGGATTACAAGCATGAGCTACCGCGCCCGGCCCATTCCTGTCTTCTTTAATGTCAGTAATATAGCACTTAGTGAGTGTACAAATGAAGGCTGTGATCCTCTACTTAATATTTTGGAGGCACTGGATGTATTGGCGACTGGCATGCCAAATATGAGCTTGTAATTACAATGACATTCTCTTTTTTTAAGGTTTATGAAGGTTTTATTTAATGAAACATGCTTAAGACTAACTAGAATACTGTTCTGTCCCTCATTCTACCTCTTTGTTTTCTCCATTGAACTTCATGACCTCAGAATGAATGTGAAAGGGTGAGTTTTGGGAGGCTGGGAACAAGGGTGCACAGTAGTGGGTCTATGTGAGCTAATAGCAGGGAAGAAAAATCAGCATTGCATTTTTTAAATGGGGGAAAAATCAGGAAAAAGGCATGCATAAAGGATTTATCCTTTCCATGAAACATTGATTAATGAAATCTAGTATAAACGGGTGTCATGCCCTTTAAATATTAGATTTCATTACTTAGTGGATGGTAGGCTTCTGAAAGGGGATACCCTGTCTCTGCTGGCTCTTTATGGACACAAATGTTTCATGCCCTTGCAGTGATCAAAGATGCAAATGCCTTGGGTAACCGAATCATGGGACAGTGTGAAACATTGTGCTGGGCAGATGTGTTGTCAGGAAAGGGCTTTGGTGATAAAAGGGACAGCTGTCCTCAGGATGGGGGTGGGGGAGAAAGGAGTCAAGCAAGAGGGAAGGAAGTATGCAAGGGAAGGTGACCCAACCACATGAAGCCAGCCACTTGGGCCCCCAGCTGGGAAACTCCACCAGCTTGCTAGCTCTTCCGGTTCTAGTAGGGCTGGCCAGACATCTGGCCTCTGTTCTAATTAAAGTGGGCAACCAATTTGGTGGCTGCAGTGAAGAAAGCGGCAGTGAAATCTTGATGGCTGCAGGGTCATAATAAGGCCCTATACAACTTTCCAAGGCTAAGGCATTGCCAAATTATTTCCATCTCCTAAGGGCCATTCAGTTCAATTCTACTTAGATTTACTGAGCACCAGCTATATAGAAAGCCCACAACCCGGCTCCAGGAAGCCTCTATCTATTGGGGAAGGCACATGAGGAGACTATGGTATAAAAGAAATTAATTAAAGACCATGATACAGGCACATGCAGGGTTCTGTAGGAATGTAACAGGGAAGTAATTTATTCCTATTGAGAGAATCTGGGAAAGCTTCCTGGTGGAGTTGGCATTTGCTCTGAACTGTTAATTCTGAAGTTCGATTCTAGGCAACCATTCTGGAGGATCACCATGAGCAGAGAGGCACATTTTCTGAATGGAATTTCTGGAATTTGTCCTCTATGGGAGTGAGATAAGAAGTTCATTCTAGTATAGTCACAGAATTCCCCACATTTCATGGGTGGAAGCTCAGGCCCTGTGGCCTCTAAGACTAGGACTTGCACAAATAGAATGAGCCGGGAGCCTAGCTTTTCACCCGACTTGAATTGTTGGAGAAGGATCAGGTTGGCCCCTCAGTATCTGGCCTATGTTTATGCTCCAAATTGTGCATATGGTAACCTGTTACTATCAGGAATAATTAAGCTGCAATATACCCAAGTTATCTCCCTCTAGGTAGTTAACCTGCACTTGGCTCTGTTGGTGGCACTGGCAGCAGGCAGAGTGAGGGCTGCCCACCTTCATGGAAGTGAGCCAGCTGGAGCCCATTTGTTAACCATGTCCTTCCCTTTGGTGCCCCTCCTCCATCCCTCTCCATCCATCCTCCATCCCCACTTCCTTAAGGCCTCTCCAAGTACCAAAAGAATGGCTGGCGAGATTGTGGCAGGGATCTGAAAACTCCCTGATTTTATCTTTGTTACTGAAGGCGAAAATGGTCTGTACGTATATTTTATAAGAAAATGTGTTTTGTTTATAGTTCTACAGCCAGCCCTCCCTTTCCGCCCCCTAATAAGCTCATGTCAGAACTCTGAAGTCAGTTTGCTGTAATGGTAGCCTAAAGGACATATTTTGTAAAAATGAAAAATGAACATATTATTTATATACCAATAGTGTAAAAAGCTTTGATCAATGCAAGCAGCCTGTTGTTTTGCTTCTCTACTTCCCCTCTAAACCTCCTTCGCCATCTCCTGCTTCCCCCTTCCTTCTTGTCCCAGGTGCCCACGACACTCTTAGCATTTAGAGAGGGAGTTCTAGCCTGTCCTGGTCAGTTTGTGCTGGGATTCGGTCTTTAATATGGAGCCTTCAACGGCTGAGCCTCCAAAATGACTCTCTGACAGCCAGCCATTAATTACCATCATCCGCGTCTAATTCATTCATCCCTCTCCCTCTCATGTAGAGGGACAGCTAGGGCTGAGGGCACTCAGGGAAATGTAGGCACGATTCCATGTTCTTTATGCAGAGAGGGCTGCCGGAGACTTTGTTGGATGCAGGGGCTTTAATTGAATTGGCTTGCCAATAAAGCTGTTGTCATTCAGTAAGTGAATTTGTTGTACTACTCGAAGCACAGCTGCTGCAGACAGCCCGGAATTTCCTGAAGGCAAGCCAGGCCCTCGGCTCGCCTGGGTTCTGCCTTTTCCATTGATCCTGAAGTCCATGCAGAGTGTCCCCCTTCAGGGCTTGGTTTTGGCACTGATTCGGATGCCATCGAGGAGCATGGGCAGGCTGGGATTCAGCAGGAACCTGGAGAGCCTGTGGGGTGTGACCCTAGGGGTTTATAGGGAAGAGATAACTCATAGGAGTGTTAGGGGTGGTAGCTATCAGGCAGGAAAGGCCTACCTACCACAATTGGGTATTTTTTCAATGCCCAGAAAGATGCTGCCTTTGGCTCCATCAGGCTAGTCATAAGAGAATATCACTTCCCATTGTAAAAAAAGAAATTGAGAATATGACAGTTAATATATTTGTAGGGCCTTGTTTAAGAGGTCAAGTGGCATTGAGAAAATGCAGTGGTATTAGAACTGGCATTTGTTACTAGGAGATCGTTGGGCCAGAAATGCTCTACTGCTCCCACAGTTTATAAAACACAACAAGATTGGCAGGTTGCATGATTTATGATGGCTTTAAAGTAACATCAAGATTAAAGAAAGTTTTTCAAGGGACTGCAGGCCATTTTTATTTTCTGCATCCATGCACATGAGTGTAGTGGGCTCAAGTGACTAAGAACAACAGTGGGAGGAAGATTTTCATGTTTCTGGTGGTGTCCTTACACTTTAAAATAGATGGGGATTGCTCGCTGAGCTCTTCATTCAAGGGATTTTCTCCTTTGTAATTTGGAATGATCTGAGCAGTGCTTGAGCCTTTTCAGGGAGCCTACTGTCCAATTGCAGTGGAGGGTTCATAGAACACAGGGATCCCTGGTCTACTTTCAATTAGTCAGGACTAGAGGATTTCCCAGCTCTTTACACCTGTTCTCCAGGGTCTGTCTACCTTTTGGCTGTTTTGTTGTCTCCTTTACCAGGAGGCTGGAGAAGAAGGACCCTGTAAGTCAAATGTAGTTTTTGTTTGAACCCTAAAATTCTGAACAGCCCAGAAGCTCTTTAAAAGAAGCCTATGTATTGGCCCCATTAAATTTTTTTTTTTTTTTTTTTTTTTTTTTTTTTTTTAATCCAGGGTCTCACTCTGTTGCCCAAGCTGGAGTGCAGTAGTGCAATCATGGCTCATTGCAGCCTTGACCTCACAGGCTCAAACAATCCTCCCACCTCAGCCTCCCAAGTATCTAAGACTATAGGCATGTGCCACCATAACTGGTTAATTTAAAAAATTTTGAGCAGACTGGGTCTCCCTATGTTACCCAGGCTGGTCTTGAACTCCTCAACTCCTGATCATCCTGCCTTGGCCTCTCAAAGTGCTGGTATTACAGGCATGAGCCACTGTGCCTGGCCTTGGCTCTGTTTTTGATATGGCAAGTAAGAGTTGGTTCCCTACATGACATATGCAGGTTTGAAACTTATAAGGAAGAAAGATGGTAGAAACTCAGGTGAGAGAGGCTTTGGGACTTGGTATCAACATCAATATCTGGCTGGTGTGAGAGAGAGTGATGTATGTGTAGGTGCTCCTGTGTGTGTGTGTGTGTGTGTGTGTGCGTGTGTGTATTTTTGAGAGAGAGAGGTTTGCTTCGATGCCTAACTTTGGCATGAAATAGAGAAAATGATTCTCCTTACTCTAATAAGTAAACCTGTTGACAATACTTTTTGCTAGGTACAATCTCATCTTTGTAAACTCTTTCCGCAAATCAAATCATGACAGAAGATGTGGCCATGGAAACAAAATCATTACTGTTTTGTTTCAAGAAGGTGGACTGAACCACAATTCAAGTGGAAGGTCCATCTTCTGAAGTTTCGGGCTTGTACTAGTACTAGTTTTTTTTTTTTTCCCCAAAAATGGTTAACTTTTTTTTTTTTTTTTTTTTTTGTGAGACAGAGTCTTGCTCTGTTGCCCAGTGGCACAATCTCGGCTCACTGCAACTTCTGCCTCCCGGGTTCAAGTGATTCTCCTGCATCAGCCTCCCAAGTAGCTGGGACTATAGGCGCGTGCCACCATGCCTGGCTAATTTTTTGTATTTTTAGTAGAGATGGGGTTTCACCCTGTTAGCCAGGATGGTCTCGATCTCCTGACCTCGTGATCCGCCCACATCGGCCTCCTAAAGTGCTGGGATTACAGGCGTGAGCCACCGTGCTCGGTCCCTATCTTCTCCTCTTCCTGTGTTTTCTGTTCTCTTTCTTCTGGGCTTTGCATTCTTCCTACTGTTCCCTACACCTCCTCCCTGGCCTCCCAGGTCCTCCTTGGCCTCCTGACTTCCCCTTTCTTTCATATCTCTAAGTCTTTCCCTCTTGATTTCATCATATATCAAACTATCTAATAATAATATTAAAATTTTACTTATCTTGTCTTTACACACATGATTTCATTAATTTTCTTCTCGAAGTGATTATTCTTCCTCCTTTTGCGTTGGTGGGGTTTGCGTAGCTGTTCCTCTTTGAGGAGGCCACCGTGACTCTGGTGATTTGCTCCGAGACACTACTTTCCACCAACTACCATGTTGGGTGGAAGAGGCAGATCCGATTTTTAACTTTCTAAGGTAATAAATTCAGGAAACCCCAGCTGAGGCCAACTCACAATATCATTCATTTTGGTTTCTGCTTTTCATAATTGAGTGCCTTTTTGTACTTCTCTTTGATAAGTGGAATTAACATCTCCATGTGAACTGGAAACGCTAAGTTGGTGGTAGTCCCTTGAGGATTTTGTGTCTTGCTCTGACACCTTCAGTGACTTCATCAGAATTTAGATGTATTAAGGGATCAAGGAGTTGGGCTTATGTGCATGAAGTTCTCAAGGTGTTTGCAGAGCCTGTTCCTAAGCCAAATTCTGATGGTCCCTAGGAGAGAAAACTTTTCATGTGCCAAATGAACACAGTTTGATGGAAAAGTTCATGACAAGCCAACATAATACTTTAATCATTTTCTAGCAGGGACTCAGTGGTTATGGAAAATGACTTTGGGAAAAATACCAAAAAATTCTTCTTTTCTGTCTTCTCCTACTTTGGTAAGCATTTTTTTCACTTCTCCTTCCAAGATTCAGAATTGTACTTTCATTCTCTTGTTGCTTTTCTTCTCAAACTGGAGAGTGTCAAGTGAGGTGGTGGTATGCTGGGTGAACCCTGGGCTGTAGGATAAACATGGCAACTTTCATGGAGCATTTATTTTACTTAAGAATTTTTGAGGAAAATGTAATGAATGGAAAGATCATCATTACATGATGGAGTCAAATGCAAAATTGGCATTAATGCTAAATAAAAGCAGGAAACTTGAAACTTTTGTTGTTGTTGTTGTTGTTATTGTTGTTTCTTGTTTTTTTGAGCCAGAGTCTCACGCTGTCACCCAGGCTGGAGTGCATGGAGTACAGTGGTGCTATTTTGGTTCACTGCAACCTCCATCTCCTGGGTTCAGGGGATTCTCCTGCCTCAGCCTCCCAAGTAGCTTGGATTACAGGCACCCACCGCCATGCATGGCTAAGTTTTGTATTTTTAGTAGAGACAGGCTTTTGCCATGTTAGCCAGGCTGGTCTCGAACTCCTGACCTCTGGTGATCTGCCCACCTCGGCCTGCCAAAGTGCTGGGATTACAGGCGTGAACCATGGCGCCTGGCCAGGAAGCTTCAAACTTCTGCTTGAGGTTCTCCAGTTCAGCCCCCATCTCAAGGTCTCCAGAAGTAGGATTCTGCTCTTCAAAGGGGTGGGGAGGTGCATGACCCTTAAACCAATTACTCTAGTGGATTTCTTATCAGAGCCGACACAGATTATTTGTCTGACAGTGAATCTTAACACCCTTGGAGCATGGATCTTACTACATCTATAATGTCAACTTCAGTCATCCCTACTAAAGGCATTAGATATTTGCAGTTGTGTTATCTGCAATGTAGGAAGGGCAAAAGTCTTGGGTCAATTTTAATTCTTCTTAGTTTATGAAAATGTCTGGAGTACATATAGGCAACCCATAGTCATTTGGGGACTTGTCATTTGTATGTGGATTATCTCAGCTTCTTATGTTCCACATTTCCACTTACCTGCTTTTGGACATTTCTTCACTCATTAGGTTATTTGTGATGAGTCAAATCCCAAATACACAATCCCAGATCAGGCTCAAGAAAGATATGCAGAGTATGTGCTCTTGGCAAAGGCCTCCTGATTTCCACAGGGCTTTGACCCCATGCTCGATGTGAAACTCCTTTTCCCGCTGAATCTGCTGCACCAGCATGGGTCTCAGGACTCCCTTAACCCTCCGGTTCAAAGCCAGCCTCAAAGCAGTCTAGTAGTCCTCTTAGTCCTTAGCCCCACACTCTGATCTTGGTCTGTCAAGTTTCCCTCTTGGAACAAGAGCAAGCACAGATCCTCAGGGAAGAGCAGGCAAAGAGGAAATTTCTCTTTGAGGCCAGAGAAGAGTTGATCCAGGGTGCCCACTCTTGGCAAACCCTCAAAGGTAGTGGTCCCAGGCTCATCTTGCCCCTCCATGGCAAGTGGGTGCTAAGTGAGAAGTATGAATAGATGAAACCCCAAAGAGCACCCTGAAGCAGGCATCCACACTTCCTCACCCTTCTCTCCTCACAGGCAGAAACTTGGGGGTGGGAGAGGGGGAAGAATTAGGGTAGCAAGGCAGGCGTGTGGGGGGCAGAGTTGGAAGGAAGTTTAATGTTCGGAAGTGTCAAGTTTCTCCCTGTGGCTGGAGTGTGAGACTAATATTTTGCCCCTACCAAAGGAAGGCCATGGCTGGTAGAGACAATGATATTACATGCAATGCTTCTTTCTTTTCTTTTTTTTTTGGTTCTTAGGTGTGGCAAAATGGCTTTGCTGTGGTGGAAGATGAATTGTCGTCTCAAGGGGGCAGAGGACTGCCTGTGTGCTTCCCTAACATGGAGCCTGAAACCGGTGTTTGCACAGTCCTTGAGGAAAGGGTTTGCTCAGCAAATTAACAGTGTGAACAAGACTGCAGGAGGGACCATTTACCTACCTGAGAACAAACTGTTTTCTAGCTCTTTAGCAGCACCACTTACGCACAATTTTCATGTGCTAATGGCAAGTGATTATTACCTAGTTAGTGAATATACTTGGAAGACATAAAATAGCCTTTACTATCCCCTGGTTGAGACAACTCGCTAACTCAGACTTGCCGGGTGTTCTGAATTAGAGAGGTGCGACAGGAATGTCCTCTCGGATTTTTGGCGTTGAGCATGCATGCATGTGAGCAGGGTGCCATTTCTTCAGAAGAAAAATAAATGACAACATTCTGTTTTGGGGCTTGAAACTGCATGACTGAAAACATAAAGGTGACAACTGTGATATGCTTTTTTAATGAGGGCAGAGATGTTAAGAGAAACCAGCCTTCTAGGAACAAAAGAATACTCTGTCAGGTGCAGTGGACTTAAGACCTTTTTCTCTCTTGGAATAATGTCCTTAAAAATAACCAAATTTTCCATTCAGTAGAAAAATGTTCATCCCTTCCTCCCCATCAATATGAATTGTTGTCATGGAGCATGGGGCACTAGCAAGCCATATTGAGTTTGGAAATTAAAATGGGAATGTTGAAGAGCGTTTTCAAAGAATTATATGGGATTTTAGCCATCTGAATGGCTTTCTTTTTAGGGTCAGTGAGAGTATTCTGGCTAAAATGTAGCCCATTGCTTTAGAAATAGTTTCCTTAATGTCTTTCCTGTCGCCCCTGCTGGGTCTGTGCAGGAAATGTAAACCAACATACAATATGTGTGTTTATTTTCATGTCCCATTTTATGGGAAATTGGATGGGGTATTCCACTGAGGCTTCAGCTACGATGTGTTGACAATATAGGGGGAGCAGGGCAGACTGTTGCTGAAAGAGTTTACAAGGGAAGAAGGGGGTTCTATAACCTTTGAGAACTATGGGGAAGAGCCAGGCCTGCCAGTGAGAGCTCCGTTACTCAGGGGCCAGAGGGAGGCATTCAATAATGAAACCGGCTGGTGAGTTGCTCATCCATTAAATGACATCCTCACCAGCCAGCCCCAGTTTCCAGCACAGTTGGGATGTTGTGCCACACCTCATCTTGTGAGATGTTATGTCTGATACTGTGTGGTCTTCCTGCCTCTGCTGGCCACAGGAAACTTAGGCTACCAAACACCCAATCCAAAGTCCATAAGGGGTCACTAACTGGGTGGGGGGCAGAGTTACCCGGAGGACCCCTGCAGGAATGCAGAGGTTAGAGATTGTCAAACCGGTCATATCCTGGCCTTGTGCAGGTGGTGGCAAAACTGAACCTTTTCCTGGGATCCTACTGGAAAAGCAATTTAGAAAGTGCCTGGGTAGCACGGGGCCGGCTCAGGGAGTGTGGGTCCGTGTATTTCCTGTAAAACGTTTGAAATCTCAGTGTTAGGCCCATCTGTAAGACAGCAGTAGGTGTCAGTGGGAATACATGTTTTTCCTGCGGAAGAAAAAAGTTAGTATGTTTGCATTTTAAGCTCATAAACAGCTGCAGCCTGGACCGCCATGGCAAGCACGTTGGGGCTGGAGGAGCTGAGAGCTGCTGTTTGCCGGTGCGCAGCGGCAGTTTCCAAGTTGTAGACTGAAATATTGTATATATCTCTAATTTCAATAGGACTTTGTTTTGTGTTTCTAAACAAGGAAATTGAGGAGTGTCAAATTAATTTTGTAGTCGTGGTCATTTTTTAATTCCAGTTGGCCAGCTTGGCCTGGATTTGTACAAATACCGATTCCAGAAAATAGTCGAAGTACTAAACTTAGTAAATAAATGTGTTTATCTTTCAAATAGATTCAAGATGAAATACCCAGCACTTCTCCAGGGCATTTCTGTCCCTGCCTGTTCATTTTAGCAGCTTGACCAAACTAATTCCCTTCCCTTAGTGTAATATTTAAATGGACTTCTGGCATCTGATACATTGCCTGCTGCTCCAATTCCCTAAGAAAGTCATTTAAATAGATTTTGACTATCTTGCATCTACTATAAAGCCAATCAACTAAAAATCCTGGTCACTTCTCTCTAATTTTAGATGAGCCATGTGGAATTATTGGCTTTTGAGAAAATTCATCTTATCAGAGCTGAAAGTTTTGGATTTAATTTTTAACTATCTTTTTTTTTCTTTCTCAGCAAGAAAAATGAATGAAAAGACAAATAAGAAAGTGTTGCCATACAAAGTTAGCGAGCTGTCAGATAGATATAACTACTAAATGAAAGTCCACATTAAACTTTTGGGGGAAGATTCTCACTCCGCCTTCCCTCAACTCTAAGCCTTTGCTCCACTCCACTGATGCCCAATTTGAGAAAGGAAAAGAAGCAAGTTTGACAGGTATCCTGCCTTCCAGGAATTTGCGATCCAGTTGAAGAGACAAGCTCTACCCATTCAGAGGGTGGCTTGTGTGATTTGGGTTTTCTGCTAGGCACAGGATGAGGGGTGCAGAGGGGAGGGGGGGAAATAGATCCTTATGTATTGGCTGGGGACCAGGACTTGGGGGTATTATAATCAGTTGGCCTGAAGGAATAGCGAGAGGTGGGTATGTGAAAAGCAAGGGAAGAGATGCTGATAACAGCATAGAGATGGCAAATATAAGGGGGAAAGTGGACACAAAAGTGAGCAATGGAATGCCAGGTGCGGTGGCTCATGCCTGTAATCCCAGTACTTTGGGAGGCCGAGGCGGGTGGATCACAAGGTCAAGAGATTGAGACCATCCTGGCCAACATGGTGAAACCCCGTATCTACTAAAAAAATACAAAAATTAGCTGAGCATGGTGGCACGCACCTGTAGTCCCAGCTACTTGGGAGGCTGAGGCAGGAGAATCACTTGATCCCGGGAGGTGAGGGTTGCAGTGAGCCGAGATCACGCCACTGCACTCCAGCCTGGTGACAGAGTGAGACTCCATCTCAAAAACGAAAAAAAAAAAAAAAGTAAGCAATGGAGAGCAAAAGGTAGAGTTGGAGGACAGGGACTCGGCCTGTCTGACTGCATCCCCAGAAAGAGAGAGGACGCGGTGGAGAGTGTGGGGCCATGGTGGGGAGGCCTGGAGTGTCGGGCCAAGGACTTTAGATTTTTCGTTGTAGCCAGTGGGACGGGGTTGTCATGAGATGTGGTGGAGGACGCAGAAACCTGAGGCAGAGAGGCTCCTGTTCTCCACGCTCTGGGGCCTTGGGTGGTGCTTATGTTAAATCATGACATGAGTCACCAGAAGGAGAGCCACCCAGATGCGAGAGGGCAGAGCATCTCTCTGAGTGGGAGTAGGGAGAGAATGCTGCAGACTGGAGTTGTCTGGGAAGGTGTCTTGGAAGACGAGGATTTTGCCAGGTGAAATGGAGTAGTAGGAAAGTTATGGTATTTTGAACCATCTTCTACCACAGGAAGATGATTATTAAAGCAGCACTAGATCCTACCTTGGCTGTCAAAATGCATGAATAAAAATACACTTGTCACCAAATTTACTTCCTGTTCCCTTTCTTCCTGTTTAAAATAGTAATTGATGCTTTCATTTTTTAAAACAGATGTTCTCAATTTTTCAGCATGTTGTGGGGTTGCAGAGTATGCGTGGGGCAGCAGCTGGTGATAACATCTTTTATTTTTTAATTTTCTGGCTGTGGATTGGAGTTAGAATCAGGATTTAGAAATGGGGAAGCCGTGGCTTGTGGCCTGCATCCTGACATCTTACATTACATCTCAGGTAGCAGTTTGTCCTTATGAATCAAACCTGCCATGCTACTGACAAATGGGAGGTATTTTTATATTATGTAAGTTATACCTGCTTGCGGTAAAACAAAACCAAACCAGAAGGTTTCCTTTTCTCCTAATTTGTCTCTCCAGAGGAAACCACTGTTAACAGTTTGGTTTATATCCTTTCAGTCTTTTTTCCTTTGCAAATAATAACAGAGGTAAGAACTAACCTTTACTGGGGAATCTGGACATGCCAGAAACAATTCTAAGTGCTTCACCTATATGAACTCATTTAGTCCCTGTGCCAGTCCTCTGAGGCAAGTATGACTGTTTTCCCATTTGAGAGATAAGGAAACTGAGATGTTAAGTAATTTTCTGGAGCTCATGTAGGTAGTAGGCAGTGAAGCCAGGATCAATATCCAAGTGTTTTGAGTCCTAAATCTGTGCTCTTAGTTATGACTTTATGCTGCTGCCATGAATATGTATAGTGCATATACATATTACTACCTAGTTCTTAAAAAGATGAAATCATAGTATACGTGTTGTTTTGTGGCTTGCTTTTTTGATAAACATTAATAATGGGGACATGTCCCCATTTCAGTATATATAAATTTAATTCTTTTTAAAATGTACCTACAATTATACTGATGTAGCATCATTTTCAAAAACGATACTCTTCCTGCTAGCCATTTGGGTTCGCTACGGATTTTTGCTATTATAAACAATATTACAGTGAACATCTCAACAATAGCAGTAGCAACAACTACCATTAATCCTGAATAATGTGCTTACTGTGGGTGGGGTCCTATTCTAAACCTTTTCCATGTATAAACTCATTTAAACATACATCTTTATATAAGTGGGCTAGTGTTTCTATAGGCTAGATGCCTGGAAGAGGGACTGGTAGGTTAGAGGCCAAGTGCATTGAAAATTTTGATTGCAATTTTCCTCACCAAACAGGCAAGTATTTATTAAGTGTCAGCTCTAAATGCAACACTCTCTTAGGCATTCTTTGGAATGCACAGACACATGAGATAGGGGCCCTCCCAGAGGTTTACAAGAGTGGAGAGACAAGCTGGTACAAGTTGCCAGGTGATGAAAACAGTCATTCATTCCAAGAGGCAAAGCTGGTGGCATATGCTGGGAGCACTACAGGTGTGTAGAGAGCAGGGAGGTCTGTGAGGGGTGGAAGGTATCGGGGTAGCTTCAGAGAGGAACTGGGGCTGAATGAGGCTTGGAAGGATGGAAAGATGGAGGGAAGGGGTGGGAGAGCAATCCTGGGGAAGGGCCAAGAAGAACGAGGCTTAGGCGGGAGGTGGTGTAGTTGAAGAATGGGACAGTGAGTCTGTGGGATTGCCTTTCTGACTGAAGCAAAGAGTGTGTTTTGGGAACTGGTCAGCCAGCTGATCATCAAGAGTAGAATAGAATAAGAGTAGAAATGGACATCCACCTGTCACATGACTAAATTGTTTAACACAAATAGAAGCTAATCAATTAACAAATGAAGCTAATCAATTAGCTTTACAAATGAAGCTAATCAGTTGCTAAACTGTGCTCTATTCTTCTGCCTTGACATAAGAATCTTTGACCTGGAACAGGTTTGAATTTAGAATTTTCCACTCCATGGACTATGGCACTGGAGGGTGGTGAATTACATTTCCCGATCAGTGCCAACAGAAAGAGAATAGGGCTTGTGATAATCAGGTATATTTGCCCAAGTCACTTGGATAAGTTTTTCTCCTCTGTCAATGCTGAAGCACGCTGGTGCTGGAGCAGGAAATCACAGCCCAGAGAAGGTGAGCAGGTGCCCTGTTCACACAGAGCTTGGAACTTCTAATCTCTGACCTGAAGTGAGACATTGAAATATAAATCTTTCTCTTCCTCCTCCCTCCTTACCCTACCCCCAGCCAACAAAGAAAGAAATGCAGGTGCATTTAACTTTGCTTGTAACTTTCTGTTCTGCAATGAAAATGGCCTCCCGTGTTTTTGTTTCACAAGCACAATTAAAAGCCTAATTTCAAAGCTATAATAGGGAAGCAAGGGCGATGGTAAGAAACCCAGACCTTGATGCAAATAATTGAGCCATTTTTAATTTGTTCGGTGTGATCAGGTAGGGGGAAATTCTACATTTAAATATAACCAACCACCTTGAACCTTGTATGGAAGTAACTGTGTAAGAAATGTTTGGTAACACATTGCTGAAGTTGTAAAATGTGTACCTCCCAAAACAAGGATATTCAAAAGTTAAGTTTCTCACGGTGATGTTAACACATCCGCATCACGTTGCACATGCTGTACAATTCTGCATCATAAAAAATGGATTTACAAGCTTAACTACTACTCGGGAATATTACATGTGTGGAATGTGGCTGGGTTAATGTCACTGTGAGACCCTTAGCCGTTGCCAAGGAGGTTTCCTGAGTCTCAGCTGGGGCCAGGCGGGGGCAGACTGGAGAAAGCCGCTGCTGCCTGGGCCTGCAACTTTGCCTACTGAACAAAAACACCATTTTGGCCTCAAGGATCTTGAGCTCCACAAGCCACAAATCACAACGAGGAAGAAATCAAACATTAAGGTTTCTCTCGGATTATTATTGATCAGAACGGTCTGGAAATTACAGGATCTTTCTAAATGTCGCAGGGGCTTCTGTGACTTTCTCCGTTTCTGGTTTTACTTACTCTGACCCCTCTCCACACCAGAGCCAGTGTGAGAGCTGCTGTCACCTGGCTTTCCCAGAGCTGGAGGGAGTCCCTGGGGGACGAGCTGGGTGGCAGGTGATGCGTGTAGACTAGGGTGTGAGATTTACTCCAGTCCAAAAGGGCCCTGGGATAAATTACACATGTCCGAACATATCCATAGAGGAGGAGTTGAGTGGAAATAGGCTTCAGGGGCAGCCAAGGAGGGAAAAACCTGAGGACAGTGTGTGTGTGTGTGTGTGTGTGTGTGTGTGTGTTGCTGTGATGATGGGAGGGAGGATGCAAGGTAGGACTTAGGGGTCCTAGCCAGCTGCGCTCCACCTGGTCCGTGAGGCAGTGTGGAGTCCACCAAAACGACCCTCAAGCCTGACGCCAGTTCCGGGAGCCCCGTCGGCAACTCTGCCACCTTACACTCCTCTCCCCGTGGAACTGCCTGGGAGTGCTGGCATGGGGACACGAGGGATGTCTGACAGGAGAAACAAGCATTTCAAGAGTGTGTGGTTGGCTTCGCTGTCCTTCGAGGGGAGGAACTGGAATCAGTCGACCGGCAAGTTGGTTGTTATTGCACACCTTTTATGTATTCTGCTGGGCCGCGGGCTGCGGAGGGCGCTAAAGAGGTAGAACATCCTGCTCCTCTTGAAGACGCCCAGACTTTGGTCCCATGACCTCAGGCACATGCACAATCTAAGGGGCAGACCAGAACTCGTGATGGGTGCCCAGTTCCTTGATGCCTCCTGAAGGACATGTTGCAAGCTGTTCAGAGGATGGAGACCACATGGGGGTGTTTGTAGGCAAGGAAGGCTTCAAGAAAGAGGCAGCCCTGAGCTGCTTTTCAAAGAAGAGAGGATTTAGACAGGCAGAGAGAAGTGGGGATCACTCAGTAGAAGTAAATTCCACAAGCCCTGATCTCTATCCATATAGGGAATGGGGCTCCTAACAATAGCTTTTTTTTTGGTCTGAATTCAGGCCCGACTCCCAGTTCCAGCCTGAACGCTGGTCAGCTGAAGACAAGGCTGCCACCTTCATCTCTTCCCTGCCTGTCCTGCTTACAACAGTTGCAAGAAGTTTATACCCACATTAAGCCCCCAGAGGCAGGCCGGCAGCCAGCCTTCGCCACTGGTGCAGAGAACTGAGTCAACCACCCGGGGTTCCTGGCTGCTCCCCCGAGAAGCTTTCCACCCTGTTCCTTGAGTCGAGAGTCTTGGCTGGGCACCTGCTGCACTGTGGACGTGCGGACGCGGCCTCCAGAAGGGGGAAGGGAGCCCTGGCTGGCTTTTCTGAGACGTGTTGAGTGGCTTGTCATTGAAGACTGTTTCCCCACTCAGGCAGCTGCATGCCCCAAGTGAGTGACTTCCTCTCTTTGGACTCAGTTTCTGAATCTGTAGACAGAGAGGGTGGACCAGATGGTCTTGGAGGTCCCTTCCAGGTCAGATCTCTCCTGTTCCTAACAGCAGGTGGAAGCAGGTGTGGAGGGCAGTGGGGCAGAGAGGAATGGAGAGGAATTCCCCAGCAGAGCCTCTTGGGAACCACACAATTCCCCATTCTGGTGCCACCTGCTTCAAGGGTGTGAGTGAGAGCAGTGCTGGCCTTGAAGGCTACATCGATGGGTAGTCTGGCTTTGCCAGATGTGTCCTTAGGTGTCATGGGGTCCATATCTGGATCATCACGGAGACCTCACTTAGGCTTCTCTTGACTTGCCAGGAAAGGCTTAGTCTTGCTTCGGGCAGGCAGCTGCCTCTGGGGCCTGGGCATGTGGCCCCAGGGGAAAGAACTGTTGCCCCAAGATGCTCACGCAATGTTGTGTGACTGTGGCAAGGCTGTGCCACTTTAGCTGGGATCAACACGCTAATGGGCACAGGTCCAGGGGGAGTGCAGTTGCCTTCCTGGGTGCAAAGTGGCCCTCATCCCCATAGCACACAATGTCTGCACAGCTGAGGTTGGAAGGGACTGGCTGAGGGCCGTGCTGGTGTGGGCAGATCCCTGCAAGATCACCTGGGCCATCTCCTCATTCTGAAGATGAGAAGAACGAGGCTTGGAGAGGATGAGTGGCTTGTTGAGGGTTGTACAGCAAGTTGGGGACACAGCTGCAGGAAATCTAAGTCTCCTGATTCCTAGCCCATGATATTTTCTCTGCCACCAAGTTGAAAGGCTGAGGTGATGGGAGGCCTGGCATACCACAGATGGAAACTTGCGTCGTTGCCCCCGGGGCTCAGATGATTCTCTAAAAATGTGTCTGAGGAAGTGAGAGTGCAGGGCCTCTCCTCACACGTTGGAGCTGTAAGTAGGGCACGTGCTTTCAGCTCCAGGCAGGACTGGAGAAGATTATGGAAGGGCAGCCAACCAAGAAGCACTTATTTAAGCATTTTTATGTGCCTAGTCCTGAGCTAGGCATAGTAGGGCATAAAGGAGCTTTGAAGGACCCTCCCAACACAGCAATTTCACTGCAGCTGGTGAGCAAATTTAACTCACAAATCAATTACAAAAACAACCTCATGCAAGCTACTGTTTGTATAATAAAATGTAAGAACATATATTTGTATTTGCGTAAAGGAAATCTGGAAGGATATAAAAAGATAATAAAAGTGTTAACTAAACAGTTATGTGATGGGGTGGGGGTGAGTGAGATTTTTGTCCTTTTTACCTTTCAATTACAAAATTATTTTGAACTATGTGAATGTATTTTTTGTGCAAAACGTTAAATACTAACAATAACAAAAAACCCAAACAACTAAATGTGAATTGGGTAACAAGGGGCCAAAGGGATTTGGGAAAAGCAGAGTTCAGAAGCTCTCCTAGAGCTGATCCAGGTTTCTGGAAGGCCAGAACTAGAAGAGACTCTTGGCATCATTTTGTCCAACTTCCCATTCAATGCTCATGTGTTTTGTACAACAGCCAAGACATGGACCTTCGAGAGTCCCTCACTCAATAATTCCTAAATGCTATGGCATGACAGTGCTAACCTAGGGGTCACAATGCACAGATAGGTCGGTCCCTGTCTCAATGGCCTTATGTTCTCCAAGTGTACCGTTGACTGAAGTGCCAAGGAGATTCTGAGTCCTAGGGAAAAACAAGAAACACAAGGAGTTAAAGGGCTTGGAAGGAGGATAGAATTAGGGAAAGCAGCAGAGTTTAGTTAGGATTTGAAATAAACCTCAAAGGAGGGGTCAAGTTTTGACAATCAGAGGGCAGGAGTACCAGGTGGTAGGGATATGGATAAAGATAGAGACATGGGCATGTTCTCAGGATTAGCAGGGGACCTGGCCAGGTAGGGTGGAATAGTAGGGGGAAATCTGGGTGAGTATATGTTGTATATTGTATTGACTGTCAGTCTGAGTTTTTTTTTTTTTAATTCAATAGAACATGGAGAACCAATAAAGATTCCTGAGCATGTGCTTGAGTTATTCTTCTTGAAATTCTCCAGTGAGTGGGAACTCCCTATTTCATCCAAGAACTCATGAGGATGAGCTTCTTGGAAGCAGTAGGAATTGATCTGGGGCTTCAAGGATCAGGATGTAGAAGGTACTCTGGGTGGAGGGAAGAACGAGTCTAGTGTTAATGCACACTGGGGAAGGATTTTGAGCATGAGAGAGCATTATCCATGCTGTGCATTGGGTAGACAGCTCTGGCTGTGCTCTCTAGGATAGGCTGGAGGAAGGGTTGCTTGAAGCGGCATGACAAGTTAGGAGACCCTCACAATTGTCCTAAGAAGAGATTCTGAAAGCCTGACTTAGGTGGTAGTAATGGGAATGGAAAGGCACACTGGAAAGATTCATTCCTCTCCTATCCCTGAGGTCCTCTTTGCTTGGATTTGAACAAAACAAAACAAGACAAAATAACCAACAGACTTTTGACTCACTTGCCAGTCCCAACGGAAGAGACTGTCCTTAGCTCAACAGTCCAAGATCTCTGTTTACTAGATATTTTCCTGGGTCATTTCTTTATTTCCTGTGCCACTGGCAGGGGGTGGCAGCTGTGGTCACCCTGGCCCTGGTGTTTTTTGGCATTCTGCTGCAGTTTGGATTGTGTTGATGGTGGGATAAACATTTCCATCCTTGGGCATCTTGTTCTATGCCAGAGGAAATGTACTCAATGGTGGTGAAGCCACTGATACAGCTGGCCTCAACCTTCTCATCTTGCATATGAGGAAATGGAGGTCCCGAGAGTTAAAGAACATGTTCAAATCATGTGGGGAGAAGTGGGGACACAGGAGCAGAATTTAGTCCTTAGGTCTTGGACTTTTTTTTTTTTTAAGTATACCTTGCAGTTTTTATTGAATAATGCTAGTATTTGCTGACCACATACTATGTGTCATACACTGTGTTAAAGCCTTCATTAATTTCATTTAATCCTCTTATGTTGCTATAGGTAGGGACTATCATTATCTCTATTTCTTCAGATGACAAGCTGAAGGTCAAAGAAATTGAGTAATTTTCCCAAGGTCACGTAACTAGGAAGTTGCAGAGTCAGAATTTGAATCCAGGTGTATCAGACACCATGTATCTGTCCAAGTATAAGGAACCCCCTGAAAATTACTTATTAAAAATATCTCTGACATCTCCGGCCGGGTGTGGTGGCTCACAACAGTAATTCCAGAACTTTGGGAGGCCAAAGCAAGTGGATCACTTGAGTCCAGGAGTTCAAGACCAGCCTGGCCAACATGATGAAACCCCATCTCTACTAAAAATACAAAAATTAGCCGGGTGTGGGGTGTGGTGGTGTGTAGTCCCAGATACTTGCGAGGCTGAGAAGGGAGAATCGCTTGAACCTGGGAGGGAGAGGCTACAGTGAGCTGAGATCATGCCACTGCATTCCAGCCTGGGCAACAGAGGGAGACTCCATCTTAAAAAAAAAAAAATTAAAAAAGAAATTATGACATCTCCAATAGAAGTTCTACTTTTAAAACGTTTACTATGTGAGTAAATATATAATAAACTCAGTAATGCATTTAGGTGAACGTGTATTTTAATAATCAGTATCTATAAATGTTATGGAATATATACTTTTGGAAAATAATGTTGTGTATTCACGCAAGACATGATGGAAATGAGTTTTAGAACTTGTCAGTTGGGTAGAGGAGGTAGTAGGTAAGGTGGGGAGGATGGTTGCTTATGAAGTACATACAGTAAGGGGTCATCTCATTGGAGTGAATTTCTAAACCTTTTCAGGTTTGTCATATAACCTGACCCACTGGTGTAAGGGTATGAATGAAGTCACACATTTCACTGGCTTGTTACTCCCACCTGCAGAATTCATGACCTCAGCCCCACTGCAGTGTTTACTAGTACTTCTGGAATGCACTGAGTAGCATCGCATGTAAATAAACTTGGACCTGCTGCTGGGCTCTGTCTATTCATCATGTGTCTTGCCCTTCTCCCTGGTGCCCTGCTCCGTGTCCATGTGCTCGCATATACTGCTGTACTGGAGGCTGGTGGTCTGTGGAAAAGCAGAGGGAGGGATGGACAGGGAGGCCTTAGTAGTCTTTGTTAGAGGTATTTGTTAAAGGGGGTCCCACAGCAGGGCTGCTGGAGCACCAGTGAGTTACAGAGCTTAGAAAAAAAACAGCTCTTTCCAGTTTTTAATTGAGTATAATTTATATTCAATACAATGCACAGATCTTTAGTGTTCAGTTCAATAAATTTTGACGATTGTGTATGCCCATGTGATCAAAAAAGTTATAGAATATCCCAGAAATTTATTTTATGTCCCTTTAGAGTCAATTCCTTTGTTCCCCAGAGGCAATGACTTTCTAATTTTTATCATCTTAGTTTTCTCTAACTTCTCCTAAATGAAGTCATACCATACATACTTTTTTATGTCTGGCTTCTTTAACTTGGAAATATGTTTTCAAAATGCATCCAAGTTGTTGCGTGAATCAATAGTTTATTCTTAATACATACTGTTAAATTGTATTCCATAGTATGCATGTGCCACAATTTATTTTTCTGTCCTCCTATATTTGCATAGCTGGGTAATTTCCAGTTTTTGACTATTATGAATAAAGCTGTTATGAACATTCTCTTACAAGTCTTTTTTGGAAGCATGCTTTCATTTCTCATGTGTAAATAGTAGTGAAATTGCTGGGTCATAGGGTAGATGTCTATTTAACTTCACAGGAAACAGCCAAATAGTTCTCCAAAGTGGTTGTACCATTTTATATTTGTGCCAAGCAATATAAGAGGGTTTTATGTCCTCTGTATTGACTTCGACATTTGTCATTGTCAGATCATTGAAATTATGATTTTGATTTGCACTTTCATGATGATTTTGAGCACCTTTTCATATTTAATTGACTCTTTGTATATCTTGTGATATTTTAAAAAAGTCTTTTCCTATTTTTTTAATGGTGTTGGTTTTGAAATTTTTGGTTTGTAGGCATTCTTTATATATGGTGAATACATGTCCTTTGTCAGATATTTGTATTGTAAATATTTGTTTCCAGTCTGTGGATTGCCAATTCAATTTCTTGAGGGTGTCTTTTGATGCACAGAATTTTTTTTTTTTGACAATGTTCCAGTAACTATGGGTGCATAACAAACTGTCCCACATATTTGGCTTAAAATAATGAAAACATTTATTTTGGTCATTAATCTATATTTTTGGTAAGAATCAGTAGGGATAGACTGCTTTTGTTCCCTTTGGTGTCAACAACTTTATGGTAAGCCTTAAAATCCTGTAGTATAAGTCCTCCAAATTTGTTATTCTTTTTCAAATTGTTTTTGATATTTTTTGCCCATGTGAGTATTAGAATCAGCTTGTGAATTTTTCAAAAAGGCAAATGAAATTTTGATCTTAATGGTATTGAATATGTAGATTCATTTTGAGAGAATGAGCATTTGACAGTATTTTGTCTTCCACTTCATGAGCATGACATATCTTTACATTTATTTATCTTTAATTTTTTTCTGCAATATTTTCATGCCCTGTACAGTTTTCAGTATTTTTATTTCTAAATGTTGAATGTTTTTTGATGATATTGTAAATGGGATACAAAAATTATGGTCCATTTGTTTATTGGTACTGCATAAAAATTAAATTACTTTTAAAATTTTGGTCTTGCTAAATTGATTCTATAAGGTTTTCTACTTATGCGATCATATTATCTGCAAATAACAATGGTTTAAATTATTTTCTGGTATTCATGTGTTACATTTCTTTCTCTCTCTCTTTTTTTTTTTTTTTGCCTTATTTCACCGGCTATGACTTCTAGTATAATACTGAATAAAAGGGGTAAGAATGGATATCATTTCCTTACACAATGTCTTTGTTAAGTTTTGGTATCAGAGTTATATGAATGTCATGTAACAACTGGTGACATGTTCCCTCTTCTAACTTTTGAAAGTGCTTATCTAAGATTAGTATAAATTCTTCCTTAAATATTTACATAATTTATTGGTGAAGCCATCTGAGCCTGGATAGTTTTTCTTGGTAGGTAGTTTATTATGAATTTAATTTCTTAACAGACATAGGACCATTTAGATTTTTTATTTCTTCTTACTTCAGTTCTGGTACATTTTATTTTTCAACAAATGTTTCCATCTTGTATAAATTGTTGATATTTTGGCATCCACTTGTTTATAAAATCTTCTTATTATTCTTTTAATATCTTTAAAATTTGCAGTGATGTCTCTTCTTTTACTCCTGCTTTTGGTGATTTGTGTTTTTCCCTCTTGCTCGATTTTGCCAAAAATTGATCAGTTCTATTAATTTTTTCAAATATCCAACTTTTAACTTTTTTGTCCATTTTCTGATGTATTTATTTCTGCTATTAAATTTTATTATTTGTTTTCTTCTACTTAATGTTGGCTTGAATTTTTTCTTTTTTTCTTGCTTCATTTTTTTTTGAATTGAGTTGTTGCTCTGTTACTCAGATTAGAGTGCAGGGGCATGAGCATAGCTCACTGCAGCCTCTACCTCCTGAGCTCAAGTGATCCTCCTGCCTTAACCTCCAAAGTAGCTAGGACTAAAAGTGTGTGCCATCACACCCAGATAATTTTTTATTTTCAGTTGAGATGGGGTCTTACTATGCTGGCTAGGCTGGTCTCGAACTCCTGGCCTCAAAAAATTCTCCCTCTTCAGCCTCCCAGAGTGCTGGGATTACAGGCATGAGCCATCGTGCCTGAACTTTTTTTGCTTCTTAAGGTGGAAATTTAGGTCTTTGATTTAGTCCTTTTTTCTAATATAGACATTTAAAGCCCTAAATTTTCCTCTAAGTCCAGATTTATCTGCATCCTACAAATTTTCTTACGTTGTGTGTTTTTTATTCTTCAGTTGGAAATATTTTCTAATTTCCCTTGTTTTTTTTTTTTTCTTCTTTGACTGATGGGTTATATAGAAGTGGTTACTTAAATTTTGAAATATTACAAGGTTTTCTAGATATCTAATTATAATTGATATCTAATTTCTATTGAAATCAGAGAATATTATTTTGATCCTTTGATATGATTTTGATTCTTTGTTTTTTTTAGATTTGTTTTGTGGCTCAGCATGTAATCTGTTTTGGTGAATATTTTAGGTGCAATTGAAAATAATGAGTATTTGCAGATTTTGGCTATAGTGTTTTATAAATATCAAATTGGTTAAAAGTGGTATTTCAATCCTTCTATATACTTACTGATTTTTTTGGGGTTTATTTGTTATATCATTTGCTGAGAGAGAGAGGTGTTATAGTCTCCAAGTATGAATGTGAATTTCTCTATTTTTCTCTTTAGTTCTGTCAATTTCTTCTTTTTGAATTTGGAAACTTTGTTATGAATATATATATATATATACATTTATAATTATTAGGTCTTCTACATAAATTGATCTTTAAAAAATGACAAAATACTCACCTTATCTCTGGTAATATTTGTTGTCTTAAAATCCACTTTGTCTGATTTTAATATAGCCACCAGCTTTCTCATGTTTATTGTTTGCATGGAACATCTTTTTCTAATATTTTCCTTTCCATCGATCTTTCTCCTCTTCCTTCTCTTCTTCCTCCTCCTTCTCCTCCTCCTCCTCCTTCTCCTCCTCTTCCTTCTTCTGCTTCTTCTGCTTCTTCTTCATCTTCTTTTTCATCTTTTTTGTTGAGACAGTTTCACTCTGTTGCCCAGGCAGGAGTGTAGTGGTGAGATCTCAGCTCACCACAACCTCTGCCTGCTGGGTTCAAGTGATTCTCCTGTCTCACCTTCACAAGTGGCTGAGACTACAGGTGCACGCCACCATGCCCAGCTAATTTTTTGTATTTTTAGTAGAGATGGGGTTTCATCATGTTGGCCAGGCTGGTCTCAAACTCCTCACCTCAAGTGATCCACCTGCCTCAGCCTCCCAAAGTTCTGGGATTACAGGCGTGAGTCACCATGCCCAGCTCAATCTATCTTCTTTTATCTCTGTTTTTATATTAATAATTAACATGTTACTTTTAAATTGCATATAGGTAAGTCTTGCTTTTCTATTCAATCTGACAATTTCTGCCTTACAGTTGATGTATTTAATCTATTTACATTTACTATAATAACATTTATGATTGGGTTTAAGTTTATCATTCTGGTATTTGTCATATCTATTCATTGTACATTGCTTCATTTTTTTCCTGTATTCTTTTAGGGTAAATCAAGTATTTTTTTATTACTCTATTTTGTCTTCCCTATTGACTTTGTAGCTATACTTTTTGTATTATTTTTATAGTGTTTGCTCTTTAGAAATTAGACTATGTATTTTAAATTATCACAGTTTACTTTCAAATACATTCCTAATGAATGAGCAATGCAAGAAACAGCAATATAATTACATTCACCTGCTTCTTGCCCTTTATGCTATTGTTTTCATATATTTTACTTCTATTTATGCTATAAACTCCATAATATATTATTATTTTTGCTTTTAACAGTGAGTCTTTTTTCTACAGAAGTTGGAAATATACATATTGTGTGTGTGTGTGTGTGTGTGTGTGTGTGTGTGTGTGATGTCTAGGTATGGTTTTCCTTGTATTTATCTACTTGGGTTCACTGAGCTTCCTGGATCCATGGGTTGATTTTGGAAAGTACTTGGCTGCTATCGCAAAAAAAAAGAAGAAAAAATACGTTTTCCTTGTTAACATTTCACTTTTTTTTCTTAGACTTATTTTGCAACTGGCTTCAAACAATTTGAAGAAAGGCTCATGGCTTTCCCTTCAGCAGAGTTTGGAATCTGAACACTGGTGAGATTCTAGAAAATTCTTTATGCTTTACAACGTAGCTGCCAGCTTTTATTCTTCTTTTTCCCACTGGGATGTTCTCTTTGTCCTCCAGCGTTGCCACCAAATGTCTACCTCTTGAGAGTTCTCCACCCAGTGGTCCTGCTTGCGTCTTTGGAGGACGGTAGCAGTGCACTCAGTGGAGGCCACAGGTGCCTCAGAGGGATTTCTCTTGGATCGCCTGCCCTACTCCAGCTTCGGCGTTGCACTTGGAGAAGGCCCTGGATATCTCAGGGTAATCTACCATCCCCAGCCCTACAGCATACTGGCCCTGTGCACTAGATAAGAACAATAGCAGAGGGTTGTGGACTGGTGCAGACACACACTCCCCAGGGTCGAAATCTGCCATGCCAACCCACTCACTGCTGCAATTCTATTAAAAGTTTGGTGGGGCTGGGTGCGGTGGCTCATGTCTATAATCTCAGCACTTTGGGAGGCCGAGGCGGGCAGATCACCTGAGGTCAGGAGTTTGAGACCAGCCTGGACAGCATGGTGAAACCCTGTCTCTGCTAAAAATACAAAAATTAGCTGGGTATGGTGGCAGGCACCTGTAATCCCAGCTACACGGGAGGCTGAGAAAGATAATCGCTTGAACCCGGAGGCAGAGGTTGCAGTGAGCCGAGATTGTGCCACTACACTCCGGTCTGGGCAACAGAGCGGGCCTCTGTCTCAAAAAATAAAAAATAAATAAATACAATAAATAAATAAAAAACAAAACAAAACAAAATTAATTAAAAAAAAAAAAGTTTGGTGGTTTCTCCTTACCCCTATCCATGGCAGATTCATCTTTCTCTGCACCTTCCTAGTGATGAAAATGTCTCTCTTCTTGCTAAGAAGGAATCTTCACTTTCTGAAATTTAGTTCATTTCACTTCTTTGCATCTGAAGCTCTCTGATAGGTTTTAAACAATTGTAATATTGTAGCTTACCTGGTTCATTCTCATTGTTAGGGTGGGAGCAAGTCTTCAGCAATTTTTGGCATCCTAAATGGAAGTGGAGCTCAGTTCTTTTTGTTTTTATTTATTTACTTTCTATTTCCAGTAACTAGATGCCGATCTATGCAGCTGGGATAGGAATCGATTTGAGTGATCCCAACTCAAAATCCCAATTCCTTTCCTATGCTAAAAGCTTTCTACTAGATAGAGCTCATAATTTGTGACTCCTTCTCTCACATGAAGTCGCCCCCCAAGAGGCTCTTCAGAACAAATTAAATGGATTTCTGTCGGGCCCACCCATCAGTGTTATAGAGATGTCTAAATCTCAATATTCAAGGCATGGCAAACTCCTCACCCGTCAGCTACCCAATGCATCTATTGTTACAGTAAGAATACACTGGAGAGGGGCAATCCCTCAAAAGCATTTTCAGCTTGGTGACATCAAGGCTTACAGAAAAGGGAGTGATTTCAGTGTGAGAGTAGGGTAGGAACACCTACTTACTAACGTTTCCTTGGTATCTTCTCTGAGCTACCCTTTTCCACAGTTAATCCTGTGGTAACTCCTTGAGATAGGTCTTCTCATTTAACACACAAGGAAGCTGAGACTCCAAGTCGGGATATAACTTGCTGGAGGTAAGTGGCAGAGCTGGGATTTGAACCCGCATCTGACTCACTCTAAAACCTAGGCTTTTAAAATTTTTTCTTGACCAACATGGAGGAAGGCATGGCAAAAGATGGAGTAGGCAGACCACTGCTCCCCAGTCGGGCCTGGGACTGACCTGGCAGGTGTCAGCCCTGGGGTCAGAACCACATTGGAGGCTGTAGCTTCTGAGAACAGTGCTCTTCTGTCAGGACCCCACCTCACAATGGATTCAGGTACTCTCTGGTAACCTTGAGCAGTGCGTTTAGTCTTTTTCTAAACATCAGTAGTTTTCTGAAAATTGGAGTTGTCCCAAATCCTTTGAAAACATTCCTGTGGGAAATTGGGAGCCACTCCTCCAAAGGTCTCCCTCCCAATAACTGGATTTATAGAAAGGAAAGGACAGAAAGGAGCAGCCCCCACGTTCACCCCAGCCCCTGCCCATCCCAGTCTGCACAAACCTTCTCGCCACACCAGAGGCCACCTCACACTCGGCCTCTTCTCCCTGGCACGGTGGCTTACACAGGAAAAGCCAAAGTGTAATTAGTTAATAGCAGAGCTCCTCCGTTAATGGAAAGGGCATTTCAGACTTATTTATGCAAACTGATACTGTGGGATTTGTCAGAAACCATCAATAGGATGCAACAGAGAGGACTCACAGGTCACTTGTCAAGTGGGGACAAACCTTGTCTCGTTTAAGCTTTGAGACCCAGAGTGGCTCTCTGAATCGCTGGCCTGCTGGGATGTAAGAGCACTGGGGGAGGAAGCTGGGACCCCTTTTTGGAGCATCTTTTCCCTCATAACAGTTCCGGTCAGGACTGCTACATACCCAACAGGCATGATCTCAGCTGTTCCTCACCACAACCCAAAGAGGTAGCTACTAGTACTGTCCCTATTTTATAGCTGAGGAAACTGAGACTCAGACAGGTAAGTAAGTCTAGTAGACTAAGCATCTAGTCAATGGTGAGCCTGGAACATGAGCCCAAGATTGCTTGAATTCCAGGTCTAGGTGGTTAAACACTTTCCTAGTACCTTTCCATTCAGCAGTTGGACTACTCTAAAACCTAGGTTACTAACAGAAGATGACAGGGGATCTTCTGAGACTGGTTATTTATCACCACACCTCTTTTCTCCTCTTCTTGGGCTCATGGCCACACTATATTTCCCAGACTCCCTTGCAGTTGGGTGTAGCCATGTGACTGAGAGCTGGCCAATGTCATGTGAGTAGAGGTGTTTCCCCTCTACCCCCTTAGGTGATTTTCATGCTCATTCCATGGCTAGAATGGAAGCGATTTCCAGGACCACCTTGAGAGCCATGTGTTGAAGGTGGTTGATCCATAAATTAGAAAAAGCCTGGGTCCCTGATTCACCACTTGGAGGACAATGTTCCTACCAAGCATACCTGTATCACACCCTTTTATTGGGTTAACCCACTTATATATGAAGGTTTACCAGTTGTAGCAACTGATGTTACCTTAAGCTATGCAAGTGTTACCCATCAGAAAGGGGTTGGATGGCCACGGAGGAGCTGAGGGCATGACCCTGAATATCTCCCTCTGATTAACTTGCCTAGGGAGGAAGGGGTGAGGAAGCTCGGTCTTTCTTGCTGCACAGATTCAGGTTTGGGTGCGAAGCTTAATGGATTAATGAACCTTGAACAATTTAATTTTTCTAAACATCGCTATTTTTCTGAAAATTAGAATGGTATTTGCATCATTCTGTATGAATTTAAGTTAGCCAACAGATTTTGTTGAGCACTTACTCTGTGTTGATAATTGTTCTAGGTGCTGGGGAGAGGAGCAGTGAGCAAACACAAAATCCCTGCCTGTTTAGAACTGATCTTCTAGTGGTGGTGGTTGGGGCTGGGAGCAGCTGGACAGTGAATTACTAAGTAAGTATGCCATGTGGCAATTAGTGATGTGGGGAACTAATAAAGCAGAGTTGGGGGAGTGAGAATACCAAGCATGATGGGTAGAGGGCAGGTGGTCAGGGAAGGTGTGTCTACTTGCGGACATTTGAGCAGATACCTGAAGATAAAGAAGTGGGCCATGGAGATCTTTGGGGAAAGGGTGCTGCAGGCAGAGGGACTGGTCAGTGCAAAGGCCCCCGGCCAGAGAGCATGTGTCATGTTGGAGGAGCAGCAAGGTGGCCAGTGTGGCTGGAGTGGTGAGGGCCAGGGTAAGTGTGGTCATGTTGGGAAAAGCATCCTTCACACCACCTGCATATATGCAGATCGTCCATAGATGTTGAGTCCTTTCTTCCTAGATGATGGCTTTGTAGTCTCCCAGGGAAATCCTCATTGGTAAGAACAAACAAACAGATGAAAATTGAAGCAAATCAAACACAAATTTTCTTTATTGACTGGCTGATGCCTGAAATTTCACCAGAAGACATTGTCCTTTTAGTCCAAGGCTCTAGTTCCTGTATCATACAAATACTTCTGGCAAAGGATAATATTCCAAGCCATTTTGGTCATAAACCTTAAAGAGGTTGATTGCAAATTTGGTTGAGGTTAGTGGAGGAGAAGGGTCTGAGAGATCTGATGCCTGGAGAGGACTGAAGTAAAGATCAAGAGAGGGCCAGGGAAGGAGGGCAAAGGGGTGTGTGTGCAAGCTTAAGCCTGTGTGTTTTGAGGCTCCTCTGTGCTGTAGCTTTATGTGGGTGTCAAAGGAATTTACATCTGCAGACATCACTGATTCTCAGAAAGGATTGCTCCTAACTCACAAGTTCGCTATACATTGAGTGAATGAATGAATTTTCTATATCCCCAGGAAGGGATGATCCTTGCCTCCCACCCTGTCACTGAAGACCAGGAGAAGAGCGATCCCCCGAAATGCCCTCAGCTCCTGAAATGCCCACTGTCAACATTCTTGGTTACAGACAACGGCAACACCTGTTTCAAGAATAAAATGGATCTATTGAATATTTGGGATCATTAGGAGTTGAGGGGCAGGGAAAGCAAGTTCCAGGTTAAGCTTCCGGAAAAATTGCCCCAACCACACTGTAGAACTGGCCTGAAGATGAAACCACCATTGCAGCTACTGAGAACTGAATGATAGGAACTTGTCATTTCTACCCTGTGCACAGCTGCTTCCCAAGAACTGATGCTACCGTGTCAGCGAAGGGATTCCCTTGCTGAGTCCAGTTCCTTACACTGCTCACTTCTTCATTTCTAAAGCAAAATCTTATGCAGGTGTGTACAAAGACAGAACTATGTCACAGGCCTGCATTCTAACTACAAGAGAGGCTGGCAGTTTGAGTTGTGACTACACTGGGGAGGCAAGAATGCTATCATGAGATTTTCCCCTGGTATAGAAAGGATTGGCAAAGATAGAGCCAATGTTCCCTGTAGGAGATGTCTACAGAAGGTCTGATGAAAATTCGAAGTCTTATTCAGAACAAAAGGCCTAGATTACCTTCCAGGGTCCCTGGAAAGAATGATGCCTAGGAAGGTGGCTTCTGTCATGAAGTGATCACCAACCATGGCAATGTCAACTGGGGAATGGCAAGGGGGAGTGCTGGGCATAGGGTCCGGCTCCCAGGAAACTAGAAGGACCCCAGGAAGCTAGAAGGCAAGCTTATGTCCACTTGGTCTTTTTAACAGTGCTCCACCCTGCCAAGAGAACAAGGCCTTCATGGGAAATTATGAAGAATGCAAAAAAAAAAAAAAAAAAAAAATTCATCTGAGTTTGGTTTGTGTGGGGATTTAATTACTGACTTATCCTGATGCTTATGTATACTTGCAGCTTAGAAAAGTGAAGAATTCTTTCTGGGACAGTTCCGGGAAACAGAAGCCCATACACGCTAAAAGGAACCAAGGAATGTTTTCCATGTATCCTGAGCTGGACACCAAACAAATGTGTTCCTCTTTCTTTGCTCACTTAGAAGTGTTGTTCCTGTCCTGGGTTAATTGACTTCAGCTTTGAAGGAGATGATGTTTATTTTCATCTTCGAATCTGACCTGATACCATTTAGAAATTATGAATAAATTTTAATACATTGGAACCCTATCTTAAACCACAATCCATGAGTGGATGAGTCACAATTCCAAGACAGCTCAATGCCCCACACAACTAAGACACAGATGACTTTGGTGCTCCCCAAATCACTTTCCCATGAAGGGCAAGGTTCTCTCGGCAGGGTGGGGCATGGTCAGAAAGGAGAACTTCAGCTTCTGCTTCAAAACAAGCTTCCAGGCTCAGATGGGCCCTGCCGTCTCAAACACTGCTCTTCACCCTGCCACACTTTGTCCTTGCTGGGCTCGCCATCCTTCAAGGCAGGCCAAGGGCCCCCTCCAGGAAGCTGCCCCCTCGTGGCAGGCACCTTGCTGGTAGCTCCCAATTATTTTGTGAGATGGGATGCAGAACAGAGTTGCTTTGGAAGCCCTGGAGGGTATTGAGGGTCTGACTTTTGGGCCGCAGGACCCCTCCAAAGCCTGATTCCTTGAAGACATCACTTTGACTTACTTGGTCCCAGAGCCTGTCTTGTTTTTAATTTCGCTGCTAAGTTTCTGTTCTCCAGCAACATATAACCCCCTTTTTCTACTTCAATAACCTCAGTGGTAGCTCTCACCATGTTAAACAACGGTCTGATTTGGCATGGAGAAAAAGCAGTCAATTGTTCCCTTTAAATCTTAATGTTTTCAGCCCTGGGAACATTTGAAGTAACTATTTAATGAGAAGACTTCTGGTGAAGCATAGGTAAGATCTTAAAGGCTCTAATTGCTCCCCAGAGAAAGCTGTCAGGGCTAAGTAACCTCATTCAGGTTGTGTACGCAGAGCAGGGAGAGCAAAACAAGGCAGAAGTGAAGAGTGGAGGCTGAGGGGGCAGAAGTTACAGATACTTCTCGGACCTGGAAGTATTTCCGGAGTTGTGCCTTGCACTGTCTGTTTTGGGTACCTGCTGGCTGACTGCTATGCCCCCAAATGGTCAAACAAATGACTTACTCTTTCCTGGGTCTAGTTGCCTTCTAATTTGGAACTCAAATTATAGTTCTTTCTTCTCCTCTTTCATTTAAATACAAAGCAAAACAAAACAAAATCTGAAACTATTTTTCCTTCTAACCCCCACTTGAACTTTTTATTCGTTTTATTTTTATTCATTTGCTTATTCACTGCACAAATATTCATCATGTTTCCCCAGGGTTTCAGGCACTGTACTAGGCACTAGGGCTGCACCCTATTATTTATGCATTGTTGATTTAGTGGCAATAAGATAAATTTCTGCACAAGGGTCAAGAGAACAGATGCACACCCCATCTGCTGCCAGGGGGCACCTCCTAAGCCAATATCCCCTGCCTCTATGTTTGGGCTGTGTGAGGTAGAACAGGGGAGTTCTGCCATACAATAATAATGTTCACTGTGTGCCCAAGGCACGTGGAGAGCGAGGCACTTTGGAAATTGGGCTCAAAATGACTTCTTATTTAATTGAAACAAAAAGCCCTTTGTGTGAGCCTTGCTCCCTTCAGTCCACGGAGGCGGTCTGTTTGCTTTGACAGCAGCCCCGCAGCCCCTGGGCTGCAAGCCTCAGGTGAAATGCTGCCTGGTTGCCAATGGCCACACACTGCCTGTGACCATTACAGGGCCTAAGTGGGTTTGGGAGCCATACCCTTGGAATTAAGTAAGAAAAATGGAGGCGAAAGCAGGGCACTCTGTTTCCCGTACTATTCAGTCTTCTCTTGATGTGACTGAGACTTAAATTGGGAAGTATTTGGCTGATGGCGAGGGCAGATAAACGTTACGGATTTGATGTAATCCCAGACCTCAGACTTGAAATGGAGCTTGACCCTTCCCTTTGAGCACTTTTATGCAATGCTACTGGACATGTAGTAACAAGAAAGGAAACAGAGGGAGGATATTGGTGCAGCTACGTGTTGACTCTGGGAGAGAAAATGACAGCGGGAGCAAGATAGGAGATGTGGATCAAATCAGGGGTTGAAACAGCAAAAGAGAATTCCACAAAGTTAGAGCTAGTGACGGGAGATGATAGTCCATGATAGGATTTTGGGGAAGGGGTCTAGGGATGTCATCTGGCTGTTTAGAAATCCGGTATAACCGTATGGCCTGAAATTCAATTTATAATTATTACAAATTGCACTTGTGTGTACTCGTAAGGCTAAGTGTGGGGGTGGGTGGAGCAGCTTTCGCTTTGCCTGGTTTTCACACAGGGAAACTGAGGCACAGGAAGTTTCTATGACTTGCTCAGGGTTGTACAACTGGTGGCTAAATTTTGTATAAAATATAGTGTGTGTATCCTGTCTTTCCTTGGTGATGATGCCTTGAATTTGTCAAGTACATTTGCATTTATCATCTCATTGGACCAGCCCAACAACCCTGCAGGAGGTGGAATGGGTGAGAAAACCAAGGACCAGTGAAACACTGAAAATGGACTGGAATTCCCAATTCTTGGGCACTTTCTATGTGCTTTGTGCCTTGCGCATGCTGTCTCAAAAAATACCATCTTTTGAAGATATAATTTGTCGCTCTTTTGGAGATGGGGAGGCTGAATTTTGGGAAGGGTAAGAGATATGCCCAAGAGCACCCAACTAGTAAATGGTAGACTTGAGATGCAGCTCCAGGTGTATGACCCCGAAGCCTGGGCTGTTCCATGACAGCAGATGACTCCTACCACCTGCTACCTGCCTGTGGACACCCGGCAGCCCATCAGGGCAGAGTTGGCCTTAGAACTCCATTTCTCCACTCCTAACGTTTCCACCAGACCAAGCGGCTTGCACAATAACAGCTTTGTGGTGAATAGCAGAAGTGTGGAATCCGAGAGGCCTGAGTTTGGTTCTGGGTTCTTCTACATGCTAGCGAAAGGTCTACGATAAATCTTCGGTCTCTCACAGTGGTCCAGTTGCCACCTGTATAAAATAAGGATGAAAACTCCCCCCTGGAAGGACTGTAATGAGAATTAGTGCGTGTAAACTGCTGACAGCTCTCAGGGTGTGGTGAGCGCTCAAGTGGTGATGGGTGTAGGGAGGGACAAGCTGGGCGCCTGTTTCCTGACTTGGTCTCTACATGTTGCTCTATCCCGTCTTTCTCATTTCCATAGGGAGGCACACAGTTTCCTTTATTTATTTTTGAGAAAGGGTCTTATTCTATCACCCAGGCTGGGGCATAGTGGTGCGATCATGGCTCACTGCGGCCTTGAATCTCCTGGGCTCAAGCAATCCTCCCACCTCAGCCTCCCGAGTAGCTGGGACCACAGGTATTCACCACCACACCTGGCTAGTTTTGTCTATTTTTTTGTAGAGACAAGGTCTTACTTTGTTGCCCAGGCTGGTTGTGAATTCCTGGGTTCAAGTGATCTTCCTGCCTTGGCCTCCTAAAGTGTTGGGATTATAGGTGTGAGCCACTGTGACCAGTGGGCACACAGTTTTGAAGATTTCCTCTGCCCTCTCTCCTAGACCTCTCCTCTTTTTTCTTGATTTCTCTTCTGAGCTCTTGCCATGGGTACGGAATACCCTTTATTTTTCAGTCATATGTGCTGCAGCCAATGTGTGAGGGTGCAGAACGGAGCCATCAGCTTCCCTTCTCCTGGAGCCCCTCTTTGGCTTCTGTATCCATCAGGGTTCTTCAGAGAGACAGAACAAAGGGCAGGCAAGTCAGAACCCTGGGGGGGCAGGCTGGTGGGTTGGAAACTCTCAGGCAGGAGCTGAAGATGCCCTTGACAGGTGGTATTTCTTCTTTCTCAGGGGAACCTCAGTTTAGTTTTTAAGGCCTTTCAACTGATTGGATGAGGCCTACCCACATTATTGAGACTAATTTCCATTACTTAAAGTTATCTGATTACAGAGGCCAACCACATGTACAAACACCTCCCCAACACCTACCTTCGTGTTTGGTTGGATAGGATAATTGGGTAGGATAGCTCAGTGACATAGGTCCGTAGGACTCACTGTTGCAGCTTCCATGACCTGCCCTTGCACTAAAGCCCCCGTGGTGCCTCTGTCCTCCTTTTCCTCTGCCCACTCTTTAAGTATTTATGGTCATCAAGGTTCCATACCTGGCACTTTGCTCATTCTAGATGCTCCTCCAGGCAGCCTTGTCTCCCCGTGGCTGCCGAACTACGGCATGTATGCTAGCAATTGCCTAGTTCTCATTTCCGGAAACCTATTTCTGCTCTGCCACTGAGCACCTGCACGGGATGCCCCCACTCCCTCAGCTCCCACCTTATCCCCCACTCCCTCCTGTCCACTTTCCGGGATTCTGCCCTTTCCCTTCACTTGGTCACCCGAACCAGAAATCTGGCTGCCATTCCTGACTCTTCCCTCTCCCTCTCTTGTCACATTCAATGGGTGACCAAGTCCTGATGATTTCTACCTATTAAATATGTCATTCACCTAGGTAAGAAAATATTTATTGGTTATTTACACAAAGCACAGACCTAGACTCTAGGGAGTTCTTGATCTTGGCACTATGGACATTTTGGGTCAGGCAATTCTTTGTTGTGGGGAATGTTCTGTGCACTGTATGATGTTTAGCAGCATTCCTGTTGTGTTAGTTGCTAGGGTTGCCCTAACAATGCCACAGGCTGAGAGGCATAAGCCATGGAAACTTATTTTCTCAAAGCTCTGAAGGCTGTAAGTCCAAGATCAAGGTGCCAGTAGGGTTGATTTCTCCTGAGGCCTTTCTCCTTGGCTTGTGGGCCACAGCCTTATTGCTGTGTCCTCACATGGCCTTTCCTCTGTGCAACCACATCCCTGGTTCCTTTCTTCTTCTTATAAGGGTGCTGGCCTTATTGGATTAGGGCCCCACTCTAAAGGCCTCACTTTAACTTAATCACCTCTTTAAAGACCTTATCTCCAAATACATTTGCATTCCGAGGTACTGGGGATTAGGAGTTCAACATAAGGATTTTAGGAGGGGCAAATTCAGTCCATAAAACTGGTCTCTACCCACTAGATGCCAGTAGCATCCCTTACTCCAAGTTGAGACAACGAATCGTGTCCCCAGATACTGCCAGATGTTCCCTGGGGGCAAAATGGACCACGTTGAGAATCACAGCTCCATACAACAGAAAGTTTCTGACAGTGACTGCACATTAGAATCACTTGGAGAAATTAAAACCAAACCACCCACAGAGATTCTGATTTAATTTAATTTTGGGTGAGACCCAGGCAGGGATATTTCGCAAAAGCATTCTTGACTATTCTAACTTGCAGCCGGAGACGAGAACCTTCTAGGACCATTAGAGTGAACAAGACAGACATCAAATAACAAATTTTGTGATTAAAATTTTAAAACACGATTAACACTATATTACGCATACTCTTTTGTAACATTCTCTTTGAGTAACTTGAACATTTTCTTATGCTGTTAGAGAATCTACAATAAAAATTTTCATGAGTGTATAGTTGAATGTGCTGCAAGTCACCTAATCAAGGCCCTATTATATATTTTAGAGGGTTCAAACTCTCCTTTATTGACGTAATACTGCAAAGAATATTCTTGTATGCGTATCTTTGTAAGCAGCTTTGATCATTTTCTTAGCGTAAAATTTGAGAGGTAGAAAGCCTGGGTCAAAAGGGTGAATATTTGTGTGGCTTTTGATACATATTACTAAATTGCCCCTCAGAAGTGTTGTATTAATATAAAGCTCTGCTAACAGAATATACAGTTGATTCTTGAAAAATATGGGGGTTAGGGGCACTGAGGCCCTGTGCACTTGAAAAATTCAGGTATAACTTTTGACTCCTTGAAAACTTAACTATTAACAGCCTGCTGTTGACCAGAAGCCCCACTGATAACATAAATGATTGATTAACACATATTTTGTATGTTATATGTATATATACTATATTCTTACAATAAAGTAAGCTATGGAAAAGAAAATGTTATTGAAAAAATCAGAAGGAAAAGACATTTGCAGTACTGTGCTGTACTTGCTGATAATGTAAGATGACATCATCTGTTTACAAGATAAATTGTTTGTCTGAAATGGGCAAATACAGCTGCAGACCTTGTCTACGGCACATATCAAGCAATCCAACTTTTTCCTGTAATGTCACGACTTTTCTCTGCTTCTTGGGAGTACTTCCAGCATCACTAGCAGCACTTCGTGTGGATCCCATGGTGTTATTCAAGGTTTACGGCATTGCACTAAACACAATGAAAAGTATGAGAGAACCACAAGAGATCACTTTTCACTATGATACACAATTTACTGGAGAGAGGAACTGCTCACCCGAAGATGATTAGAATCACACCGCGGCGATTTAAGCGGATACTTGTAACACTTGAGTCACCACAATAGCAACAGGAGGTGTCTATGAAACGACTACAGTAGTACAGTATGTACTACAGTTCATTTTATGCAGCTCTGATTTAATACTATATCTTTACATTTGTTTACATATCTCTTGACTGTGAACGATACCATGTGTGTTCTGTGTTTGTGTGCATACGTCTTGATAAATTCTAACTTTTTATAATAGATTTATGTATACTTTATGGTAGTAAATGATAAAATAGACTAGTATCTACATATGGTTTTTACATTCATGACATACCTTTTTCTTAATGTTTTCGATATTTCCAGTCTATGCAGTTCTGCAAGTCTTTTAAATAGTTGAAAAATCTTCCAAGGATTTTCAATATACATATTGGAAAAAGTCCATGCGTAAGTGGATACATGCACTTCAGACCTGTGTGGCTCAAGGGTCAACTGTATCAAAAGTCATTGCCCTAAGTCTTCACCAGCCTTGGGTATTTCAATTTTTGAGATTAAACAAAACGTAGTGCCTTGTTTTAATTTGAATTTCTTTGGTTATAATTGAAGCTAAACTTTTTTTTCAAATAGTATACATTATTTGCAGTTTTCACTTTTGAATTGCTTGTTCATGCCATTTGTCTATTTTTAACAATATTTTAATTTTTCATATATATTTGCAAAAGCTGGTTATCAGCATATTAATTATCTGTTATATGTTGCAAATTTTTTTAATCAAGTTAGTATTTGCCTTTGGCATTTGTATATGTCATGTTTGTTTCTAGAAGTAACTTTGTTGTAGTTGTCTATTAATATTTCTTCTCTCTTTCCCTTTCTCCCTGTTTACCTTCCTTCCTAATTTTATTTATAGAAAACTTTTTCATATTCACCATCGGATCAATATTCACCTATGTTTTTGTTCTTTTATTATTATATTTTGGACATTTGATTTTCTAAATTTATTTGAAATTTTGGCATGCCGTGTTAAGTAAGGATTGAATTTACATTTTCTTCCAAATAGTTACATAGTTGTCCTGAAACCACTTCTTAATAATTTTATCTTTTCCTGTTGATTTGAAATGTCGCATTTTCTTAGATGAAATCCTTATCTGATTGGGTCTGTTTTGGTGCTTTCTGTTCTGTTTTACTCTGCATTGTTTTATTTGCTAGATTTCTAATTTGTTTTGGCAGATGAAGTTCAAGTTCTTCTCATTTTAAATTTTTCAAAAGAATATTTGAAATTCAGAATCTTTTGTTTCTTTCAGATTCTAAAAATTCCCATTGTGGTTTTAAGTATAAGTCCATTAACTTGGGGAGAATTTACAGCTTTCAGTATTACATCTTATCTTCCATACTCATGATATAGCATTTCTAGTTTCAAATATTCTTTATGGATCTTTGTAAAGCATGTTGTTTTCTTTATAGCATTCCCATATGTTAAATTTATTTTAAGGTACTTTATATTTTTGTTGCTATTTGAAATGGACCCCTTTAACCACTATGTTTACTAGGTGGCTATTGTTGTTATTTAAGAAGCTATTGTTTTAGATATATTTATTTTGTAATTGTCTAGTTTACTGGGTAATTAGTTTTGATGGTTTATTAATTTTAGTTTTCTGGGTTGTTGATTATGCAAACAGTATTCATTTGGTCTTATTGTCAATGTTTGCATTTCATATTTCTTCTTGTCTTACTGCATTGGCTAAATATCAGGAAAAAAATTCAGCTATATTGGGAATGATGAACATACTTAACCTGCCCTTGATATACTTTGATCTTTTTATCTATTCTAATATAAGATTGGCCAAAGTTTTGTAAGACTTTATTGTGCTTTGTCTGATTTTTGTATTGACATTGTATTGCCTATCGTCTCTGTCAGATTTTTGTATTGGCATTATGCTAACTTGGCAAAATAAATGAGAGCCTTCAAAGAAATTATATGGTCTGGAACATTTTATGTAACAAAAGGATAGTTGATTTCTTAAAATTTTGAAAGAATTTGCCCATAAAACCTTCTGATTCTAATCTCTTGGCAAACTTTTCCAATTTCTTCCATAGCATTTGCTTGTTCAACTTTTGGATATAATTTTGGTAGTCTACATTTTCTTAGAAAATTATGTATTTTACAGAGATTTGATTTTTTAGATTTGTTGTAGTGTGGCACATGAAATTCGTCTAAGTAAAAATATTTTCATGTCTGTAGATTTATATACATTATTACTCCTAATTTTGAATTTTTATTTTTTGTCTTAAAATTATGTTCTATTCTTTTTCTTTTAAAAATACTTCACTTCCATTTTATTTTTGTTAATTGCATCTTATTTATTTTTCTAAATTATTTGATTTGAAATTTTAGTTTATTCTTATCTTTTTAAAATTACTGATGAAACCGTTTAAGGCTATATGTTTTTTCTCTGACTCTGGATTTGAGAGCATCTCCTAAATTCATGTATAAAATTTTCTATGTAGTCTGAATTGAACTGTTATTTCTTCTTTAACTGAAAATTATTCATAAGTGAATTTTGACATTTTTAAGGAGGTGGGACTATTTTTTGGAAGGAGTGTTGTAATTTTTGTTAATCTCTAGATTTGTTCTAGGGTGCATTGAGGATGTGGTTGAAACAATTTCTACTTGTTTCAAACTAACTGTAATTTTCTTTTCTGGAAGAGTCTTTTTAAGTTGAAATCTGAGTGTGTTCCTCTCCTACGTAAAATTCTTCAGTACTCCTCCATTACCTTCAGGATACAATCTTAAGTCCTTGACATGGCAAAACAAATTTTCTAGAATTTAGCCTCTATCAATTATTCTAGCCTCATCTTTTGCCACTGACTCCCTTCTCCACAGCACTAGTCAACCCCTCCTGCCTCCCCATCACAAACCCACTGAGTTAAAAGCCCCTGCTTTGGGCCTCCATTTTGTGCAGACCTCTAGTTCAGCACTTCTCTTTTATTACAGCTATGTGTCTATATACCTGCCATCCCATTAGCCAGTGAACCCTGTGGGGCCTTGGTCATTTTTGTGTTTTCAGTGTTGAGAGCAGTGCCTGGTATATACTAGGCATCAATAAATGTTGGTTGGATTGACCTTGAACAGATGGGAGCATGGCATGAGCTCAGCTGGTTAAGGGGGCTGAGGCAGGTCCCTTTTTTACCAGTTGACTTTATTGATCCACAACAAAAGATCAGGTACAAAGATTATTTGTAGAACAAGTGAAGTATGTGTTCCATATTTGTAACAAATTATCATCCTTTATTGACAAGATTAAAGTCAATTCTAACTTTTTTTTTGTGATGCTACCACATAGTGGTGTACCTGTTCTTAACATTAGGAGGAGAAGCCTTGACTGGGGCTGAAGAATCTGCTTCTAGGATGGTTCATTCATGTGGTTGTTGGCCAAAGGCCTCAGTTCCCATAGTGCTGCTTGATGTAGTCATACAACATGGCAGCCGGCTTCTTCTATAGCATGTGATCCTAGAGACAGCAAGGATTAAGAAAGCATAAGGCTTTTTATGATGAAATCTTGGAATTTACACGTTGTCGCTTCCACCATATTCTATTAATTAGATCAGTCATCAAAACTAGACCTAACTCAAGAGGAGAATAATTAGATTCCACCTCCTAGAGGAAAGACTTTGCAGGTAAATTTTAAAACATACAGTGGGATAAATAGCCTATTGTACACAGCAAAAAATGAATTAGGAAACTTGAAGACTGAGCTGAAGAAATGTTTCAAGATGTGACATAAGGAGCTAAAGGGATGAAAAACATGCAAAAGAAGTGAAGAGATCTGGAGGACAGATAGAAATGCCCCAATATAAATTTAATAGTGGTCCCAAGAGAAGTAAATAGAGAAGAAGATGCAGACAAAATATTTGAGGGTATAGTGGCTGAGAATTTCCTGAGACTGAAGATAATATTTCCCAGATTGGAAAAATCTCATCGGGGCTGAAAAGTATAAATAAAAGTTAGCCAACTCTACAAAGCAATCATATTGGCAAAAGGGTGGCAGAAGATACTGCTTCAAAGAAAATGAAGGGCAAGAGATTTCTAGGGATGGAATAGTCAGAAAACTCTTTGTAGGTGGTAGTGGGAAGGTGAGGTCTGTTTCAGGCACAGAAGGCTGACTGTGCTCAGTAGAAAGGGACCAGCTTGTTGGGCAGTCATGATGGTGCTCACGCATCTTCAACTGACCTTCCATTGGCTCCTGGGACAACTTCCTCCCCACCTCTGCCTCACCTCTGCCACTGTAAAAAGTCTGGCAAAGATGAGTGAGGCTGTCCTGGAACTCTGATACCCTAAGTGTAGTGGCAAGGCCTGAATACACCATGCTTTCTACCCCTCCACTCCTCAATGGGGCAAGATAAGGTCCCTTTCTGCTTCAGGCTCCTCTCTCCAGGTTTTGGGCCTCAAATGTCAAAATGCTGCAAGCAAATAAAGATACTTTTCTTCTGCACTAGGGCCTAGACTTGCCACATTCCTGTTTATTTTCACCCCCAAAAGCTGTAATTAGTAGTCAGGCTTGATTTTCCCTGCAGACTCAGAGACAGGAATAAGTGTTAATTTGAACATTTGCAACTAACAAATACCTTCCCATTGGCCCACACATAACCCAGCAGTTTTGAGAGATGATAAAGCCCCTAAGGAAGGCACAGGGTGGGGTGGAAGGTAGGTGGGGAGGGTGCAGGGAGGCAGGAGCTGATGTAGTCCAGCCAGGGCTATCTTGCTGACACTACAAGGCCAAGACCTGGAGAAGTGGCAGCTTTAAAAAAGTGAAGGCCTTGATGGGAAGTGGCAGAAGGCAGCTAACTACACCCAAACTCACAAGAGATGAACACCACCGAACGGGAGCAAAAGCTTTGGCTGGGAAAATCAGTCAACTTAAGGGAGAAAACATTGTTGGGGAAAAATATCTTTGACGAGGCAGTGTGATCCAACCCCATGAGAAATTTTTCTTAAGACCAAACCTTTGCCCTTTGCGTCCTGATCTCCTGCCTCAGGCGGAGGCTGTCTGGATATATGTCTCTATGCTGAGGTCACTATTGTCTAAGGTTCAATAAAGTGGGTCTGAGGGAACAAGTTTCGGGGGAGGAAGGAAAAAAATATTGGCAAGCAGAAATCAGAGTCTTAAAACCACAATAATTTGATCTTCCACACGAACTTTCGCAGTCAGTTCAGAGTTCATTCATGGTTCTTTTTCTCCCTCCTGTTACTGCTGTTGTATTTTCCCTGTCTGCATTTTTTTTTCTTAGCTTCCTGAAAACGACTTAAAAATTGGATAAAGAGAAGGCATCATCCACTTTTCCTCCCTTTAAGGGATAAAAGAAGTTTCCAATATCACCAAGCAGGATGGCAATTTATTCCTTTTGGTTTTGTTTCTAATCCCTAGGGATATTGAGGGAAAGGGGGCACCCTCTGTCTTCCCCTCCTCTTTGTTTCATTCCTCTTGTTCTGTGTCTCTTAATCAGTAGGTCACATTCCAGATCTTTCTTTTTGTCTCTTCTTCTCTCTGGGTATTCTGGTCTTTCTCTTTGGCTACAGCCTCTACATAACCAGACCCACACCCAATATATCAGCGAGGCATTCAGCATCCTGGGCCAGCCACAATCTCACAGCCTGCACAGCAGTCACATTCCCGGTTGTATTTTCAACCTCTTTTCAGCACCCCTAGGCGGTGTGCATGCTGAGAAACTTTGGTTCTTTTAGCTCTCTGGATGATCTTTTATTTTAGTGACCCTGGGCAGAACACAAACCGAGCTCAGTCTGCAGACGGAGACCTGACCTCTTTTTATGTAGCTATGTCGAAAGGGGCATCTGTGGGATAGCCAGGTTTTCAGGCCAATAGTTTTGGGATGGCTGCACGTGCACGTGCCCATACACACACACACACACACACACACACACATGGCATTGCAGAGAAACTGATTTATTTTTGGGGTGGTATTTGATTCCTATGAAGTAATTTGAAAACTTTTATTTCCCATTTTCCTTATTATTATTTTTTTTGGTGAGAGAAGGAAATGGGTGATACCTCCAGCCAAAGCTGTCATGTTATGATGCAGGCAGGGGACTCAGCAAAGAGTGTGGTCTTTCGGGTAAAGGAATCAGGGCTGGGAGAAGAGAGGGCTAGAAATTGCATGATGGCAGGGAGGCTGCTGGACTCTCCTGCTTTGCAACTGGGCACTAGCTGCAGGATGATTCAGGTGCAGACAGCTTGTTTTTTTTTTTTTTTTTTTTTTTTTGTGACTCAAGGACTCCAAATGATTCTGAAGACAAGGGGAAAGCATGGCATGTTGACATGAAATCTGAGGCTTTCTTGGGTGTTGTGTGGGTGAGAATGAAGGTTAGGTTTTTAATGAGTTTGAACAGCACACCAGAATTTTAGGGAAAGAATTGTTATTTACAAATTGCTGGATCTTTCTCAGTGAATGGGGGTGCTGGTCTACATGCTTGGGGTCCCAGGCATTTCAGAGATTTGTAGGAAACACAGGGCAGGAAGGTGCCTAGCGATTAGAAACAGTTTCTCTGCTGGTCTGAGTATCTGAGAGCCCTGGAGTTCTGCACCTTGACTGGGTTTTGGGACCCAGGATTATAGATAGCTGAGTGGAGGAAGACGTGCACCAGTTTCTTGTCTCATAAATATAACGGTAACTCAGAATCTTGGCCTTTAATCCCATGACTATTTGCACAATTACCTTCTCATGACCAGCTCTAATCCTCAGCAAAACTGCAAAGTCAGGTGAATCTTGCCTCAGTGGCTTCAGCCTTTTTATCTCCTCCCCTATCCCCTGGCTGGCCCACCCTCACTCACTTCCTCAGCTCCTATCTTCCCTCTCAACCTGGTGTTCTGGGCTCCTTTCTCTCTGCCCTATTAAAAATTCCATAGAGAACACAGATCTTAGTAACTCACATCTTAGCTTTCCCAAGAATGTTTGCATCTCTCATTATATTCTAATAGGCTTTGTCCTTTATGGGAGGATAGAATGCAAGTTCCATGGGGATAGATATTTTTGTTAGTTTTGTTTGCTGTCGTATCCCCAGGACCTAGGACAGTGCCCAGCATATGGCAGATGATCAATAAGCTTAATTGAATGAATGAGTCAACTAAGTGAATTCAGGTTTTGGTCAGCACATAGGAACAGCTCTTCCCTGTTGGGGTAGCAGTTGGAGAGAGACAGGCACTGAAACTGTCCCTACTCTCTCCAGGGTTTCACATACAGGCTACCACCTCCTCCGCCCCCACAGAAGGCCAATCCCTTAAATAACTTTTTAAAGATGCAACTTTCTTTCGTCAGACTCTCTGGGATACTAAAATCCCCTGCTTCGGTTTCTGGCAAACTTTCCATTCTTTCACGGCAAAGATGGTTTCCTTTCCCACTCTCCCAGGCCCCCGGATTCATTACGGTGACCTCTTTTAGCATGGTGGTCAGTGCCTAATGTTCATTCGCCCCTGGGGGATCCCAAAGCTGCATATGCAATGCCCACCTCTGCCCTCACGGCAACGGGAATAGAACAGTGTCTTCCCTTTTGCAAACCTCCATGCCTGCATCTCCTTTGCACGACTGACTGCTTAATAGTAAAATCGATCTGCTTCTAGGCAGGGGCTTCAGGCCTGGTGACTTGGCCTTAAACAAAGTCACGCCTGCAAAGGACAATTGCTCAGAGCTGTCCGTCTCTGAGGACTGCCCCTTGTTAAGGTGTGAGATGGAAAGTTGACAATGGAATTAATATTTTGGGCTGTTTGGAGAGCTATTTTTAATATGTGCAAGGGCTGTAGTAGCCCTTGTTTAGAACATCTTCAGTTTGCCAGGGAGCTCTGCGCATGGAAAATGTGAGCCAAAGGCCTGAGGTGGAAAGGGAATCTAAACGACCTGGACATGTACCCGCTGTTCCGAGCAGCTGGGGGTGTGGGTTCTGTGTGTATTAGGGAAGGCTTTTCTTTTATTTCTAGACATTCTCTTTCCCACCTTTCAGTGGGCATGTAAATACCCATCAGCACCCTGGTCCGCAGGACCGTCCCAGCCAGCTGTACCATCCACAGCGGATTGTATACATAATGCAACACCATTAACTGTAATGCTGTCACTCGGCAGAAAGAGCACTGGGGAAGTGCTGGGTGGAAGGCAGGAAGCTGCTGACCAGCTGGCTCTCGTTTATGTAATCATAAACTCAAACCTGCATCTCTCTGAAAGCAAGAAAAATCACCCACCCACCTTTGGATTACACTTTTACACAAATTAATGTCATTTTCTTTTCCAACAGTATTGACTGCAGGGCTGAATTTGGCCCGGCAGGCACAGGGAAACAGGAAGCATGCTAACAGCAGCTGAGTTAACGGCATCCCTCTCAAGAAAGAGGATTCTCTGAGCAGGGTGAGAGAACAGAGGGAGGAGAAGATGATGAAGAAGAAGAAGAAGGAGAAGGAGGAAAAAACCCCCAACAACTTGCAAACACATACACCTCCCTGTGTGCTGCTGCTGCTTGGATGCATCTAAGATGGCACCTTGGTGCCCTGCCACATTCGGTCTCCTTGGTACCGAAGCGGCGCTCAGCTTCTTGTCACTGAGTGGATGATGATTATCTGCACCAGGGTCTCAAGGGTGCTCAGGCTTTGCTGGCGATTGGAGCTGAGATGCTTCAGCTGAAGGATTTTAAAAGCTATACAAGGCCAAAGAACCATTACCAGTCACTTGCTGTGTGATGCCTGTTGAAGAGGGGGTGGGTACGGAAAGGAGGGGTGCTGGGGGAGCCAGCAAGGGGAGAGCATGATATCTTTATCCCCTCCCTGTCCTCTCACTCTCCCCCTCTCCTCCCACCTCTCCACTTCCCCATGCCTTTTTAGCCACTGTACCCTTGCTGAGGCATGACAAGGTTATGTCAGTGTGGTCTGAGAATCTATTGATCACGGCCATCAAAGATCTTCGCAGGAGTTTAGGGATTTGGTGCTTTGCATAACACCCCACTCATCTTGGTTAACTCCTCCTGTCCCAGCCTGGGCTCCTACCACCTCAGAGCTGAGCTGTTTGCAAAACTTGCTAATTCCTGTGACAGCTGCTTTCTGAACTACACTCATAAGGCTGTCAAAACCATTGTAATTACTATTATAACAGAGCTCAGGTGCATGACCCAGGCAGCTAAGAAGAGATGGGATTGGATGAGACATAGCAAAGGGAAAAAACCCACATATAGCTACTATTTACCCCATGCGTGTGCCTATCCACAGACACACGCACATGCTTGCCTCATCTTCCCCTTGGAGGACCACAAAAGAAAGGTTCAATAAGCAGAACGGATCTTGTTGATCTCCTATCCAGGTGATTTTTCTTTGAATCAGTGGAAAAAAAAAAGAGATGCTAGAAACTACTGAGTCATATACTTGCATTCTGACATGTAACATCTCTCAATAAATATATTTTGAGTGTGGACTGTGGAGCCAGCACTATCCTAGATGCTGCAGCTAAGCAGGATATAAGACAGACAAAAATCCCTGTCCTCATGGAGCTGTCAGTCTGGATGCACTGATATGAGGCCGCCTGTCTTCAAAGTCTGTGAGTGACTGAGGCCTCCCCTGTGACTAAATCATGACTGGATCAGTATTTTCCCCTAGTGCAATTTGCACAAATACACGTACACACTCACATATAATACTTACAGACTTTAATAATAAAAGAGTAAGAAAATATCTGAAATATTTCTCTTTGGAGTCTGCAAAAACAGGAAAAACTAAAATGTCCCAAACCATGAACCTCAAAGAAAAGTGACAAAGGTTTTCAGCCTGATGATGCACTCTGTCCTGAGAGGTGTTTTTGTTAGCTAGATTTTACCCACATGGAAAGACAATTACAAGGGCTTGCAGTGCATGGAAAAATCTAAGTATTTCTTACAGTAAGAGAGAGGTGGTAGTCTTCCACAGACTCTAGGATGGGCAGTTCCCGTGGGTACCTGCCCACAGGTTTCCTGGGATACTGCAGGGAGACCAGGTTTAGAATACAGAGATGTGAGTGGTGTGGTCCTGGACAGGAGGCTGCAGAGTTAGAAGACTGGCCTTCAGAGCAAAACTGTATTTTGCAAAGGATCTTGGGGGCCCTTCTGGGATGCAGGGCATCATGAACCCCCAGATGGTGGCTAGGCTTGTGGTACCGGCTGGGTTATACCACAGAGCATTCTATTCAGGTCACAGCAGAGTGCCCAGGTGTCCAAGGACCAGGGCACATTCAGCCTGCCTGAGGGGGCTTTTGGCCACATGTGACAACAGATGAGCTTCTGGTTTTTCCTCTCTGCCCTTAGCACTGGGTGTCACTGCAGGGAGGGTGGATCCCTTTAGAGACCTGTAGGGGCCAGGAATTAATCATCTGGCTAAAGGAGGGTGGGGGTGGAAGCTGAGAGGAAGAGAGGGGCAAGAACACGAAAAGTTTGACAGAGGGGAGGAAAGAGAGGGATCTTTTTGGCTCAGCAATTCTCAGACTCTCTCAGAATCCAGCTCTTCATCCTTGGCTGTCCTAAAAGTCTCCTTTTGTAGAGACTGATGTAACGCCTTGGCTGAGCCCCAGACATTTTGCCCATTAGTGCATTGCCTTTGCACATTTTGGGAGCTGGAGGGTTGGAATCCCAGGCACTTATGTTTACAATGGGACTGCAGATTTCTCTGTTAACAGATTTGAGGAGCAGTGGCATTTGCATGCAGGAGAGTCGTTGCTTCGGAGGCAGGAGAGTGCTGGGTCTGGGCTCTATGCTGGGAATGGGTAGCACTTGGCAACGTCACTGTCAGACCCGAAGCCTCCAATCTCAGAACGCCCATCTGAATGGGAGCCGGCAGAGGGCTCACGTAGCACACAGCCCCATCCTGTGTGTCCAGCCTGCAGCAGGGCGGGGAGGGAGAGCTTCTTTTCTTTTTTCTCTTCTCTTCTTTTCTTCATCTTTACGCTGTCTTCAGAGTTAGGGGGATACATTTTGGATGCTTCCCCTCAAAAGGCACCTTGTTTTGAATAAGCATGCCCACCCCAACCATGCTTTTGAATCACACAATGACTTTATTCATAAGGTCGCTCCTTTCAAGGCAATAGATGAGGAATGAAGAATCTGGGCCCACAGTGAAATCATCACTAGCTAAATCCAAAGCAGGGATGCTAGCAAGAGAAGTCGACATCTTCCTCCAAATAGGATTTATTTTTAAGCAATGAGAAGAAGACAAGGCGTGTGTGTCTCTGTGTGTGTGCTACATTCACGTGCCAAGCATGGCATAACTCTGCATGAAGACTACAAGCAACTTGAACTTGGCTTTGGTGATACCCTGTGTATTTTTCTAATCAACAAAAACATAAAAACAGAATTTCTAAACCCTGGCCCCACCTCCAGAAAGGTCCTCCTCCTCCTTCTCCTCCTCCTTGTCAGACAGTTTCACTTCTGCCATGTTTTTTCATTTCTCCTTTAGGTTCTTGTGCCTTTTTGAATACCTTTGTAGTGAGGAGCCGGCTGCCTCCCCACCTCTTCTCACTTCTGCTGTTTTGTGATCTTGCCGTTTTAATGAGAGCACAGTCAATAACTATGGAGAGGTGCTGACGACATTACAAAGGAACTCGCCCTTAACAAGTCAACTGTCGACGAGGTGCCAACGGGATGGACAAGAGGATTAAAGTATTTATGCCAAAATATCAGAAGCACACGCAGAATTAGCTCTCTTCGTGTTAGATATTTTACTTTTGGCAAGTCCGTATTTAAAAATCTTTTATCCTTGTTTTGCTTAAAGTATTACAATAAGCCCTGGATTTTTCACAGTTACACTTGTATATTTTCACAGCTGTTTTAATCAGAAAAAATTAATGTGCTTTTGATAGCTCAGAAATCTATCACTGGCAAAAGCTTTGCAAAGATGTGCTATAGAGCAGAGTGGAATCCTCAACATCATACATTTTACTGGCTATTTGAAATTCATAGAATTTCCCCTAAATATTTTCTTTTGCAATTCTTCCCTAAATTAATCTAACAGCTCGGGCTGACTTCTTTGATAATCTCTTTTGTTACGAATGCAGGGATTGCTATTGTTAACGTTCTTTGGTAACCCAATGTGAACTGTCTGTTACTGGAGGAAAATACAATTGTTATTTTTGGGTGTATTGGAAGCATTTACTAAAATATAATATACGCCATAATGGATAGGCAGGACTGGTACTCTCGTTGGCGGCTTTATAGTTACTGGCTTAACCAAGGCACTTCCCTGGATTTTCACCAGCAGCTCATAAAACAACTTGACTTTTGCTTTTCAAGGTCTGAGACTCATACAGATCCACGGACACTGCATCTCGGGCATGGTGACAGCACATGGCCTTGGACCCAAATGCTAGGTACACATCATTCACTGTGCAAGAGAGGGAACTAGGAGTAAAGTTCCTGGCAGCATGTCAACAACACCAACACCAAAAATAATTAAAAAAACAAAGCAATACAAAAACAACTTGCAACAAAGGAAGGGAAAGATGGGAAAGGAACAAAAGAGATGAACAAAAGTCTCCATTTGCCCCAGTTTGCCTGGCAAAGAAGAGGCTGGTTTCAAGGGGAGGGGGAATCAGTGGATTAATGTGAACTTTAATACCGAAGCAGTGCGTGTTTATTGCTGGTGACCACAAGACGTAAATCTTGCAAGCACAACATACAATGCGATGCAGCCCCCAGTTTTTTTTTTTTCCCTCTCCAGTCTCAATTTGTGTGTAAGTGTGTGTTAAGTGCTGGTGAAAAATAGTGACCTTTAATAAAGGATTGTATCCTGTGACTATTTTCCCAGACACACAGTGACCTTTCAAACCAGACTGAGGTGAGGGGGTGTGGAGTTTGGACTTTGAACCGGCCAGACCCCGCTGCGCTCCTCTGTTAGCCTGGCCACTTTTTATTGTGTCACCAGGGAGCGTTCTGTATGCAAAGCAGGCTGGGCTGGCAGCCTGAACCTTTGCAAATCAATTTGTCTGTGAAGGCGAGTCCACTGGAGTGAAAGATGGTCTAACAGGGCACACTGCCTCCTCTCTTTGTGACATCATCGCCTGTGGTACTCTTGTCAGTCATGTCTGCCCAAAGGACAGTTGGAAAGGGGGGTCCATGCTGGGGAGGGGGTGAAAGGGTGGGAGGGGTTAATCCTCATGACCAACTGTGGCCTGAGAGACAAGGGGCGTTCTTCTTAAGAGGACAAAGCTTGGGGGTGGATGATCTGCCTGGCTGGGAGGGTGTTGGGGGAGGGTGCCGTTCACTTTCAATATTGTTGCCTGGCTGTGGAAGCCAACCCTACTGTTTCTTCTCTCTTCTGGGTCTAGGTATTGTTACAGGAAGGGATCATTATCTCCTTTGGACCAAGAGAGGGTCAGGTCCTAAGGAAATGTTGAAGGTCATAGTAGCAAGAAGGTTCACACCTGCCAACGGAGCTGGCACCCATGAACTCTAACTTTGGACTGTTTACCATCAAAGACCTTGAGCTACAATCCCATCTCATAGCAAACCTTTTCATAAGGGTTAATATTATTATTGATTTCCTTAAGTCTTTCCAACATCCACGACTGTGCATTAATCAGTAGCTAAAAAGGCCAGAAAAGACAGAAAAATTTAATTACTTTGTTCCCTAGTTCAAATTTCTTCAAGAAGTCCTTCTAAAGATATGGAAATCCTGCATTTTTCATAAAACCGTGGTTAGATCAATTTCCGTATAAGCAATGAATCATCTTTATACTTCACGAAAGATGGGGAGCAAAGTTTGACTTACCAAAGAAAGGCTGACTGATTAGTCTCTGGGTGAACAGTCTGGTGGGAAGATCCCAGATTCCTGACCCCTGCACAGGTCTAACATGAAGCCCTCCAAGGAACCTTTCAGAACTGCAGCAATGACTTATGGTGGCTTCAGAGTGGGGTGAGCTTGAGTTCTAATCCTTGCTCTATCACTTGTCAGATTATGAGAACTTCAGCAAGTTACCGACCTCTTTAAGCCTTGGTTTCCTCATCTAGGAAATGGGGATAAGGCATATCTACTGCATTGGGTTTTTGTGAGAATGAAGAGTTCAGATGCCTGCACTGCTTGGCAGAATGCTGGCATGTAGTTACCTTCCATAAGTGGCAGCCCTGGAAATAATATCATAAGTGATGATTATTGAGGTTGGGTACTAAACAGGATGTTGTTGTCTACAGATAGATGAAGGATAATTCAGGTTTTAAATAGCTTTATCATCCATGAAGCACTTGTTTCAACTTAAGGATCCTGGATGTTTGAGGAGAAGTTGTGTTTTATTTGGCAAAGTGTCATATTGGATTTAAGATGATTGACATGTGCATCATATATATGTAGCATCATATATATGTATACACACATAGAAATATATATTTGTACTATACACACGTCACTTTTTTTCTGACTACCAAGCTATTTTCAGTTACAACCCCCAAGCATAGGATACTAAAATTTATTTGTGTATCATGTCCTTTCTACATGGGATCACAGGATGATTTGCAGAGAGTCAGTGGCAAGCTGACAGGGAGAAAATGTTTTTGGGAGCAGGATTTGAAGGGGGAAGTCACTGTGAGGCGAGGCTAGCCATCCATTTGTAAAGAGCACAGACGTGATTGGCATGGGCTGACGACGGAAAGAATTCCCAAAACAGTTTAATTTTTAAGTTGAGTTTGAATTTGAGTTTCCCCATGAAAATGGTGAGAAGGAATTGGTTGAGTGTATCTCATTTTGAGGGAAACAATCTTACTGACCTTTTTATTTGGGAACTCACAACTAAGGGAACAGTAATGGGGGATTTGGGAAGTAATATGAGCAAAGGTAGGAATTTCAGAGAGACCCGAGGCAACGTGGAGTATTCTAGGTGAGGAAAAGGAAATATTAGAGGCAGAAAGATAAGAATGAGGTCACATATCAGATATTGGAATCGAAGTTAGGATGCTAGAACTCCTTTAAGGATAGCAACAAAAAACAAGAAACAAACAAAAAACAAACAAAAAAACCCAAAACAGATAATACAGAAACAACCACAAAAACAGTTCTTTTAACCACAAGTTAGTGGTGTAGAATGAAGCCTTGAAATAGCAAGTTAAAAAAAAAAAGGTTATATCGAGCATCCCTTATGAAACACTGAAGACTTTGAGACTAAAAGTAGATATAATTCTTAGCATGGAGGTAATGAATGACACATTCCAGAAAATGAAGAAAGGATGATAGACGAAGACATGCAGGTCCAATCAGATCTTGTTTACATGTTTCATGGATTCAGTTATCCAAGATGTCAAAGGACCATAAGTGAGATGGTTCCAAAGCCTTACCCAATACAAGCAGCACCTGAGGTGGGCATCTTTCTGGTCCCTTGGTTCAGCTCATCTTGCAAAGGTTCCTTTGCACTCCCTAAGTAAGAGATGAATTGAGGCCAGGTTGAGAAACAGGAAAAGGGAGAGAAACTTCTTGGAATTGCATGAGCAGAAACCATTCTTAGAAAGGCTGGCTGTCCTAACACAGTTAAGCGTGTAGGCATAATGCTTCCAGTGTTCCCAGAGGCTGAGTTGGAAGAAGCCATGTGGGAAATTGGAAATAGCGTGGCCCCTTTGTCCTTGCTATATTGTGCTCTGTTTTTCTTAGATGTTGGAAAACTCTCCTTGAATCCTGTCCTTCCAATGCCTATGAAAGCAGGGGATTACATTATCTCAGACCTCTTCTACAGTGAGAGAAGGTTGATCACAGTTATCAACTGGAATTGTGGAGAAAAATGAGAAAAGATTAGGCATCTATAACAAGAAAAAGGCAGAGCATGAGTCCGTAGGGCAGGGCAGCTACTAGCCAGGTGGATGTGAAAGTCTAGGTGCAAGTGGTCTGGGAGGTGTAGGCTGACCCTGCTGGTAGAAGCTCAAACCTGCATTAGGGAAAGGAAACTCAGACACTGTTTTCTCCTCTCTGTCCACAAACGAGGAATAATAGAGCCATTTTCTGCTCTTATTCTGGCCATAGGGTGTGTCCTAAGAGAGGTCACATTCTAAGACCCTGTCCAGTTTGAACTGAGGCATGACCGTCTTGATCAGTTGTAAGGAGATTTCTATGAGGAGGTGAGATGGAAAAGGGCAGGGCCTCTTATCCTAATATACTCAAATTGGTAACATTAATTATCCATCAGATAAGAAATCAGGGCCTTGCCTGGCACCTCTGACAGCAGTAGGATTGGAGCTCCCTGGGGGTTTCAAGCTGCCTCAATGGCTGCTGGCTGTGGGTGATTCCAGGACCAGGTGCTGGGAGCATTCTACAAGATCACCTAGGGTAGTACCTGATGAGAATGAGGTGTCTGGTAAAAGGGAGCTGCCTCATTGTGCTTCGACACTTAATTGTACACTGTCTCTTCAATGACAAAGTGAAGCCTTGAGGGTAGGCCCCATATCTGCACATTAAAATTCCTCAGGATCTCATACTAAACTGGCATGCAGTAGCCAGAAATGTAGCCGGTGAAACTTTGTTGTTTAGCTATTTAAGTGGTGAGGGAAAGAGAAGAGGTCCCAGAAAAAAATCTGCCAGCCATTGGGAAGGGAGGTGCTCGTGGTGGTGGGGACAGGACTTGTGGGTGGTTAAGCTTATTTTTCTGAACCCTGATTAACTTTATCCACGTGTTTCATATGCTTAGAGCTTATCTGATCTCCACATGGACCATGAAAGCTACTGGGGCTGGGAACTCCTGCCCATTACCAGTTAGAGCTGGGGTTAGGACTAAAAACAAAAGAGCTTTACTTTGTGTAGCACTCCACCATTTTCATTTTCTTTTTCTTTTCTTTTCTTTTTTTTTTTGAGATGGAGTTTCGCTCTTGTTGCCCAGGCTGGAGGGCAATGGTGTGATCTTGGCTCACTGCAACCTCTGCTTCCTGGGTTTAAGCGATTCTCCTGTCTCAGCCTCCTAAGTAGCTGGGATTACAGGCATGGGCTAGCACGCCTGGCTAATTTTTGTATTTTTAATAGGGATGGGGTTTCATCATGTTGGTCAGGCTGGTCTTGAACTCCTGACCTCAGGTGATCCACCCGCCTCAGCCTCCCAAAGTGCTGGGATTACAGGCATGAGCCACTGCGCCTGGCCCACCATTTTTATTTTCTTACTTTCTTTTAAAATAGTTTTTAAATTAAGGTATGACTAACATACAAAAAAGCTATAAATATTTAATGTACACAGTTATCCCTCGGTATCCTTGGGTGATGGGTTCCAGGACCACTACAGAGACCAAAATCTGGGGATGCCCAAGTCCCCTATATAAAATGATGTGGTATTTGCATATCACCTATTCACATCCTCCTGCATACTTTAAATCATCTCTAGATTACATATAATACCTATTACAATGTAAATGCTATGTAAATAGATATAAACATAGTATATTTTTAAATTTGTATTTTAAAATTGTTGTATTGTTATTTTTTATTGCTTTTTTTCCCAAAAATTTTTTGGCGGGTGGTTGGTTGAATCTGAGGATGTGGAACCCATGGATATGGAGGGCTGACTCAACGCCTTGATGAGCTTGAAGATAAGTATATACCCCGAAACCACCACCACAAACAATGCCATAAACTTAACCACTGCCTCTAAAAGTTTCCTCTCTCCTTTTTTCTACAATAAGGATATTTAACATAAGATCTACCCTCTTAACAAATGTTTAAGTGTATAATATAGTATTGTTAACTATATGCACTGTGTCGTACGTAGCTCTCTAGGATTTACTCACCTTGCATAACTGAAACTATGTACCTTTTGATCAACCCTTCTCCAGTCCCCCCTCCTCCCAGCCCCTAGTAAGACTATTTTAGATTCCTCATATAAGTGAGCACTTCACTGTTTTCAAACTGCATTTGTAAAGTTGATCTCCAGGTAGAGTTGCACGATAAAGTACAGGATACTCAACTACATTTGAATTTCAGATAAACAACAAATAATTTTTAAATATTGCATGGTTCATACCTAGGCCAAAAAATTTTGTTGTTTATCTGAATCTCAAATGTAGTTGGGCATCCTGTATTTTTTGTTGTTGTTGTTATTGTTGTTAAATCTGGCAATATTATCTCCACGCAGAAGACTAGAATTGTGGTTAAAGCACAAACACTGCTAACATAGAAGTGGTTAGTACTTCAAGCTCTGCAGCTTATTAACTTGGTGTCTTTGGGGAAGATTTCTTTTCCTTTGAGATGGAGTCTTGCTCTTATTGCCCAGGCTATAGTGCAATGGCATGATCTTGGCTCACTGCAACCTCTGCCTCCAGGGTTCAAGTGATTCTCTTGCCTCAGCCTCCAGAGTAGCTGAGATTACAGGCACCTGCCACCACGCCTGAGTGATTTTTTGTATTTTTAGTAGAGACGGGGTTTCGCCATGTTGGCCAGGCTGGTCTCGAACTCCTCACCTCAAGTGTTCCACCCGCCTTGGCCTCCCAAATTGCTGGGATTATAGGCATGAGCCACTGAGCCCAGGCTTCTTCTTCTTCTTTTTTTTTTTTTTTCCCTTGCAACCATAATTTTCTTGTGTGTCTATCATGCATTGTGTGCCAGGCTGTGCTGTGAGAACTCTATGAGATAATGCACATACAGGCTCAACACATAGTGCCTGCTAAGAAAGGTGTCGTTATTCTCTCATTCAAGCCTGGCACAAAAGACATGTGAGGAAGACACTGAGTCTTCATTTTAGAGAGGAGGAAACTGAGGCTCAAGGTGGTGAAGAACCCTGGTGAGGCTGATTTGAACCTGGATTCCAGAATCCTGCTCTTTTCTCCTTAGGCGGCTGGTGGGAAATTGCCAGGTGATTTCCAGGCCAGGGCCTTGCATTGTAGACTGCCAGTTCAGATGTCTTAGATGGGACTCAGAAGGTGGGGTTGAAAGGGGCAGTGGTGCAAACCCAGTGGAAATGGTTGCTAAACACAAAAGACAAGTAGGTGGTGTCTTCTTGGGCCAAACTCCCCAGTGAGCTGCTATCAGTAGCATTTGCTCAGGAGTGAAACACACACAAAGTGTGTTCCTGAGAACTGCTAAGCAAGTGAACTTTCCCTTCCCTTGGGTCAGCACCTTCCCTCTCGGGGAGGCCTGGAGCCCTTGGGAGCCTCTTGCTTCTGTGATCCCTCTCCAGCCCCATGGAGGAGGGATGCTGGCTCGAGTTCCACATGTGGGGGTGGCAGCTGGCCTTTGCCACGGCTCCCACCTAATGAAAACATTGCAAGATGGACAAAGCATAAAGCAAAGCAGAGACACTGATGTGTGGGCAGGTGTGGGCCAAAAAAACAAAAAAAAAAGTTCGAGCACGCAAAGTTGAATTGCTGACACATGGGATATCTTAATAGCGTGGGAAAAGGGGATTATGAGATCAAAGCCTATGATAAGAGGGAGATTATTTCATCACAACTCTGCCACAAAGAGGGACAGTCATATAGGAAGAGCAGGCACTTACTCATGCCCATTTCTTTGATTTCAAAGTGTGAAACACTCCACCAGATTCCACACAACCTGCTCCCACTCCTGACTCCCCAGCCCCCCCACCCCTGCTGCCTCCCACCACTGCCTGCTTTTGCTGGTAGAATGCAAGACTTCTAGTGCACACCAAATTTGCTTCCCTGGGATTTTAGTTTTATTTCCAGCTCATATTTTTATTTTTTCATAGCTAAGTGTTTTCCTCTGGCTTTTGAGCATCCTGGCTTTTGCTTGAAGTCTCAGCCCATGTTCTTTATTTGGTTGTAACATTGGGAGTCAATTTGGAGGTTTTAAACAAATTATTATTATTGCATTTTTTAAGAAAAAGAAACCGGTTTGCCAGCATTATTGCTAATTCTTAAAATTCAAAGCAGTTTGTTAGAGACTGTTCTTTGGTCTTGGAGATGGAGCCGAGTTTGGTTTATAGCCCGTTGTCTTCACACCCATCTTGGTGACTAATACTGTAAGATGGATTTCCTTTTTTTTTTTTCCTTCCTTGAAGTGGGTTTCAAATCCCCAAAGAATTTCTGGGAGGGGAAAAAATCCTTTAATTGAAAGCAAGAGAACACAAAACAATAAAAACATAAGAGAGCTGACAGAAATATCATGTTTAATGAAACCAGGTTCCATCACTGCAGATGGAGGCACAGAATGACTTAAAGATAGAAAAACAAGTTTCCTTTATGTGCCTTGTAAAACTTGGTTTTATTTTGAAGGTTGCCTGTGTGACTGACCAGAGCCTCACCGAGCCCTTGAGAGAGCAGGCAAGGAGTCCAGCCGCCCCCAACCTCCTTCGAGTCTCCCAGGCATAATCCAGACTCAGACACTTTCCTCCTGGGGCCTCAGTTTCTTCTTTGTAAATGGGCAGATTCTTGTCTACCTCCATGAGTTTTTGTAGGATTCTTGGAGATGAGTTAAGGAAAGTTCTTGGCACAATGTCTGGCCCTTTTGAAACGATGCTGGCTATTCTTGTGGCCTGATCTTCCCCACCTGTGAGGCTCTGTATGCAGGCAGACCATAATCTTCCATCGAGTGGGGCTGGGCTTTGCACACCTGAGAGGCCTCCTGGGCCCTGATGATACCCGTGGACTGAACAAGTAACCAAGAATAACAGAATCATTCAGGCAGATTTCTTAAAATAAACTAAGAAAGAAACCCTGAACTTCCTTTTTAAACAAATTAGGCAAAACACAGAAAAAAACCCAAATTTTTTAAACTCCACAAATCTGTAATTAACCCTATTTCATTAGTAATTAATGACTTGAAAGTTTTCCTGTTCTGCTGTCAATTCTTGCATCTCTTTGAAAACCTTTCTGTCTTTTCCACCGTATTTATGGAATTACTGTCCCAGAAGGTTGACAGGACTTGGGTATGTTTTGAGGCTAGAAATGGATTTGACCCTTATCCATTAGAAAAGGGGCCGGGTGCAGTGGCACACGCCTGTAATCCCAGCACTTTAGGAGGCTGAAGCAGGCGGATCACCTGTGATCAGGGGTTTGAGACCAGCCTGGCTAACATGGCGAAACTCCATCTCTACTAAAAATACTAAAATTAGCTGGTCTTGGTGGCAGGTGCCTGTAATCCCAGCTACGCGGGAGGCTGAGGCAGGAGAATTGCTTGAATCTGGGAGGCACAGGTTGCAGTGAACTGAGATCACGCCACTGCACTCCAGCCTGGGTGACAAGAGTGAAACTCCGTCTCAAAACAACACAAAACAAAACAAAACAAAACAAAACAAAACAAAAAAACACACACACAAGAAGAAGAAGAAGAAAAGGGCACTGAGACTCTAATAATTGCGTATGGTATATGAAATTCCTAAGTAGCAGGGGCACCATTTATTCTGGAATCTTCTTTGCTAGAGAATAAGGGAGGATTGTGTATCACTAATCCACCTTTACTATTCTTCACATACACTGCTCCTGCCCAACCTAGAACAATTTTAAGCACTTGGCTGGAGTCTCTGACTTTTCCTATTACCCCTAACCTGCAGTTTTCCTCATCTCACTTCCTTTCTCCTCCTTGTCTTGGTGCAGCAACACCCTCTCTTTCCTTGGTTCTCCAGTGGCAGCTCCTCTCCCTCCGCATTGTCTGCTAATTTCTGTCCCTTTTAAGATACAGCATGGGCACCTTAATTCATTGAATTGGGTTGGTTGAACCCAAGGGGGTATTGTTCGTCCCTCTCCTCTTCCTTCTCTCTTCTTCCTTCTCTTTCCCTCTTTTAGTTTGTTTTAGTCCATGTACCTTGCAACTACATTTCTAGCTGGAATTCCATATTTTTAAAAATTTAGAAAATTTGTTGATTTTTATGTCTTTTATTCTATAAAAACTCCTGTCATTCCTGGCAACCCAAGTTGGCCTGAATGATAAATAGCAGCTGTTTTTTAATGTTTCAAATTGCAAAAGACTTCCTTCTAGGAATAATAGCTGGTACACTGACACTGAATCCATTTGTTAAAAACGATTTCTATTTCATTTTTTATGATATATGTCTATTGAGCAGCTTGAGGCAAGCCCGTGTTATCTTATGGCTTGTTCATCCCACCTTGTATTCACGCAAGCTCTTCCTTGCCCCATCCTAGTCCTTGCCAGTTCAGTGCAAACTTAGCAGCAAGTGTACTTTCTTTCATATGTTCATCTGGTGAGTAAAGTTTGGATCTTTGATTTGTACCCTTCCCTTGCTCTGTCAGGGCAAGATGGGGGCAGGCTGGGTGTGAAGGGAGTAACACTGCTTTTTAATCACTTAGAAACATACGCTTCTCTTTGGCTTTGCTTTTGTTTAGAGGCTTTTAAGCTTGTTAAGAATTCACACCTGGCCCCCAAATAATTGCATCCTCCACATTAAAGTTTACTGCCCCTTTCAACAGAAATGGAATGAAAACTAGAGAATTTAGAGACAGACCACAGGCTTTGACCATGCAGTGAAATTCACCCCAGTATAATATTGTGTGGATGCAAAGCATCAACACAGAGAAAACTTGAATGGGGCTGGACAGCACCCTCACTTACCTTTGGGATCTTGGTGGTTTCTGAACGTATGAAGCTCACCCACCCTGGCATAGCAAGAATGATCCAGCTTGGAAGATGGATTAGTATTGTCCCATCCTTATTTGGTGATCTTTGCTGTTTTACATTTAAAAAATTTTTTCTTTCAAATTGTCTCAGAATGTCCTTTTATTTTCTTCTCTGCCAAGCCTACAGGACCAGCAAGGGTTACATCTAGTTAGCTGTGCCTGTGCTTAAAGATTACCTCTCTCTCTTTTTTTAAACACACACACACACACACACACACTCTCACACACTTAGACTTAACTTGTTTAATTTTCATTATGAAGGGTGAAGTCCTAGTAGGGAATTACCCTTGGGAAAAAAGTTAACAGCAGACAATTGGAATACTGAGTCTTAAGACAACTTTTTTTTAAGGGCAATAAGGAGATTGGCTCTGGGCTCAGACAGGACACCTGGGCAAGCCTTGTCTACTGCAGACAGGCTGTCTTTGCCCCTTTTTTGGTTCACTCCATCTCTCTCCATGTGCTGCTTCTAGAACTTCCTGGTGCTCAGGCCTGGCCTCACAAAAGGGAACAACCGTTCATGTCCAGACACATTGCAGACTTCTGGCAAAGCAGCCTGAGCTCACGAAAATTTACACTTTTCCTGGCACCTGGCCGAGAGTATGAGCAGGACTTGGCTTGGGTTTGCTTTCAGTTAGAGGGTGGGAGTGGAGGGAGGAAGGTGGGGCTGGGGGGTGGGGGCAGCAGTGAAATCCCCATGAAGGGTCAGAACTGCTGAAATAAATATCAGCTCAGCTAGGGAGAGCAATTCCTGTAATTATATCTGCTCAATGGCTTATAATCAGCGTTCTTAGTGGAGCCTGTCACTTTCATGTTTTCTCCTCGTGTGTGCAATATGGGTGGCACCGACGGTGGGGGCAGGGGGCAGAATAACACCTTGGTTAAAAAAAAGGTGGTGGTGTTAGTGGTGGTTATGGCTGTTTATATGAACATCACTCTTATTGAGGTTACCTTTGAAATAATTCCAGTGGGGCATTTGCTGGAATTTCTGGTGGTGGGAAAGGGGCTCTTAAGAGGCTTGGGGGACTGTGTGTTGTTTTTCACTAGGGGGAATCCTGTGCCTGTAGACATTTAAAACACCAAATAAAACTGAGCGTGTGAAAGAAGCTCAGACTTGCCATTTTGGTCCTGCCCTCCGAGTCAGGATCCATTTTGGGTCCCACCCTCGTGTAGCCACTCTCCATCTCCCCTCTGAAAAACTTGAGAGAAACCAGCCGTCTGCCAGTCCACAGCCCATGTGTCATTTCCTTCTCCAAGCCTCACTCTTTCCACAGAGGAGACTTTTCAAATTAACGTTTTCAGTTCATTAAAGATCTTTTCGCAAACATCTCGTTCTGGTAAAGGCAGCATTTCATCTGGAAATGGTCAGGCGCACATTGGCACAGAATGGTGTGAGAAAGAAAAAAATTCAAAGTCAAATCCCTTCTCACCAAGTGGACAGACAGTGTGCAGTAAGCCTCAACTGGGCCTTCCTTAGAGGATGCAGATATTTCTTTGGAAGGGAAAAACAAAGTCAATGAATGAAAATTATTTGCTCTTGTTTGTTTTACAAAACTAGCAAGGGAATAGGGGAGCTGGGCTTTCATTGCCATTCTCAAAAAAGAAAAAAAAAAAAGAGGATTCTCAGGGAATGAGCAACAACTCTCAACTGTGCCTCTTTTTCTTGCTTTTGCTAACATCCACTGTAGCCTCTCCAGGGCTCTCTCTGTGCTTGGGGAGTAATGCATGAAAATCCTTCTGCCTCTAGAAGAAAATATGGTCTTCTCTTCCTTGCCTGGTTTGAAGGAGACACTTTGAGAGCCTCACCCAAATGGCTGGATTCCTCAAAATAAACCAATGGATCAAAACAGCAGTACCTGGAAAAGCTTGAGTGCTTGGGGCTGGGACAAAATTTCAGACAGATTCAGTTGATGTACAACTGAAGATAGGTGTGCAGAAGTTGCATTTCTCCTGCTGTGTTGCCCCAGACTTGGAGAAAAAACTCAAGAAGCTTAGAGTAGGAAGGAACCTGAGGGATTAGCTAGTCTTTTTATTTATTTATTTACTTACTTACTTATTTATTTAAACTGTTTTCTGGAGTTCCAGGATTAGCTTCACTTTTATCTGTTTCATATGGTGGAGTCTGGCACAAGATTTCCACCAGACCTCAAGCTCAGTGAGGCCTGGGCCATGTTCACTTTATTCATGTTAATTGCACAAAGTTGGCTCTAGGTAACTATCTGTGAACTGAACACAGAAGAAATAGTGTAGCTTCAAAGGAGTTTGACAATCATGATCTAGTCTTTTTGTCCTCCCTACCACCAATTTTACATCAAGGTCAGAGAAGCTGAATGAGTTTCCCAGGGTCTTCTAGCCAGTCACTAGGCCTAACCAATACCCAGGCCTAACCAGTGTCCCCTAACAGCCTGACTAGTGTCCCCTCCGTCAGTGGGACCCAATTAAAACCACAGATGCCAGCTTTTCAAGGCCAGCTTTTGGATATTAAGACCCATTCCCCACTCACCATTCAACCAGTGCTGGGCATGAACAGCTGGGGCATTTGGAACTGTGAGCTCTACAGGAGCAGGATTATGTCTGTTTTGTTCATTGCTGTGTACTGTGTGCATAGCACATGGCCTGGCACTTCAGTAACTGCTCAGTTATTGTAATACTTATTGAATAAATGAACACAAACACAACTCCAGCCCAAGTTCTCCTCTCTTGAGTAATCTGGAAACAAAAGATAATGCTCCATCCCAAGCTTGTCCTCAAGAACTCTAGGGCCACAGAGGTCTTTTGTCTTAATTGCAGAATGAGCCGGGATTGATAGAGCTCCACCCTCAGTAGCACCCAGCCTCTGTATCAGCATCAGCATCAGCATCATGGTAGCAGCAGCAGATAGAGATGAAGTACCTTAATTTCATGAGCCTGCACAAGGAAAGAAGCAGTTTTTGCCTTGTTTGAACATGGCTACTGGTTGGTCCTACTCCATCAATCTTCTTACTCTTGCCCTGTGATTACATACTCCTACAGCCTGAATTCGTGGGGTGGGGCAAAGAACACTGGACTCTTGAAGTAGCAGATTTGGGTGCTAGAGTTGGTTTCACAACTTCCCGGTTATGTAACCTCATGCTTGACCCTTGTCCTATTTAATCTCTAGTTTCTGTAGGTGTCAAAAGGGAAAACAGAACATATGGATTTGCTGCATACTGGCTGTGTGTCATTGGTCGAGTTTTGTAATCTTTGGGTCTAAGTCTCAGTGTCCTTAACTGTGAAATGGGTATTAACAGAACGTACTGCTCCGGGTTCATGTAAGCATTATGAGAGTACATACATTAAAATACCTAGCGTAGTAAGTGTTCAACATGTGTTGTTGTCATACTTGTTCTCATCTCACAAGAATTATAAAAACCATGTGAAGTGATTCATTCTATAGAAGAAGAATTCTATATAATGTAAGGGATGGGTACTGGATTTTCAGTTATTTTCACTGTGTATCCAATTCCCTACTAGCGTTCATACTTAGCTCTGTTTTACACAAATATCAGAGATAAATGGTTCCAAATGAAAGCCATGACCTTAACTCCTTCCTGGTGTTCTCCCACCTCCCTCACTCTTCCTGCCCCCATCTCATCTCCTCTTCCTGTATTTCCTGCTTCAGCAAATGGTGTCAACATCTTTACAGTTGTCTAAGCCAACAGACCAGAAGAAGTAAAATTCCACCTCACCTTCATAACCACTCAATTACCAAGTCCTGTCAATGCCCTTGATTAGGGGGACCCTCTCCAAAAGCTGGATGTGCTTCTCCCTCCACATTCTGCTATTTGGTTTTAAGCCATAGCCTCTCACCTAGGTTTGGGCAGCTGTGTCTCTGTGGCCCTACTCTCCAGCTCTGCTGCCTACATTCTTAGCAGGTTTGTGTTCCTCCAATTCTTGCCTCTGGCTTCTACACAACCTTCTCCTCTTCCTCTCACCTGGGCAGCCCTTTCAGGACTCAGCTTAGAGTGTTCCTACAGGAAACTCTCCTTGAGCACCCTCCTGAGGCCTGAAGGATGAGTGCCTTCTAAGGGCATCTTTACTACATCGCCTTGGGCATACCTCTGCCACAGTGTTTATCATCAGGCCGTGTTAAGATTTTTAGAGACAATAAATCATAAATTACAATGTCTTTGGGGAATACCTATCCTATGGCACAGAATGAGGTGTTGCTGGAAATAAAATAAAATTAAAAAAATAAGATAGCCTCATCTCTGTATGTAATCTAAAATAAAAGAAAATAGTAAACTATATGTGTCATTGTAATTATCACTAACGCTGACTGCTTGTTATGGATCAGGCTCTGGCACTTGCTTTACAGATGTTAAAACTCATTTAATTCTCACAATAATTGCATAACCTGCTATCCCCATTTTGTGGATGAGGAAACTGAGGCCCAGAATGGTAAAGTAACTTGTCCCAGATCACAGAGCTAGTAAGTGACAGAACTTAGCTTCAAATATAGGCATTCTGTTCCAGGGTCTATGTTCTCAACCATATACTGTAAGGAAGCTCAACAAAACTCAGAATGTTTGCTATTTTACATGTTTTGAAGAAATATCCAGCATAAAATTGTTCCAAGAATCTTTCTGTCTTGCTCTTCTGTTGTTGACACTGCTTTGCTGAGACTCTGTGCATGTGCTTCTTGCCAGCTGACCAAGCTACGCTGCTTACTGCATGGCACAGTTGCCTTTGCAAGACAGAAGACATCTATCTTCCCCTCTGGACTCTAATCCCTGAGGGCAGGTCCTGTGTGTGTGTCTGTGTGACCCATGGAGAGAGGGTCACCCAAGCATGCAGGCCAGTATGGATTTCCACAGTATGGCGATATCCCTGTTTCCTGATCACACCTCCCCGTTTCCCCAGACTCACTCTGGTTTCCTGTTTGTTACCTCCCCGGCCAGGTTCAGCTAACCTTGCCAGTGGTCAGCAACAGGGTGGGCTGAGGTAAGGATGGCATAAGCACTAGAAGCTTCCCTGTCCCATCCTATGCTCCTGCAACCAGTTCACTGGGAGTTTCCTGTCTTCCTTCACAGTTGTCCACACACCCTCAAAAACTGTCTCTTCAGCGAAAGTTGGTAGAAGCTGTGTTGTAAATGTGTTGTAAATACGTTGTAATATTATTTGTAATACAAATAATAAAGAAAGAAAGTTTCTCCCTCACTATCCTTGCTCTAAGGACCACCCCATTCTAAAACAAATACTATAGGATTAAAAACACACCAAGAGAGCCATCTTTTTAATTGGGTGGAGGTGGAGCTGAAGTTTCAGAAACATCTTTCCTGAGCGTCCCCTCAAACTTGAAGCTGAAAATACAAATGAGCCCATGAGCTCTTCAGTTCTTGGAGGATCACTCCCCTCCGTTGGACTAGCTATTTTTCTCTATACTGTTGAGAGGTATTATGAGTATTTATTCACTCAGTATTACAAGGAGAAAGCTTGCATTTGCCTTGTCAATGCTTTGTTTGTTGCTCCTTTTTGGGTTCCAGGACCCCTTTCTTTTTGGTTCCAGATTCTGTCCCCCAAAGGAATCAGTGATGCCTTTCCCCAGATCTTTCTTTCTCAGAGTCTGCAGTTTTATCTAACTTGAGCTAAACTGTTGAAAATATGGCTGTCAACATACATTGCATTTTCTTCTCACAAATAAGAATTGAACCTATCATTTGCCAACAAGTGTACCAGGCTTGTTATGAGTGAGTTTACTGTGGCAGAGGAGCAGGGGGTTTTGGTATGGCTGAGGAAGGATGCAGAGAAATGACCGTATTCACAGCCACTGGGATTCATACTGGGTGTAAACTGCCTCTTGGGTATGACAGTTGTACTGTTTCCAGTGAGGGTTCTGAGTTCAGTATGTATACATGGGTTAAGTTTCCTCTAGTCTTGATTACTTTAGGTGTAGTCTCATGGGAGTCAGAGACAAAATTATTTTTAACTTTTCCATCACTCTTAGATTCTCTGACATTTAAACAAATAGGTTCAGACTCCTCTCCTTTGCAGCTGACTGCAAGTAGGACCAAGATATGTTTAGGGCTGGAAGTGCCAAGAGCTGCCAAAGACCTCCTTTTCAGAAGATCACCAACCTAAGGTTGACCTCTTCTGAGATGACCAGAATTGTTTTATGAGTAAACACCCACCATTAATTTGCTAATCAAACTTTTCCTGCGACATGCACTTGTCTAATTATGCAAGAAATTCTTTCCTTTTGATTTCCAAGAAATTCTATTTGATTTTTAGATTATGAGTCTGATTCCATTTGGGTAAACAGTTTAGTGCAATGCAATAAATAATGAAGTCTTATTTCAGTGTAAGTATTTCCCAAATATTGCCTGAGATATACTTATGCCAAACAATTTTTTGTTGTTTACATGAAATTCAAATTTAACTAGGTATCTTATATTTTTATTTACTAAGTCTGGCAGCCTCAGAAGGTAAGCACTTGAGAAATGGATTTTGAATGGATCCACATTGTTATGTGCCTGGGTGTGTTTGTATTTTAGGTGTGTATTTTGGGGGACAGAAGGGAGGGTCTAGGGAAGAATTTCTTGGGCAATTAGACAAGTGCATGTTACAGGAAAAGTCTGATGGGCAAATGAATGGTGCGTGTTTACTCATCAAACAATTCTGGTCATCTCAGAGGAGGTCAACCCTAGGCTTGGTGATTTTCTAAGGAGGAGCTCTCTGGCAGCTCTTGGCACTAGGGCCTTAGCGAGAGACATGGTGAAAGGAATCCTGCAGTATGCCAAGAAAATGGAACTCCTTTATGATGGCCAGTCAGCACGACCTTGGGCATCTCTCTTAAGCCTGCTTTGTCTCACTTTCCACATCTGCCAAATGGGATTAATAATAATTATTTTAGTTACATCATGGATTCATTTTGAACCATAAATTAACATGATGCGCACACTCTTTGAAACAGTGTAAACTTGTTGTATGACCTAAGGAAATGGACTCCGTTTTGCCAAAATATACTGAGCTGTACCACATGGTTTTAGGGAATCCAGGCTTTGGATCGTACCTTGGAATCCAGACTTTGGATGCCCTTGATAGGTAAACTCTTCTCCCATCCCAAACTCTCCCCTTTTAGCAATGAGCGTCCCTTTGGATAAGGTCTCAGGTGGTTTTGTCTTTCTCTGATGCTGTTTTGAGGTGGCTACTGTTCTCAGTACCTCAGTGGGATTCCAAAGTATGACCAAAGAGGATTTGGGATATTTATTCACAAGCTGGCTCAACTTAGCAGAAAAATATCTGGGCAAAAATTGAGAGTAGAAAATGATTGAACATGTATTTCTCCACAATGACTCTAGTATCTACTCTAGTATCTACTCAGGTGCATAAACAGAATGTGTCACATACATAATAAGACATATAATTCACATTGCACTTGAGAGTTTACAACGTGCCTTTTCACACACATTATTTCATCCATGTATATATTATCTTCCTGTGGGCAAAAACAGACCTTTTGCTTCTCTGTACACATGGGTGGAGGAGCACAAGCTGCAGAGTGGGTGACCGAGTGACCAGACCTACTCACACTCCCTCCAGCATCGAGTTGTCCTTGATCATGTGGGCTGCGCCATCACACTCAGCATTCTGTAAATCATTGGTACTTAAGTTGAATGTAGTACTTTATTATACCATTGTTCACCGGACTTGTAAGCTCTAAGAGGGCAGAGATTTTTGTATCTTTTGTTTATTGTTTTATTCTCAGTATCAGGAATATTGCATGTAACAGCTGCTCAAATATTTACTGAATAAACGAATAAGTGAGTTGTTCTTCATAACTTAGTTATATCTTCTCAAATAGATTCTCATAGCTGTGAGGGTAATTTCCCTTGTTCCCCCAGTGTACCTGGCATGGTACACTGGTGCTGAAGAATCTGAATATTAGTGATGCAATTTATGTGTAATTGACTTACCCAGGCACATGGAAATGTGTTTTGAATCAGTAGATAGAGCCATTTTAGGGCCAAACGCACTCTTACTTTTGAAATCCTAATCTCATATTATATTAATTTTTAAAATGCATGTACATTTCACCCTATATGTGGGTGTGCATGCACATATTTCTGCTGTAAAATAATTTTTATAATTTGCTTTGTTAATTATCACTTCAATTATCATTTTGATTTCACAGTTTCTGTTTTGTAATTTAGAGCCCTTTTTTTTTCATCTCAAACTTTTTTTTAGCCCTTTACAACCCCACATCCCCTAGGCACTGTGCCTACAGCGCCTAATGCATAAAGTGGCTTTGCCTGTGGGCGCTTCCAGGACAAGAGTGACCTAAAAGGAACAAGAGGATGCATCAAAATCGAGTTCTGCGTCCCAGTGAAACTGTTCTCCATCCCCTTTCATCCTGTTCCCGGGCCTTCTCTTTTGCCCTGCCCCATCTGCCAGACTCCAGGCATGTGCAGAGGGCGAGCTCTGAGTTTTATGGTATCTGTAGTTGTCCCCCAAGTGCAAGCGTCTAATTAGGCTTGACACTGCCGAGGCGTTTCCCTGACATTTATGTCACTGTCTCTCAATCTTTAGCAGCATTCGGTCTTGTGCGGAGCGCAACAAACAATGTCAGAAACAACATAAAATTCCCCGTTAGAGGAGGCCCTCGGAAACGGTGCCGCTGTTTATTAGATTCACTAAAAGGGGAGGCCGAAGGGTGGGGCCGGGTGTGCAAATTCCGGCTTGGAGGAAGAAATAAAACGGCTCATTTAAATTCTTAAGAACTGCATAGGAGGCAGAAGACACAATGAGTATCTTAGAGAAGAAAGGCCATCAGTTGAACAAACTAATCACATGGCAATCAAAGGGGAGTGATTCGCTGCCTACTGAGAAGTACTTTAGAAGAAGTTCCAGCCAGGGAGAGTGAAGATCCTATCGAATGACAGCTTTCTTAAATTATAGATTTTTAAAAATTGCACAAAGGAATGTGCAATAACGTGCGAAATGGATTTAAAGACGAAAAGTTCCCAAAGCATCTGGGCAAAGCCAGGAAACAGGCAGGGCTGAGCTGTGGGAGGTTCTGATCGCGCGTCAGAGGCCCACGCCCCCCGCAAGCCCCGCCTCCCTCGCAAGGTCCCGCCGCCACGCTAAACCCCGCCTTCCGCAAAGCTCCGCGGGGATCCGCGTGCCTGGCGTTGATGCGGGAATGCCCTTCATGTGATTAGCCGGGAACTGGATGCCTGACTCAACAAACACCTTAATCAGGGAGCAGGTTGCTGGACTCTCTCCACTGCACGCTGCACCACCAGTTTCACAGACTGGAGATTCTTAGCCTTTACCACAGCACAGGAAGGCAGGGAGAAGCAGCATGACTTGGAGTCTGACTTCTGGGCTTAGGCCAGGCTTCCTGCCCCATAGTTAGGGTGGGCTGCTGGGTGGGGTGGGGTTGCTGGGAGGACTGCCCAGTCAGAGCTCTTCTCCCCCTAGGCTTGTCCTCAAGCCAGGCTGAGCACTCAAGCCCTCTGCCCAATCTGCTGTAGCCGTTTTGGTGTTGTGGAATCGTAGCCTTGCTGGGAAAGGCAGCAGAGGCCAAGGTGGCTGGGAGGTGCTTCTGAGCATCAGGGCCAGGCCAGGTCTCAGCCAAGGGAAAGGAAGGCAAGCTCTGCCTCCTGGTCTCCCGCCTTTGCAACCAGGAGCCCTTTTCTCGCACTGGTGCCCATGGTAGCTGCCTTGAGGCCTCTTCTTTTTCTCAGGTGGTAACAAAGTGATGACTAGCGAAGCCTTCAGATGTGATTCTGCCTAGGACTGTCTTTGTAAGGTGATTTGAGAAGTTGGGAAAGTCGTGACAAGTTAGAAGTATTAGCACTGGGTGCTCTTTCTGTGTGATCTGAGGACAGGTAATTAACCTCTCTGGGTCAAAGTTAAAAGGCAGGTGGGACTAGTAGCTTCTTCTGAGTTGTGATGAGAAGCCCAAATGAAGTTCTGGATGCAAGTAGCTCAGCACAAAGCCCAGGATAGAGTGAGTGCTCAGTAATGTCAACTATTGTTATGCTACTGAGGTCACCCTGAGCATGGCGGCCGGTGGTGGAGAGAGGCAAGGGTAGGCTTAGCTACCTGCTCTCTTCCTGACCTCCTAGAGGAACCTGAGTGGAGAAGCATTGGCTTGTATGAGCTCCTAACAGAGTCTGTGAGGAACTGTGAAAGCTCCTCTCCTTGTCTCCAGACCCTGGCACGGGGGTGAACATGCTTAGTACTCTGGAAATTAGTCAGCCTCATCACTGGAAGATTTGACTGGTTGCTGCACTGTGGACGGCAGGCTTGTAGACTGTAGATTCCAGCTCCTGTTAGGGATGGATTAAATCTAACCTGCAGCTGCCACATGAGTGGCTTTCTTGGGGATCTGCCATACACGTGAGCCAGGCCTCAGACACATTGAAGGGAAATCAGCCTCCACTCCAGATGGTCAGTCGGGGCCCAGAGCCTCCAGGTCAGCTTTTGGGGGGTCTGCCAGTCTTGTCAGGAGTCCAGCTCTGTGCCGTCATCCATTCAGTCTTTGGCATCAGAGAGGAAGGGAGTGTCTGGGGACTTTCCATGAGACCGGTTTAGCTGTGAACCCAGAAGAGAGAAAATAGGTGTGGTGAGAATCTAGTTGTCTCTGGCATAAACTCCTGAATGGCACAGGGTAGCTCTAAAGCTGGGCCTGAGCTGCTTAACTGGAGGTCCTTGAATTTGTGGAGGATTCATGCACCTCTTGCAACTGGATGCAAAATGCATGTATGAATGTATTCACTTTTATCCTATTCTTAAAGGATTTGGGACTCCCCGAATACAAAGAATCTTTGCTTTATCTTGCTTTCTAGTCCAATGGGAAGACTTTGGGGCTGACAGTTTAGGTGAATTCCCAACATAAGTCTACTCCAGCCTTATCCAGCCTCATGGATTCCAGATTAGATTCTGTGAGTTGATGATACTGAGGCCACCAGGCCAGGAAAAGGCTAAGAGGGCTGAAGCCCTGCCCCTGGTTGGACCAGAGTAGAATTATGGTACCTGCCTTCTGCATCCAACATTCTTTGAAAACATGATGGGTCAGGGTCAGGATTTCTATCCCCCTTTCTCCATCTTTCATTTTCTTCCTTCCTTCTAGTAGGGAGCAAATGATGGATAAGAGACAGAGATTTATGAGCACCATACCTCATGGTGGCACTGCTATCGAGAGGCTGTCAGCATTAGGAAGAGGGAGGTTTACTTGGCTGTGAAGAATCCGAGAGACTGCGATGGGCAGGGTTAAGGCCCTTCCAGAACAGATCCAGGAGCAAGGGTCATCCGGACCTCTCCAGTTTTCATGTTCAGGCAGGCAGGGAGAGGAGGGAGAGGGATGTCAGGGAAGGAAGTCCCAGAGGCCCATTCGAGACAGCCTCTGTGAGGGATGAAAGGCGACTCGATGGGAAAATTGACATTTTGCACCGTTGTCTCAATGCTGTGTCTGCCTGCGATGGGCTCAGAGCGCCATTGTTTTCTTCGTGGTAACGGGCTCCACCTGAAAGCCCTTCCAGACGTCGAGGGCATGGCTGAGGGGTTACAAACGGTTCCGTGGCTTAAAAAGAAAAGTTGGAAAAACCGCTGGTGTAGCCTAACAATGGGGCTTTGTGCTCTTGCCCGACCCTGCCTACCAGAGGGCCTTTTGTTTTCAACAATTCCTGGCACCGGACTTCAGGAGGCCATGGGCCCTGCTTTTCTCTTAAAGTCAGAAATACTTGCAGCTGGCATTTTGTTTCATCCTATCTCCTCAATTCGAGGGACCTACCCCCCTCTGAGGCCACGGCTGAACAGGAGTGGCCTGCTCTCTCTCTCCTATTTGTAAGGCAGGGCGGGAGACAATACTCCATCCAGCCTGGAGCGCCGACTGTCTGGGTGAGTGCGACGCCAGCTGTCAGCCTGGGATAAGGTCAGACAGAGGCCGCCCTGGTCCCAGGTGGGCAGGGGTCACCCAGGTGACCAGACTGCACCGGAGGCCCAGAGAGTGTGCAGGAGCATGAACTGTTGGGCTCCCCTGTGGGAGAGGAGCTGCAAGCACTGATGGGAATCCACTGCAGACCCTGGCCAGGGGGCCAGCGTTGTTCCAGGTGCCTCTGTCCCTTCAGGAAGTTTGGGGTCTTCATTAAGCTTGTGCTTCTGCAGCCCGAACACAGGGGTATCCAGGCCGCGCTGGCCAGGTGGCCTTTCTCTATTGATAGTTTTGTCATCTGGAGAAGTGCTTCAGGAAGAAGCAGTGCATTGGATCAAGTCCTCTCTCTGGTTTTGGAGACAGTAAAGCGTAACGATTAAGAATGAACCTTCTGAAGCCAGACTATGTTCAAATTCTGCTCAGCCACTGAGTAGCTTGGCAACAGAGGGCATGTGCCTCAGTTCACCTATAAAATAGGCCTAATGAGAGTATGTACTTATTTTGTAGGGTTGTCATGGGTTTGAGTTGATGCATGAGTGATGCACACTTAGAGCAGTGTCTGTTAAACAGTGAGCACTCAATAAATGTCAGTTTTTATTATTAGCAAGAAATACCTCCAGGGGAAAGGGACCCTTCCCACTGATGACAATGCAGGGGCTCTGTGAGTGGTGTTTATGTCTGTCTGTCCTGGTCACTACCCCTGAGAAACCTTCTTTTATCACTCCAAAAGGCAAGGTTGCCTTTTCTTTTAATTGCGTTGATATTTGTGGTCTTGCACCTTCTAACTGAAAAAATTCCTTTAGGTTGTGTTCTCTTACTTATCTTTTTCTGTCCATTCTCCCAGCTATTAATATCATAAATTCTTGTTAAATATTTTTTGGTTCCCAGATTTCACACTGTTTTTAAAAAGCAACTCATACTCTTTGTAGGAATATCCTTCATAAAAAGAAAAATCTCTAGTCTAGGATAATGTTCTTAAAGTTTTGTTCTTTTGATAAACTCCATTTTTTTTTTGAGATGGAATTTAGCTCTGTCACCAGGCTGGAGTGCAGTGGTGCGATCTCGGCTCACTGCAACCTCCACCTCCTGGGTTCAAGTGATTCTCCTGCCTCAACCTCCCGAGTAGCTGAGACTATAGGCACATGCCATCATACCCAGCTAATTTTTGTATTTTTAGTAGAGATGAGGTTTCACCATGTTGGCCAGAATGGTCTCTATCTCTTGACCTCGTGATCCACCTGCCTCAGCCTCCCAAAGTGCTGGGATTACAGGCATGAGCCACTATGCCCATCCATAAACCCCATTTTTTAAAGAACAGCGCTCTACTTGACCAAAACTACATTGTAAAGCTATCATAATAAAACAGTATGGTACTAGTTCAGAGAGAAGACAGAAACAGCAGTGGAATAAAATATAGTAGGCAAATCTCATTAATTGATAAAAATGTATTATTTTATATATAAAATTATTATTAAAAATTATTAAAAATTTATTTTCAATAAATAAAATTATTTATTGAAAGTCAATAAATACAGCTAGATTTGTATGAGTCTTTATTAAATTGTAAAGGTGGCATTGAAAATCAATAGGTAATTGATATATTAGTCAGCAGTGTTGAGACAGCTATTTGGAAAAATAGACATTTTGAAAAATAAGTAAATCTGGATCCCTAAATTGAAAAAGACTATAATCACAAAAAAGTAAATGAAAATTTTAATGATATTCAAGTAGAGCAGACATGAAACTATGGGAGCTATAAAAGAAAAACTGATTAGTTTGATAACATAAAATCTGAAGCTTTCATATGGCAAAATATTATCAAACTAGGAAATAAAATATAGCTAACTGGGTCTATGTAGCAAAAATACCATAGACAAAGTGAAAAAAAAAAGACTACCTGGGGAAAACTTTTGTAACATATTTTCTTAATATGTAAATAGCAATCAATAAATCAAAAAGACAAATATAACAATAAGAAAGTAGGCAAAGCTCATGAATTGATATATGTTTTAACCTGCTTTCTAAAAACTACTAGATAATTTCTTGTATATTTGTTGTCCACCAATGTGTCTTTTTCTTTGAAATATCAATTCATGAGCTTTGCCTACTGTAAGTAGTGAGAGTATGCCTAATAGCTGGCTAGAGAACAATGGAATCAGGTCTTCCACTTGTGGGTCTCTCTCTTTCTCCTTTAATTCCTAGTTCAGGTGGCTTCCTCTCTGCCTGTCCTGCCCTGTCCTGCTGCTGGCAAACACACTTTCAAATCTGAAGGAGTGCTACACACTCCCTCCCCGTTTCCTGTGCTCTTCTGCTCCATCTTTGGTCTGCTGCTCAGAAGGCTACCTGGTGCCCACTTGACATTCAGGGCTCACCTCTGAGTCCAAAGGCACTCTTCTCCTTCTGGAAGGTCTCCTTTCTTGTTAGAATGCCATGGCTGTCAAGCTTAGCTCACGTTAATTGTGGCCTGCTTCTTGACTTGATTAATGGAGATGCCATGCATATTTAAAAGCGAAATTGACCAAAATTAACTTTCAGCAGTTTTAGTCATTTAGATCCAGCAACTCTAATCTCAGTCTTTGAAAATAAGTTGCCTATGCATATTGAAACCTACAGCTGGTTAGTGCCTCTAAATTACACCCATGATTCAGATGATGACTGGTGCAGAAGGACTCTTGCCATTGGGCACATAAGTCAGAAGGTCAGCTTCCTCTGGCCCTGCCAGGGCAGTGGGCATATTCTCCAAGTCTGTCAGGGATCAGGCTGCAATGTGTTTGCCCATCATGACTTTCCTTTGTAAGTCTCCACAGATGAGAAAACGAGTCAGGGACCTGACTAAGGAAGACCTGGAATTTTGAGCCAGATCTATAATGTGGAAACATGAAAATCTTTTCATCTGGATTAATGCCCTGCTGGTGGTATCTTTCTATAACTATCCAGGGATAAAGTCTAACCGGAATAATAATAATTAAAAAAAATCCCAACAGAGCCTCCAAACATCCTACCCTCATCAGAAACTTGGCAGCATGATTTTGGGGTGTTTTTTTATATAGCCCTGTTGGGAAGCAGACCCCTGGAACTGTTCATTTGTATAGCTTCCTTGTCCAACCTAAGATTCTAGCATGAAGATAGTCTGTGATGTTTTTCCCTCTGATTTTGTGCACTTGATTTATTTCTTCATCTTTATTTTCCCTTTCTGAAGTTGTCAATGATATACCAGGATTGCAGTAGAAGACAGTCTTCTGAAAAGTGTCCTTTTGCAGTGGCAGTTGTGAGACAGGGTGGGAGAAAATGAAAAAGATATAGGGGGTGAGGCAAATGAGAAAGTAGAGGCGAGGGTCACCCTTCTGCAGAACCTGCCTGTAGAAGCCGCTGCAGTAGAGGCTTTTCTGGCTCTAGAAGCCTCAACAGAATGTCCTGGGCCTGGGGTTGCCCTTCACTAGTATTGTGAGAGAATCTAGGTATAGGGACCAAGACCAGGAACACTTGCCTTGACCACTCAATCTCTGCCTGCTTTTAGCAGTGATTTGCTAGATCCATCTTTCTATAATGGAGATTATTTGGTTTGAAAAAAACCTCATTTTTTATTAATGGTGGCAGTGGGGTGCATAAGCAATGCTGTTCCACAGATGATGCGTATGAGACAAGTGAGAAGGGAAAGGGGCCTTGTGCTAGAACCAGTACAGAATTCAGAGCCATTTCTCTTGGCTGATTATTTGGTGTTGGATAGTGGACAAAGTGTTTAGTCCTCTCTGATGAGGTGCAGGCATTAATTTCTGGTAGATTCTGATGACACTGCTAGGAAAAGAAGGTGTGACAACGATTCTGTAGGAGAAACTGGGGGAGGGCGGGTAGAAACAAGAATGAAATTCCTTTTGAAATGTGCCTAGATACTATTCAGAGGAAATTAGTGGTTGAAAGCTGGCAGTTGGAGCACAAAGTATTAGACAATGACTTAGTATCATGGCCTTAAAAATAAACCTAGACATATTTTTTTTGCCCACACCAATGTTTTCTCTACCACAGATACAGTGGTAGAAAAGTGGAGAAAGCCAGTATTTAGTTTTTCTCCAGGGTGGGTAGAAAATAAAGAAGTAAACAAACACACTAGGCTTTCAGGTAAGGACTTATTTCCAAGGCTGCACTAAGGTAACCTTTTTAAGGGAGGTGACACTGGGCTTGGAGGTTGGGGGAGGGTCATGTATCTAAAGATAAGAAGAATAGTAAATCCAAGTGCAGTTGCCTCTTAATTGTATCCTGTGTCTTTGGCCTTGAAGGGCAGAGACTCAGAATTGGTCCAGTCTGATGCTTCATTGGTCATAAAGATTTAATTACAATCCTTATTTGACCAGGATTGTAACATGAGACTCAGTTAGTATTTACTAGGATTCTCTCTCATTGCCCCTCACTTTCTCCCCTTCCCGCCCACCCACCTTCCTTTAGTTCCCCCTCCCCATTAAAAGGATGACCACTTTTGAATTATGGTAATAGCTGCACTCTTGGTTTAGGACTAACCTCCCTGAAATTTTCAGGACCACTAATTTGTGGTTACTCCAGTGCTAGAATGAGCTTGGCGCTCTGGCCTTTAGACTGCCAAATGCAGTAAAAGTTTAAAGCGAAGACTGCCTCAGAGCCAAAAGAAGAGAGGAGATTGAAACCTAAAGGTTATCCTGAAATGCACTTTACTGTTATCTATGAGAAAAAATGAGTTAAAAAAATTTCAAATACCAGAATACCCTACAGGGAGGAGATATAACTATTAAAGGGCTGTTATAGCTGCAATAAATGTAGGAACAATAAAAATAAATTGATGAAGTAAATGTCAGCGCTGTTCCCCTGAGCTGCCCCCACACCTTTGTCCAAAAGTAGAACATCTCCAATTACAGAGGGTGGAAACAGCCTTCAATGACAATATGACAAGGACAGAACACACAACGCTGGCACAGAGAACACAATTATGCACAGCCTTGAAAAATTGTATCATAGCACAATGCATAGGAGAAATCAATTAATGATGCAGGGCTTCCACTGCTGTCTAATAATCCTAGAAAGGAAAGAGGGAAAAAATACTCTGTACACCCAGCGCATCAAAAAGGTGACCCTTAAGTGGAAGTCTGCATAATACCAGAGGTCAGTCCTCAGAGTTTATAGCATCTGAAATACTCTTTTTTTTCTCAAATTTTTTCTCCTTTAAAAAAAAACTAACAGTCTTAAGGAGGCATTTAAGTAAAAGTCACTTCTTCTGTGCTTAAATAGCCTTGAAAAAGAGAGTTCTTTGGTGGAAAGGGCAGGAATGAGCAAAGCGTGTGGCTGTTGTTGCAAGCCCACCAGCTGAAAGGGAAAAGGCAAAAGTTAGGCATAAACACGGTGGAAGGTAGAAGGTGATTTATCTTGTGCAATTTACAACAGGTGCTAAACATTACGAAAACCAGAGCTATTAAGCAATCAAATTAAGCTATAATTATAACCGAAGAAAACTGTACAGGACTTCTAATTAATTCAAATCTGAACATGTCCAAGAGGAATGCTCCAGCAACCCCACTTCTGAATAAAACAAAACAAAAATAACCCTTGGATAATGCTTTCAGATTGCACAGGAAATTAAGAAATACTTCTCAGCCTGAATATTCCAAGCATTCCTTATGAAATAGTGAGAGAAATTCCTTGCAATCCCTCGGCACTTGGCTTTCCAGGTACACACTGCCTAAAGCATGTAGTTGGGGCGGGGGTGGGGGTGGGGGGGTCCTTAACTCGGCAGGATTTGAAGAAGGAGTGGACCGACGGATTCCACCGTTTATATAAGTACTTCAAAGGGTCTGAAGGGTTAGCTCATTCTTCTCGCCTTTGAAGGTTTCTTGCAGGTCATGTGAGCCTTTTAAAGAGCTCTCCAACACCCCCTTTTTATTTTATTTATTTATTTATTTTTGTGTGTGTCTTCTGGACCAATTCCATTTTTTTTTTCGGCCACTCCTCTTCCAATCCTCAATGGCAATCTTTTCACCTGACTTGAACTTTCGGCTTTTGTACCCCTTCAGGGAGCTCATGGATGTCAGGAGACCAGGGCAGGGTTTTCCATGGGATGCACCAAAACCATGCAAGTTGCATTTGATTAAGATGTTGTGGGAAGAAGAGGTTTAGATATTTGAAAAATATTTCCAACCCAAAGAGTGAACCATTTGATTAGAGTTTCTATTTCCCTAATTCATGATTCTTTGATTTTAACAATTCAAGAACAGAAACAACAAAAACAACAGCAATGGGGGCAAACATGTGTCAAAAGCTTGTTATGTATCATGCTAAATTCTTTATCCGGATGTCTTAGTCCATTCCTTCTGCCATAACAAAATACCTGAGATTGGGTAATTTATAGATAATAGAAATTTACTTCTCACAGTTCTGGAGGCTGGGAAGTCCAAGATAAAGGTGCTAGCAGATTACATCTGGTGAAGGCTACTCTCTGCTTCCAAAATGGTGTCTCTTGCTGTGTCTTCACATGGCAGAAGAGATGGAAGGGCAAAATTTGCCCCATCAAGCCCTTTTACAAAACACAAATCCCTTAGAAGCGGAACTTTGTGGTGTTGTTTGTAGTCCCAGCTACTTGGGAGACTGAAGCAGGAGAATTGCTTGAGCTCAGGAGGTCAAGGCTGTAGTGTGTGATGACTGTGCCTGTGAGCAGCCATTGCACTCCAGCCTTGGCCACACAACAAGACCTCACTTCTAAAAAATAAAGAAAAAAAGAAAAAGACACTAATTCCATCTATGAGGCTTGGTCTCATGGCCTAATCACCTTCAAAAGTCCCCACCATTTAATATTGTTGCATTGGGGATTAAGTTTCAGCATGAATTTTGGAGAGGACACAAACATTCAAACCATAGTCTGAGATTATCTCAATTAATTCTCTCAACCACTCTATGAAGTAGGCACCCTTAGAGTACCCATTTTACAGAAGAAGAGCCAAGACCTGCTGTTGGCTGTTAAATGGATTATAAAACAAAGACCCTTTTCATTTTATTCATGTGATTCTTGCACATTTCTAAATAATTCCTTGCAAATTATCTTTGCTTTTCACTTGGGTTAAAGTGGTTGGGAATGTGTGTAGGGGAAGGAATGTTTTCTCAGGGTTAGTTTGCCTTCTGGACTGAAAAGGTAGCATCGCCCTTGTCATTTGCATAGTTTTGCCCACCGTGTTGAATATCTGTTTTTCAACACATCCTTGACACTTGCCTTGACTTTGCTTCCATTCACATAACGATATGGTGCTTGGGGGGCAAAGATGTGTGAAGAAACACTGAATTTGTGGATACTGTTAAATTCGTAGCACTTTTCACTATTGCTAGAGTTCGTGTTCTCACGGGAAACTCCATGCTCACTGTTGACAGCATTGATGAAAGGCATAGGGCTTATTTTTCTTCTGTGGTCTGGGTTCTCTAGGTCACATCCCCTCTCCCTTTGATTCATTGTGTAAGAGAGGGTTGGTACCTAGTTTGGCAAGATTAGTTCACAAATGTTTGCTGAAAGCAATTCTCATAGTAGCAGTATGAAGAAATTCTAATTTTCATTGGTAGATGAGGAAATCAATAATTTGAGAGTTAGAAATGTGGCCAGGATCACATTGCTAGATACGTGGCAGACACAAGCACTGAGCTAGAGAGCACAATGCTCTTCCATGGGGCACCCCACCTGTGCATGCACGTGGGCACTCACTCCCACATCTAGTTTTCTTTTGCTGCCCTTGAAGCACCCTGCAGGAGATATAGGACATTTCCCTCTCACTTTGCAGGGCATCTGCCAAGCCTGGGATTAAGGGGAGTGCAGAAACTGCCCAAGGCTCAAGGGAGGCTTATGCCAACAAAAATGGCTTTTTATGTAGGGTACCAGGTGACTGGCAAGAAGCTTCAGCCTGGAGACTCCTAAAGGGCAGCTCTGGGACCCACAGACTTAGCTCAGCCCACAGGAGCCCTTCCATAGAAAGTATATGATGCTTTGGGAGGCCGAGGTAGGCAGATCACCTGAGGTCAGGAGTTTAAGACCAGCCTGGCCAACATGGTGAAACCCTGTTTCTACTAAAAATACAAAAATTAGCCAGCCATGGTGGTGGGTGCCTGTAATCCCAGCTACTTGGGAAGCTGAGACAGGAGAATCACTTGAACCCGGGAGGCAGAGGTTGCAGTGAGCCGAGATTGTGCCACTGTACTCCAGCCTGGGTAACAAAGAGTGAAACTCTATCTCAAAAGTTAAAAAAAAGAGTATATGATTGCAGTCGGGAGATATGAAGACACCTGCTGTCATGGAAATACTGGCAAAAGGGAAAATACATGTACATTCAAACAGGAAAATAGTAATCCTTAGCATTTACTAATGCCAAGGCCACTATGTATATTCATTCAATTCTCACAGCCACCTGATGAGGCTGATGAAATTTCTATTCCTAAGCTAAGGCTGAGGAAATTGGATCTAAAGATCGTTCAGTGACTTGCCCAAGGTCTCACAGCTTGTAAAGGGCAGAATGAGGATTTTTGACTCAGGCAGGCAGACCTAGGAGCCCAGCTCCTAAGCAAAAAGCTGGGCCCACTACAAGCCTGTCATGTAAGAAGGGTTCCAAAGGCAGAGTGTGAGGAGCCAAGTGGGAAAGGGGGCTGTGACCTGGAGTGAGGTGGATGGGAAGGGCTATCTGGATGAGCTTGATGGAGGCCTTTGAAGCTGGACTCTGACAAGCGGAATTGGGAAGGCACCTAGTGGTGGGGGAGGAGGGAGACATGTAGGCCTCACAGCTAGTGCCAGCAGAGGTGAAGATACCACAGACGCTTCAGCACCCCAGCCAGGGGCTTGAGATAGCAGGGCCCACAGTGGGAGTGTCGCTGGGCCCCTTGCACTCTTCCCTGTTAGGATCTGCCCAGGCTCAGCTTGCATGGCTTGGGGGAGGACCACACTCCCTCTCCTCCCCACCCCTCTAGGGTGACCTTGGCCCTAAGGCACTTGCCTGGACTTCCTGCTCTCATGGGGGTGGCAAGTGCCCTGGGGATCTCCCAGGGAACTTTTGGTCATCCCCTTCATGGCCTGAGGTGTGATCTGTGCTTTCTGTCTGTTCTGGGAAAGACAGCAAAGGCCTGCAGTAGCCTGTTGCCCTGACAAGCCCTGCTTGGCAATCTGGTCTCATGGGAATGCTCCCAGCCCGCCCCTTGCTCCTCTAAAGTCCTGTCCTCTCCTATAAAAACCTTCTGAGGTGGGGGAGGCCTGGGCACTCCTTGTGCCTGCACACTCAGCTTTCAGCTTTTGAAATCCTCCTCAGTTTTGCATAAGTAATGGGCACCCCTCCCACGCATGGGTCCGAGGCTAATTTGACCTCACGTGGTGAGACTTCCCTTTCAACTGGCCTGGAGTGTGACCCAGAGACAGCTCCAAGGTGTAGCTGGAGCCCTGGAATGGGCTGACCAGTATGGCAGCCACCCAGGTGACCTGTGTCCTGCTTACTCCCTCTGTGAAGTTGGACCAGAAGTCCTTACTGGCAGCAGAGCATGGTGGTGAGCTCTATCCCTGGACTTCAACTGCCTGGATTGAAATCTCGGATCCCTCATCACCAGCCATGTGGCCTGGAGGAGTTACTCAGCACTGTGCTCTTCAGTTTCCTCCTCTGTGAAATAAAAATCTTGGTACCTCTCATTTGGCTGTTGTGAGGAGTAAATGGAAAAATATATGGAAAATACTTAAAACGGCATCTGGCACGCAATGGATGCTCAATAAATGTTAGCCATTGTTTTTTACCGTTAGAGTTTGAGGAATCCTTTCCTACCAGAGGCTCATTTCACCAATGAGGAGTCAGAGGCCCAGCCAGGTCATTTACCTACCTGAGATCACCTACCTGGTGTCAGAGCCAGGGCCTTGCTCTGGTGGCACTGTATGCCCAAACCAGGTCTCTTTCTGCCTCCACGAAAGGTGCTGGGGCCAGGTCTGTTTCTCAGAGCCTGAGATGAGGTCCCATGCTTCAGAATGGCTGGGGGAGCTTATTAAACATACAGATTCCTGGCTGGGTGCGATGGCTCATGCCTGTAATCCCAGCACTTGAGGAGGCCAAAGTGGGCAGATCACCTGAGGTCAGGAGTTTGAGACCAGCCTGGCCAACATGGTGAAATCCCCTCTCTACTAAAAATACAAAATTACCCAGGCACGGTGGTGCACATCTGTAGTCCCAGCTACTTGGGAGGCCGAGGCAGAAGAATCGCTTGAACTCGGGAGGTGGGGGTTGCAGTGAGCTGAGATCGCACCACTGTACTCCAGCCTGGGCAACAAGAGCAAAACTCCGTCTCAAAAAAAAAGAAAAGAGAAAAAAAAGTACAGATTCCTGGACCCCGACCTGGACCCACTAAAACAGACTTTCTGGGATGGTGCCTGAAAATCTATTTTAGCCAAGATCATGTCCTTACTTTTCCCACTTTCTACGTCTGTTTGATTCTTATGTCCCCTAAAGCTTGAGAACTACCCACTTAGCTTTTGGGTACTTTGATCAAATTACAAAAGGATTGGATGGCAGCAGAGTCTCAAGGTTTTTGAATCAGCCCAAGTGCATGTCCTGCCTCTGGTGAGCCCTGCACGCTGCCACATCAGCCTGTTCTCCGGGAGCCTACCAAGCTATTGATCAGCATCTACGGGGAAGGGGAGCGGCGCTGGTGAGAAATGGAAGGTCAGTAGGAGATGAAGTACTATGGGAAGACTGAGATGGTTGGTGACACTGATATTCAGAGAGGCAGAGGCCAGTGAGTGGAGAGGTCAGAGTGGGCTTTGGGACAGGGAGGCCCTTGCAGGGTGGGGAGCTTTGAGTAGGCAGAGGAAAGACAGAAGGGCAGCTCAGCTAGAGCCACCTCTGGGGAGTGGAGCTGCTAGGAGCGGGTGTCACCAGTGGCAGCTAGGTACAGGGGTATGGGGTGGGGGACAGTATGACTGACCAGCAACCAAGAAACCCACCCGCTTCTTTTGATACTGTTAGGCTGCTCTTTCATGATTAAATGAGCAAACACACACCCTCCCTTTAAAGCTACTGTGGATTTGATTTCATCTGTAGGCTTTATTTTATTTTTTGGGTGGTTATAGGACAGCTTGCCCCTTGATTTCCCTTGTCCCTACAGTCTTCAGGGACAGCATGGACATGATGTGGCTGCAGGAAACATGGGAGCAGCAGGCTGGCAGGGCAGGAGGGAACGGGCTGGAGTGAGGAGGTGTGGGGAGATGGTGACTCTTTGGTGCTGGGCTGGGCACCACCTCAATCAGCAGCTGCCCATACCTCCTCCCTCCTGTGACTGCTCTCTGGACATCCCCTGATCTACTCGGAAGAGGTAGGGGTGGGCTGACCTTCATGGCAGATGTGGAAGAAGAGCGTGCCCTGATTCCTGTCACTGGAGGTTACATAGATTTATCTGTGCTGCTTTACATCCTTTCTGGAAGCTGGCAGGGTATAAATTAGAAATAAATAAAAATAGATTTATCAGCACTTTGCAAGTTTGTACCAAATTCAGGGATGGCAGTAGAAGTGCCTCTCTGAGCCCTTTAAGTCAGGGGTCAAGGTGCATGTGAAGGTAAAGACCAATAGCTGGATCTCACCCACTGAGCAGAGGCTCCCAGTCAGACCTCTTGATGAGAGGGGATGTGGGGTAACTGCTCATATTCCCAAGCGCTGGCTGTGGACCGTTCGCTGAAATAAGTCCTTTACATGGATTAACCCTTCAAGATGGGTACCAATATCACCATTTTCCGGGTGAGGAATCAAGCCTAGCAAGAATAAGTTACTCACCCAAGGATGCACCAGTGAGTAGTAGGTGTGGAGTTGGAACCCAGGCAGCCTAGCTTCAGAAGTCACACTCAAACCCAGGTCACAGAAGGACCTGCCTCATTTGCTTGGATAAATGAGGGATTCTGAGTGTTTATTATTAGTTGGTTGGAGAGACAACTGACATGCTTGGCTCTGTTTCGTTCTGAGGCTGGCTGGAGTCAACATTGTTTGTGCTAGACAGATTAGCAGCTCCTAAAGGGCAGGGTCTAGGGATCATTGAACTCTCCCAAGGCCTCAGCACCTTGGACTTGTCTGCAGGGTGCCTTTGGCTGCATTGAGTCAAGTGCAGTCATTGTTTCCAGAAGTCCTCTGCCCAGCTTTGATAGAGAACCACATTTTCATTATTCATCATGATCAAACAGAGTAGAGAAAGAAGGGTCTTCTTTCTGGTCAGTTGAAGTGTTCCTACTGCCTTTTCTTCAAAGGGAGGTGATTTGGGGTGAACTTTGAGTGGCTGGCTCGCTGGCAGGCCAACACACGAAGGCCAGAGTTCTCCTCTGTCTGCCTGCCTGCCCTCTTAGTCCAGGGGAACTCAAATGCTTGTGGCTGCTTCCTGTGTCGCTCCCTGTCTGTCTTAAGCGGGCCGGTGGTGCAGGCAGGCTCAGCCCCAGAACAACAGAGACCCATCTAAGGCCTGTCCAGGTGTGAACTGTGAGAGGATGGGGGTGGGAGAGAATGGTGTTGCAACTTCTATCTCCCTCCTTGCCTTCTACTGAATATGTTACCCATGGGCCAGTCCTACTACCCCGGCAGCCACAGAACCCCTCACCTCTGTCCTGTCATCCTCTCTGCCTGTTTTCTGGAACCAAAACCACTTTTTCTCTGGTCGAAAATTCCAAAAAGCAGTAAGTCCCTCAGGTTGTCCCAAGGCCTTAGAGATGATAAACATTATGTCACGAGGAAGCCTCACTATCTTGATAACAAAAGAGCGGGTGAAAGCTGTGGATGCTGTGCCCAGCTGGCGACGTGGGCATGAGCCCTGTTTTACATTGGCTCCTTGAGAGGGATCTTCAAGTACGGACATGGAATTTTTATTTCCTAGCGTTTGCCCTGTGGAACTTGATGAGAGATCCAACCCCATAGTCTCTGGAAGAGTTTTTTTTCTCTGAATTCCTCTCTTTAACCCCTAAGAACTTGGCTATCTATGATTATTTTATGAGGAGGGTCTGACTCCCTGAAATGAACATGCCATGTGAATGTAGATTCCATTATTCACTATTCTCAAGTAAGACCAGACTTAACCATAAGAACATGGCCTTGGGGGAAATTTTCTTTGGAAAAATTTCCAAACATATTGAGCACTGACGATATATAACTCATGCAACAAGCATTCGTTGGCAGGTGTACCAGGGTGAATAAGATATGGCTCCTGTTCTTAAAAGAGTCCTCACTCTAATGGTGGAGAAGCACAAGTGTATAAATAATACCAAGTGTGATTATGGTGACTATGTGGCTGGGAGAGGTTTATAAGTAGTTTATGTGGAGGTGTCAACTTGAGACCACCTAATTTCACACGCTACCACACTCAGCACCCTAAATGATGCCCAGGAAGATAGGTCAGATGAAGGAGTTATGCTTGTTCTTAACTTTCTATTTTGAAATTATTTTAGACTTACAAAATATTATAAAATCTGTACAAGGTTCTCGAATACCTTTCACCAGCTTCCCCTAATGCGAATATCTTATAATATCTTATGTAACCATAGTACAATCATAGAAACTAGGAAATTAACATTGATTCAGTATTATTGACTCATGTATAGATTTTGTTTGAATTTCACCAACTGCCTCATGAATGCCTCCTTTCTGGTTCAGGATTCAAACCAGGATCTCACGTTGCGTGGAATTGTTGTTTCTCTTTAGTTTCAGTCTTTGAGAGTTTTTCAGTCTGACTTTCATGCCTTTGACATTTTTAAAGAGTACTGGTCCTTTTGTAGAATGTCTCCTGATTTGGGTTTTTCTAATGTATCCTCATAATTAGATTAATGTTCTTTCTGCATTTTTGGCAGGAATCTCACAGAGGCAGTGTTCTCAGTATATCCTATCTGGAGGTGCATAATGTCAATACGTGTTACTACTGGTGATGTGATCTTTGATCACTTGGTCAAGATACTGACTGCCAGGTTAGTCCACTATAGAGTTACTATTTTCTCTTTGTAATTAGTAAGTATCTTGTGGGTAGATAATTTGAGACTATGTAAGTATCCTGTTTCCCATCATACTTTTGCCCACTAAGTTTAATATCTATCAATGTTTCTCGTCTGTCACAATCGCTGTAGTGTATTTGCTTAATGATGATATTCTATTTCTATCATTTCTTTCACATTCATTAATTGGAATCCTACTGTAAGAAATAGATGCCCCTTCTCCCCCACCTTTTTTTTTAATGTAATTACTTATTTATACCAGAATGGACTCATGGATATTTATTGTATTAGACTCAGAGATTACCTTTAGATCCTGTTGCCATGGCTGTGAGTTCAGCCTTGCCTCATCTCTTGCCTGGATCATCACAAAGCCTCCTAACTTGTCTTCTTACCTCCAGCCTCCTCCCTTTTAATGCAGACTCTGAATGTCTACCTGAGGTCCTGTAATGCCAGTCTGACCATGTTACAACCCTTCAGTTGCTTTCTTTTGCTCTTTTGAATGGTAACGTAATTAACGACAACTAACATTTGTTGAATATTTACTAAGGGCTTTACACGCATATTCTCACCGAATCCTCACAATACTTGAATGCATTAGGTAGTATCATCTTCATCAGCATCAGCGGCAGCAGCCCCAGGGTGCAGTTGAAACAACCAAGGCACACAAGCATTAAGCAACTTCCCCAGGGTTGCTGAGCTGTTAAATGTTGAGCGCATACTCTCAGCCTCTAGGCTCTACCACCTGCTAAATAGGCCCTTAATGATCCGACCTCGGCCACATCTCCAGCCACATTTTCTATGGTCCCAGCATTCATTGCACTTTCCATAAACAGTTCTTGGAACAGAAGTAGCATTTCTCACCCAGTGTTGTTGAGGGTACAGATGACATTTTGGCTGCACTTGTGGTAGGGACATTGGTAGCAGCAGAAGGAGTAGTATCTAAGTAAGAAAATTATACAAAGGGTGGCCAAATTCTCTTGTGATTGTACCTAAATCTAGTAGTCTGGTATAGATGCCTAGGCTGCAGTTGTGAATTTCTTGTGAATTTCTGCCCTACCCACCCACACCTGGACTGCCCTCCTGGAGTTTCATCACTTTTTCTCTGTTTCACCTTTACCACTCAGGGTAGGTAAACCTCCTCTTCAAAATTCTTCCTGAGCATCAAGTTTGTGAAGATGACTTTCCCATCAAATCCCCTGATTGGGACCATAGCATGTTGGTTCTACCTCAGATCTATGGCTATACAAACCTGTAGTCAAGGATCAAGTATTTTTACCTATTGTATGCCTCTACTGCCTGGAAAGTTGCCTTTTGTATAACATGTGCTCAATTTGAAGATTCACTGATTGATAACTACACATAAGACATGGAGAGTAATGACTCTAATGCACATTAATACAGTCCCCAAATCCATTATCTAAAACCCTTTGGGCCTTATGTGTTTCAAATGCAGAATTTTTCAGATTTAACAAGATATTATGATGCATATCAAATATAATTCATAACACCCCCAGTGGAGTCTGAAGAAGTGTTCCATAGTCAAAGATAATAATATTTTTATAATGATATGAATGAATATTCTAAGTGAGATAAATAAACATAAATAGCCTCATGACAAGTTTTATCACCAAATAATTCCCCCCAGTTTTTTCACCTTCTGAGCTCTTTCTATTTTGGAATTGTGAATAAAGGATTCTGTGCTGATATGAAGGCATTAATAGGTGGCATAAAGAGGCATCATTTTGTCCTTAGGACCAAGATGAAAGAGACTTCTAAGGATGAGAACACTGAGGCTACTGGCAATGGCAAACAGGGGAGTTCTGTGGCAAACAGGGGAGTTCAACCCATCACAGATGAGTTCAACCCATCACAGAATGGGTTGAGAGCTGGTGCGACCACAGGAAGAGGCCAGTTAGGAGCTATTACAGTTGTCCAGGACAGATGTCTCAAGGGCCTACCTTGGGTGCTGGTGATAGGTTGGAGAGAGAAAATTTGATGTGAAGTGTTACAAAGGAATGAGCCACAGAACTTGAAGGCAAGGTGTGTCAATCTGGTGAATCAGCTGTTCTCAGGCTTTGTGCTCCATGGTTTGAAAGAGTGTTGATGTCTTTAACACAGCCAGAGTAGAGGGAGGTAGGCGGAGAAGATGGATGCATTTGAGCATGCGGAATGTGCCTGTAGCCCATCCACGTGGAAATAAGTTTTAAGAATAAAAGAGTAAACAAGTTTTAAATGACATCTAAAATAATATGTGGTACGCAAATATGTTATTGGTCATGAATACTTCTATTATTATTATCATCACCTTATTCTTTTTCAAATATCTTCATTGCTAGCCTGAAATCCCCTGCTGCCCAAGGCCAGAACAATTCTCAAATGGACATTTACCTCAGTGTCCAGGCTCATCTGCCCCAAGTCTCCCAGAAAGCCATCATATATGTGCTCTGTTGGTTTGCATTGTCAAACTGTAAATGGTCATTTATTTAAAAAAACAGGCTTTGTCTCCAACAGGATGTTTGGAGCCCAAGTTTTATCTGAGATGCAGGTTTCCTGGGTGGGTTATAAACCCAGGAAATAGAGGATTGAATGGATGTAGTGCCAGACTTGGGTAAATCATAAAGTTTGTGATTACGTTTGTTAGAATTCTAGAGCTAAAACCAGTTACAAAAAATAAGCCCACCTTCTGTCCTCCTGCCAAGATTAAAGCAGCCCTTGACTGTCAGTCCCTGATCAAAATGACTGTCCTCACAGCTGTAGGTCTAGTTTACCCTTCTTTTGTTCTCGGTTCAGGCAGAGGGGAAACAGCTGATGAGAATTCCCCATGAGATAGTTCTTTCCTCTTGCACAAAGGGGCTGGCTGGTGTCTGGAAAACTTGGGAGATGTCCTTTGTAGACCTGGTCCTTGAGGGATGCCTCATACTGGGAGGACAGGTCCCCGGGGCCTGGCAGGTGGTCTTGCATGGGTCTGGAGGAGTGAGTAGATATGCTTTGTGTCTTGTTTTCCTGTTTTGTGCCTCTCTTATTCTTTGCTGGGGCTACTGGGAACTCTGTGGAAACTCTCAGGACTAGGATTCAGGGAGAAGAGAAGGGGAGATGGGTGGGGGGATTACATAGAAAGGAAATATACAATTAGTAAATTTGATTCAACTCTGATCTGGGTTCCTAAGGATTGTATTTGATCGGGCAAAATAGTTTTCCAGGAATAAAAGCCTTACTTAGTGATGCGAGAGCTGCATGGGAATGAAGCAGTGGCAACCAGGTATGGGTCAGGACTCCCCAGGAGACTCCAGAGTTCCTGGCTCTCACCAAGGCCCCACTCTGTCCTCACCTGACAACACCTGGGGGTGTTTAGAGACCTGAGTGTGGGCAGTTACTTGCTCTCCCAATGGGCTGAGCCAGGACCTAGAACCCCCTGAAGCTGACACTGGCACCAAGAGGGACTTGTACAAATACACACTGATCTTCCATCAGCACTGCTGAGGTGTATTCTAAGCTGCATCTACAAATGGTAAGTATATTTTAAATATTCATGACCTTTCCTCACAACTGACAATTGCTATCCCTACTGAGTGTCCCCTAAACTTCTCTAAAGCAGCTCAGTTGGCTTTACAAAGGCCATACAAGGGACCTGCCTTCCTTTCCCTTCAGATCCTGAGGTTGTGTCAAGATTGAACTCGGGATCCTGTTTTAGGTCCCATAGGCTTGTATAAGTTTTTATGTTTACAGGATAATGTATAAAATGTATCAAAATGTATTATGCCCACAAAGGTTTAAGTCTCTTGAAGTCACTGAGTTGACAATCCAATGGAGTGATTTGAGGGTGTGGTGGTTGCAATTGTCGATAATGTATTTTCTAGAAAAAGAGATAGCAAGTTGAATAGAAAATCTACAAGCTTCCTTATCTTGGTGCTCTGATGCCTCCTTCCTCACCCCTGACCTTTACCCCTCCAACCCACTAATGGGCCCCAGAACTTATCCTGGAACCTGAGCTGGAGAGGGCAGGGTTGGCAGAGACATCCTCTCTGGAATCTGTCTCTCTCCCAGGGGAGCTCTTGAAGGAAACCTGCAGCAGAGAATTTTCCTGCTCTTCTTATCCAAGAGAAGGATTTCATTTGCTAGTTTATAAATGGGTGCTGTCTAGTAGTTAAATCTGCTAGGGGACTGGGTTGTGGGAGCACGTTTGAGGGTTTTTGTTGATAAATATTACATGGAAATGGAGTTCTGCTAGAGTAGGCCAACTCCTGAAAAATGGATCCCTTAATGTCCTCTCAATGAGACCCGCTACATGACAGCCAGCCTGGGGAGCTAAAATACTGGTGAGAAATTGAAGCCATAGATCTGCCTCAGAGTGCGGCCTCATCAGCTGTGATTGTTAAGTGTTAACTTGAAGACTCTACAGCACTCGGGTCTTGCCCATGTCTGATAGACGGCAGCTTAGCTGGGGGTTCTGGCAGGGCAGGAGGGGCTGGCAATGGGTGCTGCTGCTGCCAGGTGCTCATTTTATGTATGTTCCCTTCTGGTATGCACTGAGGATGGCCTCAGGGGAGAAGAGAGACCCTTGAGGGCTGGTGATTGCATCCTTCAGGGTCCAGCCAGCAAAACAGGAACTGAAATATTTTACATAGAGAAGATTTAATGCAGGAATTGGTTACAAAGGTGTAGGAAGGGCTGGAGGAACAAAATGGAGATGGTGAATAGATGTGAAGGAGCAGAAGGAAGAATAGGTGATATCCAGAGATTAGGAAACTGCTAATCTCCCTGGATTAAAGCCTGCACCTGAGCCCACAACTGTGCTGCTGGAACTGCCAAGGAGGTGCTGCTGCTGAGCCCTGGGTGGCTGGAATTGGGAATTACTCTATCCCACTGCCACTATGGCAACTACCAGTCAGTGCCAGAGCAGCCTCTGATGTCCGAGAAAAAACAGTAGGAAGCTTTGCTCTGTCATCTCTGATCTCTCACTAGTGCCTCCCTTTGGCAGAGTCTAACCAGAAACTGCTGGAGAGTCTGTGAAGTGTAGACTCCCAGCCCCAGCAATAAAGAGGACAGCATAGAAGGGACTGTGTGGGTCTGAGAGACGATGAATAAATAAATGGCACAGGGTTCTTGTGATAAACGAGCAGACGTGGAAACTTGGAAACTAGGAGAGAAGTTCCTAATTTGGTTCAATGACTAACGTACATTCAATATTTAAAATCCACTGTGCTCTGAATATGTATTTTTGTTTTTGTTTTGTTTTACAATTCTTTGGAGAAAATAAGTTAGTGGTTAAAGGGATAAATATTCCACCCAGGACAGGAATTTCTTCTGAAGCATTTGGGGAAGTCTCTGCTTGAACAGTTCTGGTGACACGAAGTTTGCTATCTCAATGGGGTAGCCTGTTCATCATAGCTGGACAGTTCTAATAATTGGCAAGCAGTTTATTCAGCTGAAACTCATCTTCAAGAAACTTCTGCCCAGTGGTCCTTGTTTGGTACACAAAGGTGATTTCCTTGCCTTACCTCTTCTTTAATTTGGGAAGCACTATGTGTTATGTACACAAGGTGGGCTTTCGCTTCTGTATTAGTCAGAAGTTGGTTTGTCCATTAATAACAGGTTTCTTCCTCCACTTCAAAAAAAGCAGCTTAAATAAAGTTTAGTGAAGGCTACAAAAGGTGAGAGGGTGTTGAGGCTGAAAAATTACCTATTGAGTACAATGTTTACTATTCAGGTGATGGATACACAAAAAGCCTAGACATCAGGACTATGCAATATATGCATGGAAAAAATCTGCTCTTATATCCCCTAAATATATACAAATTAAAAAGATTAAAAAATAAGTTTAGAATCTGGAGGAGGGAATACTACGTAAGTCAGAGGACTCTGCCCCATCAATTCCCAGGGCCCCAGTGTTCTACATTTCTACTCTGCCATCCTGAAAGTATAACCCTCATCCTCATGGTCCAACATGGAGTGGAGCTCAAGCCATCCTGTCCAGAGGATGGGTAGAGATGGGGATGAGTACAGTGCTAGCTCTCTGTTAAGGAGCTGTCCTGGGAGTTGCCATTTGAAACTTCCACTTATATTTGTTTGGCCAGATGATTGGCCAGAACTTGGTCACATGCTCACAATCTAGCTGCAAGGGAGTCTGAGAAATGTTTTCCTGGACTGGACAGCTAAGTGCCCTGTTAAAACTTCTATGACTGTGGACAGAGAAAACAAGAGATACTGGAGTACAAAAGCACTTTAGCATTTAATCACAACTCTAGCTTTACAGAGGCCAAGCAATGTGGTAGGCCAGTGTTTTGCACATTTAATATGATGTGATGTGAATCACCTGGGGTCTTAAATGCAAATGTTGATTTAGTAGATTGAATTGGGACCTGGGATTCTGCATTTCTATCAAGTTCCCAGCTGATACTCATACTACTGGGACCACACGGACCACAAGGATCTGGAAATGCAATGTGGAACATGATGGAAAAAGTCTTATTTTGAATCCCACAAGTGGGATTGAATTCCAGCTTTTTTACTGTAAACTTACCTTTTGGGAGATGCTGTGAGATTAAAAGATCCTGGTTCTCAGGGGGCACTCCATAAAAATACACTTCCTTCCCTGTTTTGGAAAGGTTCCCTCACCTTCACTTGAGGAGGGTGCTGATTGGGTGAGACGAAGGGAGTGGCTCAAATCTGAAACATCAGCCACAGACTCCAGAAGAATGAACAGTGGGTGTCTCCTGAGAGCCAGGTGGGGTCTTCGGGGATTGTGGACAGAGAGGCTCCACCGGGCACTGAAAATGGCAGTGAGGAGGCTTAAGCCTGGGCATGGGGCAGTGTGGGAGAGGGCACTTCCTCCTGTGCCAGTGAGGACGAGGGCCTGAAAGAAACAAGGCCGCCACCACGGGCTTGCCCAACTCCCCATCTGCTCAGGGAGAAAAAGGACACGGAGCAGAGGCAGGAATTCAGGCAATTAATCCTTTATTTAAAGAATAATAAACAGCCAGATTTTACATGCTGAAAGAGGGAACAAGGTAAAAGGGGTTAAAAACTAAAAAGCAAGGACGGCAGACACCAATTAACACAATGCTAATTGACAATTTCCCCAAGCTTCCATGAAACATGCCAGGCCGATTTCCCCAATTGCTAATTAAATCAAACCGCACACACAATACTAATTTCCCTAACTTAGGGAACTCAGTAGACAAATAAAATGAGAAACTAACTTAAACATTTTGTCAAAGTATGGGAAGAAGGATGAATGAAATCTTAACATGAATAAACTTTGGCTCCAAGTAAATTTGTTAAAGTTCTGGCATGTTTAATGAAGTCTTGAAATATCCCAGTATCTCTGTTCTACTCACAATTACATAAATGCACTTCCCTAGTCACAAAATAATACACAGCAGTCCTCATAAACTTACGTTCTCTCCCTCTGGTGAAGGGTACCCAGCGCATCATGGAAATGACATGTAAATTGCACCATTTAAATATTATAAAATACCTACTTAATTACAATTAAAAACAAAGGAATAACTTGTCTTTAAAATAGTCCCTGAAGTTCTTTGAGCTGGAGTCTGGCTTTGTGAAAAACAGAAGCCAGTCACTTAATCACATAGTTGAGTGGAGAGGCAGCCGCCTTGGCTGGCTTTCTTGCAGTCTTCCTTCCCCTGCACTCCACAAAGCTTGCGGGGCTCTGATCTATCCCACAGGCCCCATCTCGTTCTCTTTCCACCAGCCACCTCTGTAAGCCTGCTATGTAGTGTCCCCTTCCACCTCTGTGCTACATTCAGGGCCCAATAGAAGCATCCCTGTTGAATTATGTTATCACAGAATGGGGACGGGCCTTTAAGGTCATCTATCTAATTCGCTCATTTTACTATTGAGGACACTCATGCCAAGAGATGTGGATGTGCCTAAGATTCAACAGCTGGCCTGTGGCCCCAGGTTTTTAGTTTTCAATTATGCAAGAAATATATGATGATCTTAATAATCACAGCTCACACTTGCATAGTGTTTACTATGCGCCAGCCACATTTCTAAGCGTTCTATGAAATTAACTCAATTGATCCTCACAGTAATCCTGAAGTTCAGATCATTATCTCTCCATTTTACAGATAAAGAAACTGAGGCGCTGTCATGTTAAATAATGTACCTGAGGTCATATCCCTAAGTGGCAGAAGTAGATTTGATCCAAGAAGTCTGGCTGCAGATCCAAGGTCTGAACCACTCTATTCATTTGCTCTTTTTAAGAGTAATTAGAAAATAGGAATAGAAATAAAAGTAGAGCATGAGAAGTAAGCATCACCTGTAATAATAACAGTACACAGATGTAACCATGATTAGAATTTGGAACATAGCCTAACATAATTTGTTCTCCTTCTTACATATTAAAAAAAAACAGAATCAAACTTGTTTATATGGTCTCACATGATTCACCTTTTTTCTCTTAACAGTCTATTATGAACAGCTTTCTATTGCTTATAAATGCACATGTACAACATGATCTTCAATGGTTGAAATGCAGTCCACTGAATGGATGTGGCACTATTTATTTAACCTATGCACCAAAGTTGACACTGAAGTTGTTTTCTTCTTTCCCTCTGAACGTGTTGCAATGAACATCTTTACAAAAACATTCTTATCCTTTCGTTAGATTGCCCTTCACTATTAAATATATGGAAACTGGAAGCTCTGATAGGTAAGGGGGAGGGAGAGGTATGTGGGGACACCCCTAAATATGCAGAACTAGGAAACTGGACTCCATACCAGTAACAGAGGAAACCTCTTTTTTCCTAAGTGAAATATTTCACTTTATGTCCATTCTTGTGCATCCCCGCTTTCTTGGGGATCACTAAGGCAAGGGCCAGAGCCCCCACTAAAAGAATATAATAGGCAACTCACCATCTGTGGCTAAGTTGTTCTTCCAGGGGGAAAGTGATTAACTTTAGACAAATGCATGTCTTTAAAAAATTATTGTTTTTTATTCTCATTTTAGGGTAACAGCTGCCCGTGGGGGTATTATGAGAACCAGGCTGCAGGTGAAACTTGTTTACCTGGTTTTCCATGTTCCACCCACTGACCAGAGAGGCAAGTTGATACCCCTGCCCAGCCTAAGGTATAAGCATGGGAGACAGCCACACATGGCTGCAGAGCCGGGTTCTAAAGCATTTTTGGCCTTTTTCTCCTGACTGGCATCTGTAATGCATTTGTCAAGAGGGAGGCTGCTTATCTGTCCTTGTCCCTTCCTGGGACAAAGGCAGACCTGTCACCGTCAGATCAAGGGAACTCCAGAGCCGTGTGGAAGGACAGCTCAAAGTCTTTCTTGTTCATTGTGATTTATCATAATCACTGACCCCTCCCCCAGGATGAAATAGGAATGAAATAGTAATGTGATAGGTTAATGCCGATAATTAAAGAGAGTTAAGACCAGTGTGAGGCTGAACTGTGTGTGTGGGTGGTTGAAATGGTTGTTTGATGTGAAAGTCAATGATTGAATTATTCAGAGAGAGTGATTTCCAAATGATAATTTTACACTTTACATAACTGATTTTGATTTATTATAGTGGCACCCAGTCTAGCTGCTTTAGTTCTAAGGGGCTGTCAGCTTTTCTATCCCAAATGCTTGGTTTGGAAACGCCCCCCCCACCTCCCCCCTCAAAACCTGGTCATGTCTGAAATTTGACATTGTTGTTGTTATCTTCTTGGCATGGCTTTTCCCCCTTGTCCCTCATAAGAGTTTATGGCTTGTTTGGTTTTGCAATTTATAATCTGGCAGAGGGGTGTGTGTGTGTGTGTGTGTGTGTCCACGAATGAGTGCACACAGGCCTGGGTATGTGGATGGTGAATGGCCCAGATAACCTGATCTCCCTTTCCTTCTCATTGTGGCTTTAGGAAAGCTTTGATCTTTTGTCATTTAGCAAGCGGTAGGGCCATGCTGGGAATAGGACCCTACGGGCCGTTGGAATGAAAACGGTACAGCAGTGGCAAATCGCAATGCTGCTTCAGAATTGAAAAGAGAGAGTGAAAAGTGTGAGGGAGCCCTACAGGATCAACCCAAGAGGAGGAATGTCAGACTTTGAGAAGGTGTGAACTGACACCAGGTAAATCCATCTGAAAAAATCAGTCCTTCTGAGGACGGTTTCTTCTCATCGAAATCTTTTTTGCTGGGAGTGATGCAAACCAAGACACAGATCTCCTGCTGTTCTTTTTTGGAACAGCCTAGGATGCAAGTGCCATGTGACAGGCAAGCTAGTTACTTATCCTAACATATCTGCTTAACACCCACCGCCGCCCCCTCCAGCCTCTATCCCTCCTTGGTTTGGAACATCTGGGGCATGGGGGCACTTGTTCTTGTGGATGAAAGTGGTGGCACAGGACTCATTCATTAATTGACAAATCCTAACTGAGCATTTGTATATAGTAGAATAATAGTGACAACAGCTAACATTTGTTGAATGCTTACTTTGTGACAGATGCTGTTTGAAGGACTTCATATTGACTCATTTAATCCTCCCTAGAGCCTACAAAGTAGCTATGTTGTTAGCTCCATTTTGCCCATCAGGAGACTGAGGGTAACTAAGGTGCCTCTGAGCAATCAGTGCAGCGTCAACACTCAACCTTCTGCCCTAGCACCTGTCCTAGTGGGAGATGCCACATTCCATGTATCCTGGGCTTTTCTTGCCTAGGCCTTTGGATGGCTGAGTGCAGGTCTGCAATCTGTGGCTCTGAAGCAGGCAGGAGTAAAGCTGCTTCATTAAAGAATATGCTGGAAAACTGTGGAGCAACTAGATGAGTTTGGGGATCACGAGAAAAGTTTGGGATGAGTGGAAGGGAGGTGAAGGAGCTGGGGCACATTGGTGGAGGAAGGGGAGGAGCGGGGACGGGAAAGGGAGGCATTGGAAAGAGGTCCTGAAAAGCCAGACCTTGCTCCTGCTCTGGTCCAGTACTCTGGTCAGATGCCATGATGACATATCCTGGAAGGAACTTTAAGCTTCCTAAACTGTGAAACTTGTCAACTGGACAGTGTCCCTCAGTTCTGCTTTGGTGTAATGTTCACAGTAATGTGAACACTGGGGAAAGCTTGGTAAATCTTGCAGAGCCCTGTTGCATTGGTGCATCTCATACTGGGGTTCAGTTACTGCCAAGGACTCAATGCTGCCCCATCAGCCTAGTGGATTTCAAGCAGGAGAAGTTAAATATTTTAGTTGGTTAGTCACCAAAATATGACTTCTATAGAAAAACAGATACCACTAAATCATGGAGTAGAAAATAAGGTGAAACCCAGGATTTCTAAAAATTTTTGCCTTCCACTGGAATTCTGAGCTAGGGCCCCTGTCCCTTGGCAGTGTGGATTTACTCTTCTCTGCCCTTTGGAACATTTTGAGAGAAAAGCAGAAGAAGCCTGGCTGCCTGTGTGCCCCTTGGCCTGGCCCAGAACTCTGTAGGCCTGCGAGCCTCCACTACAGCCCAGCCCTCTTTCCGGATGACTCCAGAAGTCTACTTGTGCTCTGAACTTTCACTGTGAACAAAATTGTAATAAACTTGGGGATAAGATGCCTTTCAGAGGAAGATGGGAACCCCTAGAGAAAGAATAGATACAATAGAACTCAATAAAGGCAAAACTTTTCTATATAACAAAAGACAACCCAAACACATGTAAAAGACAAATGACCAACTGGAAGGAGACATTGGCATACCATATAAAGGTTTAATATTCTTAGTATACAAAGAGGTCTTAAAAAGCAGAAAGCAAAAGATCAACAACCTGTAGCAAAATGAGCGAAAGTGTGAACAGGTAATTTACAGAATACATACCAGTGCTGAGAGACATTTGAGAAGATACTCAACCTCACTAGTTATTAAAGAAATGTAAATTAAATAATATTGTATATATATTTTCACAGAGTAGATTGAGAAAAATGAAAACAACTTGATGCTGATAAGTGTGTGAGGAAATGGGCAGACTCATATAGCGTCAGTGAGAATGGGAATGGGAATGTAAATTGGTACAGCCTTTTGGGTGAGTAGTGTAGTTGGGTCTCTAAGAATTGAAAATGCTCTTATCTAGCACCTAAGCGTAAGATAATATCAGCAATATTGTATGTGTTTAAGGATATGTGTATAATGACTTTTCTTTTGTAGCAATGGGGTTTTGCTTTGTTGCCCAGGCTGGTCTCAAACCCTTGGCTTCAAATGATCCTTCTGCCATGGCCTCCCAAAGTCCTGAGATTACAGGCATGAGTCCCCATGCCCAGGCTCTAATGACATTGTTAATAGTTGGTTTGTGAAAGAGTTGGTTACAATTTAAATGTTTGGAAATAGGGGAAATGGTCAGATGTATGATTTCATCCATGCAATGGAATATAATACAGCTATCACCTTACTAGGCAAAGCTGACATGAGGGAAAGCATAGTGCAGGCTGATGCGTGGAACACAATTACTCTCTTTTGATTAAAAAGAGATGTATGTTTATATCTAATGGTGTTCTCTTAAACATAAGTAAAAATGAGGAAAGAAAATGCACTAAACTCCAAGAGAGTTATAGTCAGTGAGATTAGAAAATTAAAAGTGACTTTTCTTTTAAGTGTTTTGTCATGTTTTTCAGAATTTAAGCAATACATGAACAAATGCACTCCTGCTAAAGCATTTGCTTTCTGTGTACTCATTTGGCCTTCGACAGTCCCCATTTTGTATTCCTGGTGAGCTGTCCAGATGCATATGTCTTCCCTTTTTCACAAGGAGATGACCTTGAGGTTTCATCCAAACTCCTCATTTTGCAACTGAGTGTGCGAGGCTCTGTGACCATGTCTCCATTTTCATAGGACAGTCCCGGTTTGTCTGTTCTCCCAGTGTCTTTTCTGATTAGTGCTTCCTCTCATTCTCAGATACATCCTGGTCTGGACTGTAAATCACATGGCTTTCTTGCTCAGACAGGTCAAATCACAGGTCAGGCTCACAGAGCTGGTGAGAGGTGGAGGCAGGGATAAACACAGAGCTCCTGATTTCATTGGATTCGGTGAGATGCAATCCCTTCCCTCAGTGAGCTTCCAGCAACTTCTGCAAGAAAAGGCATTTCCCCACAAAGGTAGGCGGTCTCTGCAGAAGAATACTGGGGTTAGGGCCAGCCTAGATTCAGTTCTTACTTCTATCCCTCACTGGCTGTTGGCCTTTGGCAAGTCACTTAATTTCTCTGAGTTTGAGCTTCCTTATATATAAAAGGAGGTTAATAGTGCCTTCTTCAGAGAGTTGATGTTAGTATTAAATAAAGTGCTTAGCACAAATGCTCAGCACATAAACCGTATTTATAAGAAGACCAGCCAGATGGAATTCTAAGTTATATAAGCCTCCAAGTGTTTGGAGTCCTCTGATGTAGAAAATGAAATTTTTGATGTGTCCTGACCTCGAGGGACACCAGTCCCCTTGGACAAGCCCATTCCCATTTTATAGATGCACATTCCAAATGTCCCAGGGAAAGGTCTTTGTTTTAGGGATGCTGAAAGACGGAAAAGCTCTGAGTTGCTTGTTAGAGGTCAACGTTGATGGACCAGTGGTTTGTTTCACTCAGGCCAGTGTTATAGAGCCAGAGGCTTTTCCAGTGAGAAGGGAACTTGGAAGTGATATAGTGCCACTCTGGGCAGAAATCGTTTGGCAGTCTTGGGTAGCCAAAATCTATATTGTATTGCTCTGATCCTGCTGGGAATCAACCGCAAGTGGTCCTCTGGTCTGCTCCCTCATCCCTGGCTCTTCTCCTCTGCGTGCCCTGGCTGGGAAGAGTCTCAGAAAGGCCCTTCTGCCACATGTCACCTGGAGGGCTGCCTAGCTGGTTAGCAGCCTGGGTCAGCAGTGCTGGGTGCTCACTGCACACCCTCTGTGTCCCTGGCAATGACTGCAACTCTAGGTAAACATCCCTTCTGTTTCCTGGTGGGCAGTAGGGAGAAAGTGGGTTTTAGGTTTTCACTTCTGAACTATGCAGGAAGAAGGAACAAAGGACCTGGATGAAAACAACAACAACAACAACAACAACAACAAAAACACTTTTTTTTAACTCTCCAAAATGGTATTTGGTCTGTTTGGAAATTTGAGCCTTAAGCTCTCACTCATTCTTAGCTCAGTAGAGAACAGAATTCAGAAGGGTTTGTGGGTAGGCTTGCTTCCTATTTCCCATGTTCTCTTTCCTTATAGTTTGAATGTGGTATCTCCTTCTGAGTCTTCTAAAAAAAGTAAATTATTCTAGGACAACAAAGGCATATCTGAAAGGGTGACATGCAGAACATGAACTGACATCACTGGACAAAAAATTTGAGTCTATTCTGCTCCTGTGTTTACCACAACAATAATTTCCACCATTTAGCGACCATTTACCATGTGCCAGAAACTGTGCCTAAGTGCTTTAAGAGGATGATGTCATTTAATTTAATAACAACTTCTGAGTTTGGTGCTGCTATTATTTCCTTTATTCAAGTGGTTAAACTAAGGCTTGAAGAAATTAACTTGCCCAAAGTTTCCCAGCTAGATTCCAGAATATATGAGGCCAGATCTCTCACTATCAACAACCAAGTTATTATTTCCACATTGCCTCGCCTCCCACTGCACCCCAGGAACCTACTGTGTGCCAGGCATTGTCCTAGAGAAGAGCTCATTGGGTGGCAGGTTTTGACCATAGATTTCCATGGTATGCTTGAAATATTTTTGTCCAATCTGATTGACACCTCCCTCTTCCTCTGCTTCCTTTCTTTCTTCTCTTTCTTCTTCTTTTTTTTTTTTTTGAGACGGAGTCTCGCTCTCTGCCCAGGCTGGAGTGCAGTGGCGCAATCTTGGCTCACTGCAAGCTCCGCCTCCCAGGTTCACGCCATTCTCCTGCCTCAGCCTCCCAAGTAGCTGGGACTACAGGCGCCCACCACCAAGCCCTGCTAATTTTTTTGTATTTTTAGTAGAGACGGGGTTTCACCGTGTTAGCCAGGATGGTCTCGATCTGCTGACCTCGTGATCCTCCCGCCTTGGCCTCCCAAAGTGCTGGGATTACAGGCGTGAGCCACCATGCCCGGCCCCTTTCTTTCTTCTAGAGGAAGAAAGTCCCAAATACGTGGTGGTTGCCATATCTCCTAGCCTATGTGGTCAACATTTAATTACATTAGCATTTGTTTCCACTAAAAATGTAATCACATTACTGCCTTTCATGTCACATTAGTGAAAATGGATACCAATATGATACATATTAATAGAATATGATGGGAAATTGCTAATACAATTAGACTTTCACGTTTTATTAGTTCTGGAGTGACACTCTATGCTGAAGAACAGCTCACCTTAGTGGTGATGAGGAAAAAGGTGGAAAGTAGTGGATGTCTTCCTATTTCGAGTGGACTTAGCAGGATCTCAGGGGGCCCGAGGGCATCCATGGGGTCCCATGATCCGTTTCTGGGCCCCACTTCCTGCTCCTTCCTGTAACATGAGCACCTTTTGGATTTGGGCTGGGAGAGGAGTTCCTCCTTCACAGCCAGACTGTGTTGCCTGAATTGTGGTCATTAAAGTATCATGTAACATGATCCTGCTTGGGTGGCCCCAGATCAGATAGAATTAATATTTCATTATCCCTTCTGTGGCTAGTGCTGGCAGAGAGAGGACAAGGCAGGAAAAACGTCCCCAGGGCCCTTCCCAACGCTCACCGTCAGCTCCCTGATAGGCCACTGCATTTGGCTGGGTGCCCCAGGAGTGACATTTGGTTGCTTTGTCTTCCTAGGGGTCTCCACCTTCCATCCTTCTCTTCCTGCCCACCTCCTTCTTTCCACTCAGCCAAGTGATGGTGAAAAGCCTCTTTACTGCATCGCTGGTGACCATCTGTAGGTGTGTTGCCGAGGAGCTGCTGTAGTTCACGTTCAGTCCTGGTCGATTGTCTGCTGCCATATTGGATCTTACTCCTGTGACTTTGTCTCCTCATGTCCTCTACTTGAAATGCTCTGTACAAACCCACTTGTCTTTCCAGGCCCATTTCAAATTCTCTTTCTTCCGTGAAACCTTCCCTTTCTACTCCAAGTCGATGTTACCCCTGAATTAAACATATACTGCATATCTCCTTATGTGTTCTCACGGGACTACCTTAATAAGTTACAGTGGCCTTGTTCAAAAGAAAAAAAATGATTCTAAACTCTGAGAACAAAGCAGACAAGGCCTGGTGAGGTGAACATTAGACGTGGGAGGAAATGAGGGTATCAGAAGTAAGCTGGCGTTCTTGTGGGCGTCACTTTGGGCTGACTGGAGCATGGGGTGCGGTGCAGTCTGGGAAGTACAGACTAAGAGTCACAGAGGGGCAGGGCTCCTGCTTCCTTCCCTCTGTAACTCATCTCCTGGTATTTGATTTTATCTCTCCCTGGCACATGGTTCAGAACTCGGGATCTTGAACGGAAAGCCAGTGATGCTACAGTTGGGAAGAAAAACTGTGGCAATTAAGGAAGACATCTATTGCCTTGACAAGGATTCATTTTGTGGGGAGGAGTTGGGGAAAAGAGATAAAGGTGGGACGAGGACAACCTGTCTTTTAAATAATAGGTAATTTACTTGGGAGAAAGCTATACATTGTGGATAGTAAAAAGAGAACTTACAGCCTCAGAGCTGTCAGCCAACCTAAATCAATATGGCAGCAGGGATTTTATTTGCCAGCTCTTTCATATTCTTCTACTGGGAGAGGCACCAGGGGAAGCTCTGGAGAGAGCAGGGAGAGGCAGCAGATGGGCAACATGCACTACAGAAGCACAGGAAGCTGCATGGCTAGGGGCACGATCATGGGTCTGGGAATTGGGCAAACTGAGTCTACATGTAGGAGTTGTCAACAGAACAAGGGAAGGGTGCTGCATCAGGTGATGGGTAAGTCTCCTTTCCATTCTGGAATTCTGCAACTCCACCAAAGAGGAGTCCTGGTGTGGAGTTCTGGGAGCAGGTAGGCTATGGGTGAGCACTGGTAGGATCTAGATAGATAGGGTGAGAGTAGAGTGGGAGGGCCAGCGAGTGCCCTCAGAGCAGGAGAAAGGACATAAGCAGAGGCGGTGGCAGGAACTCCCAGCAGGGTACGGGGGATTGTGAATAAGAGGGCTTTTTACAGGGAGGATGAATTGCAAGGCTGGGGTCAGATGGTGGACAGCATGGGACTGGCAGCCTAAAATGTGTGTGTTTGACCCTGTAGGTCAAAGGAAGTCAGTGAAGGCAAACTGTTTCTCACTTGGAGCTTGCCTCACTGTGATGGCACACGAGGGACTCCCAGGAAGGCAGCCAACTCTGTGCAGTCCATTCTCCAGGCCTGGAGTGCTGGTGGACGATCCTGATGTCAAAGTGGGGGGGCCCTGTGGGAGGCGAGCATGAAGGAAGCCATCCAGGGGTGGGGAGAAGCTGAGTGAGTGGGTTTGCTAACCAGGTTTCAAAGTGGAGAGAAGGGTGAGGGTGTATCAGGGACCTCTTTTAAAATTTATATCCAGTCTGCCACTTAGAGGCACCTCTTAGAGGCACCATCCAGGTGTCTTGGTGGGCTTCCTCTCTTGTTTCTTTCCCTGGCCTCTTAAGAACACGCACACCTGGGCGCGCAGTGGCTCACACCTGTAATCCTAGCACTTTGGGAGGCCGAGATGGGCAGATCACCGAGGTCAGGAGTTCAAGACCAGCCAGGCCAAAATGGCAAAACCTTGTCTCTACTAAAAATACAAAAATTAGCTGGGGGTGGTGGCACTTGCCTGTAATCCCAGCTACCCGGGAGGCTGAGGCAGGAGAATCACGGGAACCCGGAAGGTGGAGGCTGCAGTGACACAAGATCACCCCACTGCACTCCAGCCTGGGTGACAGAGCAAGACTCCGTCTCAAAAAAACAAAAACAAAAACAAAACACACACACACATACGCACAACTTGAAGGTGACTGTGGGAGCCTGCCTGACTTAGGCTGAGTCCTGCAAAATCCCACACAAAGTGAAAGTAAAATTGAGGCAATGGTCAATTATTTAATGAACCTAATGTGTTCTGACCCAGTGTTCCGGGGCAAGGAGTTCTGGCCACACAATGTCTGCAAGGTGGGGACAGTTTATTACCATCGTATCGTCACTGTCGCCATCACAAGAGGACAACCCTGCATCAGACAGGCCGTTGACCAGTGCAGTTCCCTTTGATTTGTTCTCCTTCTTCCCAGCATATTTCCTGAACATACATGTAAAATAGGTGTTTGTAAGTTCCATGAATTACATATTGAAATTGTTATCACTGCTAAGTCCATTATAACAAACAATACTGATTATAGAGCAGGAATATATTTTGTAATTATAATGTTCTTCAAACTTCTCTGATTGACACACAGCATATTTAAACAGGGATGATCAAAAATTATTTGCACAGTGCGGTCCTTATCTTCCCTTGGGTAGCACAAAAGCTCTCCTCAGTAGGTAACAGCCACGAGCCAGCCTTTGAGCAGCTGTGTCGAGATGGATTCAGTTTCTTTGCTGAGGGGGGCATGTGGGGGAAGACACCCCTGCTTTTAAATCAAAGACAACTCAGTTTGGAGAAAGGTGTACCTTCTGGAAATAAATAAAAGGAGGCGCAGTGTATTGTCAGCTGGCCGTCTTAAATCAATAATGCAGGCAGTCTGTCTTGCATGCCCATTCTGTTATGAGGGGGAGGAGCACCTGCCTATAGGCTGGTCCCAAAATAAAAGCCCTCGTCGGGAGATGTCCAGGGGTGCAAGTGAGTCTTGCTCTGCTCTTCAAGGCCTCTTCAGAGCCAGGCTGGCAGTGTGCCTACCAGGGGTCTGAGGATGTTAATGTCCTTTACCTCCAGATCACATCAATCTGCCTCCATTATTTTGCCAGGCAGGGACACCTGGATGGGAGGCTCTATTTTCTTTGAATGGCCTCTGGCTTATAAAACAAAACCAGCAAACAGCACGTAATCCCTTTGAGTATTCTTCTGGTGTGCCTAATGGGAGTTTTTGAGTGCCAGGTACTGTGAGAAGACTCTTGGTTGGAAAAAAAAAAAAAGTTAAAAAAAGAAAAAAAGGGAGGCAGCATTTTTTTAATCATCTTCTTTTTTCACAAAGTGGTGACATTCAGTCTTGAATCAAAGGGAACGGTTTCCAGGTAGAAAAGTCTCGTGTTTGTTTCCTGTCAGCTACCAACTACCAGCATGTTTTTCCTCCAAACTTTGTGCAAAATCAACTTACCTTGATTTAAGCCACAAAGAAAAAGACTTGGGGGTTGGAAGGGTGGGAAAGGGGGAGGCTTTTAAGAGATTATCCTTTTGGAGTCTTGATAGATTAAGAGGGTGATCAAACTTGGCAGCATCTTAATAATAGGGCCACGTGAATTTTGGCTAGGCTAATGGAAGCTCTTTTGTCAATTTCCTGTAACCGTGCTTGACAGGACTCAGGAAATGGCACGACTGGCCCACCTTTGATACCTAGAAGGGGCTTAATGAGATTTAAAGGTGGGGCACCATGACTGGAGTTTCCCACATTAGGTATAAGTTACACAAAAAGTCCTTCTATGTACCAGTCCCTTGCTGGCTTTGTCGCCTGCCTGCCGCAATTCAGAATGTGTTTTTTCTGTAGAAGTAACAGCTGAAAGCTGGGCAGCTGAGTTTCCAAACAGAAATTGTTTTTCTAAAGAGACCCCCTTTTTTTTTTGGTTCCATTCAGGACTGTGTCTCTGAAATATTATCTATCATAAAAAACATGACATGAATTTACTATGGCAGTCAGCTGCAATTTTTAAATACATTCGTTAGGTTAGTGAGTAACGTCTTCCCTTCCCAAAGAGACAGGGATGAAGAGCGGGAACATCAGACTGTTAATGTCTTGGGGGTAGATAAGGAGGGGTGTGGGCGAGGCCATGCCAGCACATGTGAGCCCAGATGGGGCCCACACGTTTCTGATGGAATATTTGAGCTGGAAGTGTTTAACGTGAAAGATCCTGCCTCCAGGACCACTCTGTCAGCCGAAAGGAGCTGGGAGTCATGATGTGTCCACGTATGTTTGCTATGTCAGACCGAGGGTGGAGCTGCCCAGACAGGGTGTGGGGGTTACAAAGTCATTCTTGCTAGCCTTTTATGACTGTGGTTCTTTGGGGGACCTCGAGGCAAGCTAAAAGGTTTGTCTCTGGCAGCTATCCTGGGTTGGCTGTGCTGGAATAGAACAGACCCTACTTAAAGTGAGTGAGAAGTGTTCTTAGAATCCTGTTCATTTTGTTACCTGTCTGACCTGTGGGCATTGGGCCTGGTTCCCTGCGTGCAGGAAGCTCCTCTACCAGCCAAAAGGCTAGAGATCTTGCACCACACCACCTTCTAAGCATGACTCAGCCCCGTGGGAAGCTGCCAGCCAAGACTTGAATGACCTTCCTGAGCTCATTTTGAATTCTGGCCCTTTTACTAAGGGTTAAAGATGAACTTGACATTACCATGTCTCTTGCCTATGCTAAGTGAAACCTGAAAAAATGACCCCGAACTTCTCCTGTCGGGTGGCCATGGCGCCCTGCCTTATGTCCAAGAATGAGACTGAAAATGGTGCTTCCAGCTTCCAAATTGGGCAGCAAAATGTTTACATTCCCCAAAAGAATCAAGGCCTGAACTTCCTAGAAGCCAAGCTGACAAGCACATGGATTGATATTTAAAGGGGACAAAGCTCCTAGGAATATTTAAAATGGACTTTCACGATATGCAGCATCCATGTTTTAGTTTAGAATTGTCCACAGATGCACTTAAGGAATCAATGAGAATGAGTGGAACGGATAGGCCTTGTGAGAGTTCAAGTTTTTCTGTTTTACCTCATCTGCCTTATAAGAATGGATGGTTTCTCTTTTTTCTGTCTTATGCTTGTGATTTATAAATATCAGACCTCCTTTTGCTATCATTGGCCTGGCATCAGCCAACATTTCTCCTAAGTAACCTGGGTTTTCCTTCCGTGGTATTCAAGGTACCACTTGGGAGAAATCAAATATAAACTCATCTATTTTATAGCTAGGCATGAGTTTTAAAATGCTACCAGTTTAAAATATTTGCAAATAGAAGCTATTGAAATGCTCACAAATGGCTTCTAAAGATGTGCAAAGGGCCAGGTAAAGTTGGAGGCTGCATGTTCAGGAGACCCAGGAGGAAGCTGGCTGGTGTGGCTTTGGGCCAGAGGCTGCTGGTTGCACCAGCTGTGATGAAGACCAGCACATGAGCTTGGCTTAAATGCCAGTGCCACAATTTAGTACCTGTGTGACTTTGAAAAATCACTTAGTCCTTTCTGAATGGTGGTGCCCTTAGCTATGAAATGGAGATAATACCAACCTTATAAAATTGCTCTGAGAGACTCTCAAATTTTTGATCATGAACCACAGTAAGAAATACAGTTTACATCATGAGCTGGCACAAACAACTACGTACGTGCACTTGTAAAATGAAAACAAACATTTCATAAAACAATTTTAACCTATAGTCTAAAAATGCTCCCTGATAGTTTCTATTATATTGTGTTTTTTCATTGGATATGGTGATTGCAACCCACTACATTGATTTTATGACCAAGGAATGGGTTGCATCACAGTTTAACAAACACTGTAGGCACTTAATTAATGTCCATTCCCTTAACATGTTGAAGAGCCGGATTTCTTACTAATTAGGATATAAGTTACACTGCAGAAGCGAACCCTGACACACCTGTGGCATGATACTGTGAAGCTTTATTTCTTGCTTTTGTCAAGTTCGGTGTGGGTTGGGCAATGTTTCAAGGTAGCTGTCTACTGTGTGGGATCCAAGTAGCTTCCATCTTATTACTTCGTTGTTTCCGCATGTGGCTTCCACAGTTGCAACTAAGGGAAAAAGAGGGATGGAATGTCTCATGGATGCTCTTAAGGATTAGGTCTGAAAATGGGTATATCACCACCGCTAAACTCTAATGGCCAGAACTAAGCCACATGGCCCTAACCCAACTGCAAGGGGGATGGGGACATATGGTCTTCCTACGTGCACAGGAGAAGGAAAGTGTCAGGTGGTCATAAGGAATGACATAAACCACATACAGTAGTATTTAGGCAGAACCCAGGGTAGGTCTTTGACACACTTAGCGATCAAGTAATGAAGACACAGAACTGGTCTGATTTGAGTCATTGTTGCCCAGTTACAAAGGAACAGACTAAATTAATGACTTCATGGGGCCTTTTTATGCTTTATTGTATGCCACTCCCACGATTCTGAAGTTTCACAGACTTATGGTTAAAGATACAGTTTTCTACAACTATTGTGAACTTACCTATTGCTTGATCTTGGAGCTCAAGGGTAACGTCCTTACAGGACAATGGAATAGGACTGAAAGTTCTGTTTCAAGTTGGTGAGCCCAGAGTGTGCATATATAATAACAAGCTGATAATGACAGTGAACATTTATTGAGTGCTTACTGTGTACCAGACATTGAGCTAAGCAGTTCACAAGCTTTGTCTCAATTCATCATCATCATAACATTATTAGACAGACTCTTAGACATCTTAGTCCCCTTTGAGATAATCTATTCTGCTACCCTCGTTCAAAAGTGAAAAAGAGTGGAAGTTCAGAGAGATCAAGTTATTTTACCAGGGTTGCACAGCAAATTAGTGTTTATGCTAGGATCAAAAGCCAAGATCTGGCATTCCCTCTGACAAGGACATATGAGGGACACACTGATCATTTTAGTGGCCTTAGCAAAGTTAATTGAATCTTCAACTTTAGGGTTTTCAGTTTTACCCACGTTTACACCAGAAATGGTAATCTGTGCTATGATAGAATGACCAAAACTCCACGACTACTATTAAAGTTTAAACTGGTCATGTTAGGTAGAAATAACCAAAGTTTTCTCAGTCAATTCAGGTATAGACTGGGTAACTTACACTCTTGCTCTCAACTTCAGCTAGAAACATTAAGTCTAGATTGTAGTAAAAGATCCTCATTCATGATTTCTATTTGTTTTCACATAAGTCTGCATGCTGTCTTCTTATTACCAAGAAGTCCTTGGTTACTACCAGTACTGAAAAGAAAAATTGGAATTTGCCAAAAGAAAGCAAATGTGATACTGATTCTGATAGGATAGAGCAAGCTGGTTTAAACCACAGTTTAATGGGTGTAAGCTTAAGGAAGAACTTTCTAGTGACAAAGTTGTTAAGCTCTCCTAGAGGTGACTGAGGAGGGTTCTAGCACATCTCTCTTTGGAGGTCTGAAAAGATGCTTTTCCAGACCAGCTCAAACCACAGATGTTGACTAATGATCTTCTAAGGAATATGTAAAGATCATTTTATAATTTTATGAAATCAGTTTATCGTAGTTGTTCAGTGTAGCACATATCTTCATAAAAAGTTACAGAAAATTATACTCTGCACAGTGTGTGTACATGTATGCAAACAATTTGTACACACGTGGCCCAGATCCAAGTATCTTTTAGAATGCCTTCCCGAGAAGGGCCAAAGGGCCTGGATGTTTATAGTGAGGTGTTCCTAGCCTGGCTTGGTTGGAATTTGCAGTCTTATTGTCTGCATGTGCATTTGCAGCTAAGATGAGAAATTCTCTGTCTAACATCCTCCACACATTTATATTTTTTGGATCAAGAAAAGGGCAAAAAAGTTACTACTTAGGTAGGAGCTTCCAGTGTGACTGTCCCTACTCCCTCCACTCTGCGTATGTGGATGTTCTTCCAGGTTTACAATTAATCATGTGTCCTGAAGGGGCGGGTAGGCTGGGGGAGCAACATCTCACAGCTTTGCTATTAACCAGCGTTTACAGGGGTGTGCTGCTTGGGGGTGCCTGGGCTCCCAGGGTCTTCTCTGAGGTGTGCAGTCTGCTAGGGAGGGCATTTTTATGTGGTGTATGTACTGATAATTTTATTAACTGGAAATCAAGTATTTTCTGCCTCAACACAGACTTCCAATATTCCCGCATAATGTGTTTGACATTTCTGAGACAGTGCAGTCTGAGGAGTATGAGCACTGAATAGGGAATCAGGAATGCTGGTTTTTGTCCTGATTTGGCTGCTGACCTGCCTCTCCCTGGGTAGCTCGCCTAACCTCTCTGTGCCTCATTACCTTCCTTTCCCCGCCTGGAAAATCAGGACCATTTCTTTTACCTGCTCTAACTCAGAGGTGTCAGGTGCAGCCAGGCAATTTTCTTGGTGCTGTTGGCAGGGAATGTATGCTATACATCTATGATGGTGTTTTTGTCTTTGTTATGATTACAGTTATTTATTTTTTAATGGCTCAGAAGAAACCGCTGTGAACTTAGTATAAGAGGACAGACTCTATATTACAATGATCTACTGTTGAAATGCAGTATTTCAGATCTATGATATAATTTCCAAATGCCACCTTCTGAATGCAAAACAGCAATTTGTCCTAACCCTTGAGATCCAGCTATTTGGGGCTCAATTCTGAGAGAGATGGGCATCCTTCTTTCACTTTTTCACTGGACAAGGTAGGCCTCATTTTCTTCTTTCATTATAACAATTTGGAAGCCCCTTTCTTCGCCCCAGCCCTGCTCTTTTACATCTTTTGTATGCCCTGGGTGGAAGAAAACCTCCTGAGGCTTATTACCTGCAAAGAGTGCTTCTAAAAAGGAGACTGTTTCAGAAAGTTCCAAGCACTGAAAATGGGTGTGTAATAAACTGTGTTTTGCATCTTTAATTATAGCATTTTACACCACAAATGCCGTAATCATATGCTTTCTCTCAAGCTAAAGTAATGTGCAATTCTAGGTTCATTCATTAATGAACTGGCAAATCAACCATGGGTCTTGTCAAAAACATCACTGCAGTGTGTGTCTCTCTATATAGACCATGGGATCAATCTGTACTGGATCCCCTCTCCCAAAGGGCACTCAAAGGCCTTCTTAACAAATGTCTTGCTCAAATATGCAGGTTTTCTGATGTGATTTTATATAGTAACTACTGGTCCCTAGGAAAAAAAAAAAAGAATTGTTTCTGAAATTTGGCAAGTGAAGGATGCAAGGAGAGAGTGAACAGCAGACTTGGGGGGCAGAGATAAAGATTTATATGATTCCAAGAAAGTACCCAGAAGGCCTCTTGGTCTAAAACTAGCTTGCTTATTTAGGTTTCAGAGAGTCTGAAATTTCTTCATCAAGGATAGGCTTTTGGTTAGGCATTGTACCTGCGAGGAAAAGGAGAGGGGAGTTGTCATTTAAAAAGCAAATACTTTGTCCTTGTTTGCTGATGATGTGATCTTATATACAGAAAACCCTAAAAGCTCCACCAAAATACTTAGTACTGATAAATGAATTCAGTAAAGTTGCAGGATATAAAATCAACAGACAGCAATCAGTAGCATTTCTATATTCCAACCGTGAGCTAGCAGAAATTTATAGTAGGCTACAAAAATATCTAGGAATAAACTTAACCAAGGAGGTGAAATATCTCTGCAAGAAAAACTGTAAAACATAGATGAAAAACTGAGGAAGATATACAAAAACAGAAAGACATTCCATGTTCATGGATTGGAAGAATTAATATTGTGAAAATGATCATACCACAAAAAGCAACCTACAGATTCAATGCAATTTCTATCAAAATTTTAAGAATATTCTTCACAGAAAAAAATCCTAAAATTTATATAAAACCACAAAAGACCCCAAATAGCCAAAACAATCCTGAGCAAAAAGAACAAAGCTGGAGGCATCATACTACCTGACTTCAAAATATCCTACAAAGCTATAGTAACCAAAATGGCATAGTACTGGCATAAAAACAAACATATAGACCATTGGAATAGATTAGAGAACCCAGAAATAAATCCACATATTTATAGTCAACTGATTTTCAGCAAAGGCACCAAGAACATTCATTGAGGAAAGGACAGTCTCTTCAATAAATGATGCTAGGAAACTGGATATCCACATGTAGAAGAATAAAACAAGACCCCTATGTCTCACCAGATATAAAAATCAACTCAAAATGGATTCAATACTTACATATACGACCCAAAACTATAAAACTAGTAGAAGAAAACATACATGGGAAACAGTTTAGGATATTGATTTGCGCAAAGATTTTATGGAGAAGACCTCAAAAGCACAGGCAACAAGACCAAATATAGACACGTGGGATTATTTTAAACTAAAAATTTCTGCACAGCAAAGGAAGCAATCAACAGAGTGAAAAGACAATTCACAGAATGGGAGAAAATATTTTCAAACTATTCATCCAATAAGGGATTAATATTCAGAATATACAAGGATCTCAAACAACTCAACAGCAAAAACCAAATAATCTGATTAGAAAATGAGCAAATGAGCAGAATAGACATCTCTTAAAAGAAAACATACAGATGGTCAACAGGCATATAAAAATGCTCAGTATCACTAATCATCAGGGAAATGCAAATCAAAACCACAATGGGAAATCATCTCATTCTAGTTAGAATGGTTATTATCAAAAAGACAAAAAATAACAAGTGCTGGCAAGAATGTGGAGAAAGGGGAACACTGTTGGTAGGAATGTAAATTAGTACAGCCATTATGGAAAACAGTATGGGGTTCCTCAAAAAGCTAAACATAGAACTACCGTATGATCCAGCAATCCCACTGCTAAATATATACCAAAAAGAAAGGATATTAGTATATTGATGAGATATCTGCACTCTCGTGTTTATTGCAGCACTATTCACAGTAGCCAAGACATAGAATCAACCCAAGTGTCCATAAAAGATGAATGGATAAAGAAAATATTTTATATACTCACAGTGGAATAGTATTTAGCCATAAAAATAACAAAATTTTGTCATTCATGGCAATGAGGATAAGCTTGGAGGACATTATGCTAAGTAAAATAAGCCAGGCACACAAAGAGAAATATTGCATGTTTTCACTTTTGTGCAGAAGCTTAAAAAGTTAATCTCATAGAAGTATGGAGTAGTATAGTGGTTACTAGAGGCTGGAAAGGGTGAGTGGGGCAGGGGGACCAGCCAGAAGTTGGTTAACAGAAACAAAATTATACCTAGATATTAGGAATAAGTTGTAGTGTTTTAGAGCACTGTTGGGTGACAATAATGGACAACTTATTATGTATTTTCAAATGGCTAGAAAAGCAGATTTTGAATGTTACCAACACAAATCAAATAATTAAATGACAAATGATTGAGGTGATAGATATGCCAATTACCCTGATTCGATCATTACATATTATGTATGTCTAGCATAGAAATATCACACTGTACCCCATAAATATGTTCAATTATTATGTGTCGATTAAAAATAGTAAGAGAAAAAAAAAGAAAATACTTGTGGGGTGCAAACCAGAGCCCATTCAGTGTTAAATTGTGTTTGTATCAACTTGTTTTCTCTCTGACCTGAGGGGTTGGAGGGCAGAAGAGGGAAGGTCTTGCTGGTGTCAGTGTGGAGATTGAAGCCTTCTTGTCTCCAGGAAAGGGAGGGCGTGCTGTGGGGGGAGGTCTGGAGGTCATGGAGAATCAGTCTGGCCTCCTTCCCTGTTATGCTGGAGCCCCGCCTTGGTGAGCAGACATATGGGCCAAATTGATGAGGAGGGTTGAAGAGGTGACAAAAATCACACCAACAGTGCTCACAGTTCAGCTGTCACAATTCTGAAATGATTGGCCCATGTCACATTAGGATCTGGCCTTCTCTTTAGGAAAAGTCTTGAACTTCTATGAGAAACATCTGAAGTTTCTCTAATGTATTAATTATTATTATTTTTAATCTATTACAAACATAATATATAACATTATTAATTATTGTTTATTGTCTGCTTTCCCTCACTAGAATGTAAGTTCCCTATGGGCAGCTTCTTTGTTTTGTTCATTGCTGTGTTCAAGTGATTAGAACAGTGCCTGGCACACAGTGGGTGCTCAATGAGTATTTGCTGAATATATGAACACGTTGATTATTTCCCTCAGTGTAGGAGAATTCACTCTTTTCCATTTCAACCCCTAGATACTACTCACTCCTGCCCCAGAAATTCTTAGACCTGTCAGCTTGGCACTGTTTTTCCTCTCTAGAGCCCTCTCAGAATTTGGACAATTGCAAATATTCGATTTCCACCCCTTTCTTGAAGTGAGAAGGCTGGAAACAGTGATATGGCAGTCTCCACTAGCTTTTTGCACGATGCCAGTGGCGATTTATTGCAAAGGCCAAGGCCTAGGATTGAACGTAAACAAACACAGCCATGAGTTTAAAATAGACCATTGAGCAGCTCACAAAATAGGGCCCTTGTTTTTAAAAGAGCAGTGGATGCTCTTGAGAAATAATAAGAAATAATAAGTCTGGATGCTGGATGGAAAGGTCTGATGCTTTCTGGCTGAGTTTGTCCTTCGAACTTTATTTGTGTTTGGCACGCCTGTGTTGGAGCCGGCTGCCAGCCACGGCCAGGGTCCACAGGCAGTGGAAAGTTTATCTGGGCTGCAGGAGGAAAATTGAAGTCTCTTTGAAAAAGCTGCAACATGCTTGTTGTGCTAATTTCTAAGAGACACAGATGCCCTTTGCAGAGAGAGTCCAGTGTTCGTCCTAAGCAGAGCATGAGATTTGGGGACCAAGAGACTAAGGCTCTGGGGGAAAATGTGTGGGCTAAGGATGTTTTCTTAACAACACCTCATCTATGAAAGTGTTCTCATCTACAAAAATGAGGCATTGCTATCTACCTCATGGAGCTGTTTTAGCATTAAACAATATGAATGTATGTTCCAGGAGTTTAGCTCTTCCCTTTTGTTCACTTCCCCACACCCGGTGCCTAGCACGTGCCTAGCATCTGATAGGTGACTGTAACACTAACCTCCTTTTACAAAGGCGCAGAGGACAACAGAGCTCCTTTGCCAGCGGTTTGAAGGAATAAATAGCATTTTTTTCCCTTTCTTCCCTCCAGAATCCTTGTTCTTTAAACATACGGCACACACACACACACACACACACACAGAGCAAATAATTTATCAGTACATTTTCACTATAAAAAATTTGAACAATTAAGAAATATATTCCCAATTCTCCCCCAGAGTATTCAGTGTGGGAATGAATCTTTCTAGAAACCATGTCTCTATCATCTCTATCTCTGTCTCTCATGTATTTCTGTAGCTATATTGTCTATCTATCTATCTATCTATCTATCTATCTATCTATCTATTCTATCTATCTATCAATCATCATCTATCCATCCATCTATCCACCCACCCATCCATCTAACATGTATCTTTCCACCTACCTACCTATCTGTGATGGTTAATTTTATGTGGACTCGACTGGGCCATGGTGCACAGATTTTTGGTGAAACATTATTCTAGATATTTCTGTGAAGATGGTTTTTGGATGAGATTAACATTTAAATCTGTGACTTTGCATAAAGCAGATTACTCTTTATAATGTAGGTGGGCCTCATCCAATTAGTTGAAGGCCTTAATAGAACAAAGACCTTCCTGGAAGAAGAAGGAATTCTGCTAGCAGACCACCTTTATATGCAAATGGAAGCTCTTCCTTGGGTCTCTAGCCTGCTGATCCACCCTGAAGATTTTGGACTTACCACAATTGTGTGAACCAATTCCTTAAAATAAGCCTCTTTATATCTCTCTATACACATCCTGTTGGTTCTCTTTCTCTAAAGAATCCTGACTAATACTCTATATCTATCTATCTATCTATCTATCTATCTTCCATCAGTGTAATCTGTCCATTTATCTATTCATCTATGGCAGGATAATTTATAGAGCTATTAATTTGTGTTCTGTTATTATTCTGTTACCTTCTCCCATTCCAGGAAGACACCCAGCTTCATACTGTAAAGACAAAGCAGAAATTGTCTGCCCCTAACCTCCCTTTCTGAAAGCTCTAGCAACTTGATGGGATTATTCCTTGGGGGTGAGAGCATGGTAAGATGGGAAAAATAGGCAGAAGCCTTGGGCGAGACATACTGGGAGGTGATCTTGGATCAGAAACAGGTTCTAAAGGGTGGGACTTTGTCCATACCTTTACCTTTTCCTTAGGCAGGGACAAGGCCTAAGGAATGGGTAAAATGTCTCTTGTACCCAAGAATGCACTTTGGTCACTGGGATCATCTGTGAAGACTCCTATGCCCAAAGATGATATGATGATTCCTGTGTCTTTTGGATAATGTAATAACCAGAGTAGATCAAAATTTGGAGGGACCGTATGAAAGATATTGCTTTGTATGACCCTGGAATCCTGGCATGACACAGGCGTGGGGGCTGGGGAATGATATGGTTTGGATTTGTCCCCTCCAAATCTTATTTGATATGTGACTTCCAATGTTGGTGGTGGGGCCTAATGGAAGGTATTGTATCATCGTGGCAGATCCCTTATGAATAGCTTAGCACCATTCCCTCGGTAATGAGTCAGTTCTCTCTCAGTTAGTTCACTAGAAATCTGTTTGTTTAAAAGCGTGTGGCACTTTCTCCATCTCTCTCTCTCTTGCTCCTGCTCTCACCATGTGATACGCTGGTTCCCCATCACCTTCCACTATGATTGTAAGTTTCCTGAGGCCCTCAGCAGAAGCAGATGCCTCATCAGAAGCAGATTCCTGTACAGCCTGCAGAACCGTGAGCCAATTAAACCTCTTTTCTTATTAATTACCCAGTCTCAGGCATTCCTTTATAGCAATGCGAGAATGGCCAAACATAGGGAGATACAAGCCAAGATAATGACTGCTATTGTATATAGCCCTCCAGTTATGATTCCATTTATGTAAAGATGTTTATGTACTATATATACTATCTATCTATATCTATCTATCTATATACTATATATATATATAGTATATATAGTATACATAGTTTTTTTGTTTGTTTGTTTGTTTGAGATGTAGTCTTGCTCTGTCGCCTGGGCTGGAGTGCAGTGGTGTGATCTCAACTCCCCGAAGCCTCTGCCTCCCAGGTTCAAGTGATTCTCTGCCTCAGCCTTCCAAGTAGCTGGGATTTCAGGTGTGCACCACCACGCCTGGCTAATTTTGTATTTTTACTGGAGATGGGGTTTTGCCTTGTTGGCCAGGCTGGACTTGAACTCCTGGCCTCAAGTGATCCACCTGCCTTGGCCTCCCAAAGTGCTGGAATTATAGGTGTAAGCCACTGCGTATGGTCTGTGTTCAAAGTGTTGCTTTTTTTTAGTGTGAATGTATTTAAAGTAGGATTTACATTTTCTATTTACTATATTTAGGGTATTATTCCATAACTGTATCTCATTCTTTCAAATATTATGTAAAATACTCCATATTACTGATATGTTATAATTCAAATAAACCATTTCCTATTGATAAACATTTAGATTGTTTCCATTTTTTCCTATTGTAAACAATACTCTAGCAAACATCCCTGAATATTGGTTAATTGTTCCCAATTGCCTGAAAAACAGAACCTCATCTCCTTTCAGAATCCCATTTCACTACTGCACACCTACAGGAACCCAGCTCTGTGATAGGCTTGATGGGGAATCTTGAACAGACCGAAGACACTGTTCTCTCTGCCTGAAGCTGTGATCTTGTGAGGAAGGGAGGCCTGAAGAGCAGGAGACTTCTCTCTGTAGCTGCAGGACATCATGGGGCAAGAAATCAGGACTGACCACATAATGGGAGGAGTCATGAGAGATCAGGTGTGTATGTATGAGAAGAGAACTTTCCGAGGTTAACCTCACATCTTCCTTGGGACACACGAAGGCATGGCAAAGCAGGATTGCCCCCATAGCTCTTCTCAAGCAGTTTCCCTTTCCTCATTTCCCTTTAGTGTTACTATCTTTTATAAAGAATAAAGACTTGTCAGAGCTGAAATCCCAGGCTTCATCCCTCTGAGAAGTTTGTGTGAATCCTTCCCATGCACACTTTGTATGTTTACTATATATGTATGTTTTTATAAATAATATAAACTCTTGTTTCATGTATTTAAAATTTTGCAGATCTTTTCATCAAGATGTAAACAGGCAAGGCCAGAGACTGGGTCTTTCTTTGTGAATCCACCGGCCTTGTGAGTAGTTAGTGTAGCATTTTCTCTTGACCAGGTTTGAGAACGTGGCAAACCCAGGGGGCAATGTGGCCTCCCTTCCCCTTGCTCGGTCTTCTCCTCTCTCTTGGTGCCTCTTCCTCAGATCCCTCAACCAGGGACCTGACATTTATTTCTGAAGCCTTTTGAAAGACTCTGGGCCAATACCTTAGCCCATAAAAATGTAAGGCTCCACTTTCCAAGGAGCCTTTTTATGGGGACACACCTGGGAGTGAACATTTAAAAGCTAAGGAATGAATGCATCTCTATTGAGTGGATTCCGTGAGTAATCAGGAGCCATTTGGGCCCCTCCTTGGCATACTCCAGAAATGAAGCCTTGTGATGGGTGCAGTTGTATTTACTGCTTTGGCCAAGGTTGGTGACCAGGTGTGGCGAGGAAGATGCTATCCAGTCTGCCTGTCCCAAATAAGGAACAAAACTGTCATTAATCAGACTACTTAGAAAATTCGATGCTTGGTCCTCTCATGATAAAACGAGGTAAAAATATAATATCTTCCTTTTTGGACAACCTCATCTCCAGCCAGGGTGCAAAAGTAGAAAACAGGAGGAGGAGCTCTCTCAGCCCTCCAACTCCAACTCTAAAAGGTGAAGGGCTGGCAGTTCCTTTGGCTCCAGATGAAGGTGCTGATTTCCTCTAGGGCACAAGTGATAAAGGAGCAGGGCCTCCTCTCTCCCTCATTTCTTTCCTGCCTCCCTCTTTTTCAGTTTTGCTTGTGAAATGTCTGGGAAATGTGAAACTTCTTGTTTCAGATACTTGCACTTTAAGATTTGATTTGATTTTCTTTTAAACTGAAGGAATACTGGTGTTGACATAGTTCTTTTTGTGTGGGTAAAAGGAAGCAACAAGAAAAGAGGTGCAAGAACTTTCCATTTGATGTAAGAACAATTTGCCTTAAGATTCTGCCCTCCAAATACTCAGTTTTGGTGAGAGTATTTTTGCCATCAGCCTTGTCACCCAAGATCCCATTCCTTCCTCTCTGTTTTCCCCTTCCTTCCTCCTCTAACACTTTTGCATGTGTGTCAATGCAATGAAGTTGCTTTGAGCTCTTTTTTTTTCAATTATTCAACAACTTTCAAGTGGAGAAAAATTTGGGTCTTTTAATTTCATTTTTGGCTTTTTTTTTTTTTTTTTTTTTTGCATGTGTGTGTCTTCTTTCTGTTTGCTAAACAGTAATTGCGGATCTTCCTGGCCACCTTTAATACTCCCAGCTAATTATCCTGAAATAAATCTCTTTCAAGCCCGCATGCCAGCAGTTCTGGGATCCGAGCGGCTCTTTCAGCTCCTGGCTGCCTGTCACTCAAATGGGCCTCAGCTGCAACTCCGAATGATGAGTATTAACCTCCCGCTGGGAAGATTCACCCAATCTCCCCACTTCCAACAGCAGCTCCCAGGGCTGCACCACGTTCCTACCTGTTAGCCTAAGCTGGGATTTTCTTTTGCTAACGCTGTGATTTGAAAAGTGGAAGAGGATTCTTGGGAGAAAGACACTCAGTTAACCTTCTCCTAATTGCCATTCAAGATGGAAAAGGGAGAGGAAGACGGCGGCTGTCCCAGGAGGGCGGCTGGGCCGTGGAGTGGTCTGTGGCCTTGTTGGGAAGCGCACTGGTCTGTTGGTGAGTGTACGAGAGCATCTTCCGGGTCCAGGAGTCTGTGTCCAGACACTGCTACTTGAGGGCAGTTGATGGCTGCTGTCTGGGGACAGGTCTCAATTTCAATTTATTGTCATTTCTGATGTTCTCCCTACTCCTCAAATGTCCCTCAGTGATGTGCTTTTGGTAGCTCACTGGGTTCTCCTTCTTCCTCTACCCAATCTCTGCTATTCCTTTCTACATTTTTCTTGCTGTGTTCAGCAAGATTCATGGTTTCTTGCTGATTCTTAGCCTATTACTTTGGAATTTTGTGGCTGGTCTCATTTGCCTCTCCTAAGCAAGGCAGTATTCTCCCCTCACTCTAGGTAAGTAATGGTCTAGTTAAGTGAATGAATGAATGAACAAACGAATGAATAAAAAATAAATCTTGTTCCCAAATATTAGGTCACCATCCTAGATTGACTTCCCTGAAACCCTTTATTTTCATGCCGGCCTAACTGAACCATTGTTTGCCAATTGGCAGTTCACCTCCTTGTGGGAAGAATTCCACTTCCTGGACACTGGCAGACACCATCATGTGACTTGGATTGGTTGATAATGTTAATTAAAGCCAATATGTGTCACTTCTAGGTGGAAGCTGTGAGAAACAAGCATTCTCTTTTCTTTCTGTTATATTTGCTGGCAAAGTTCCAGATAGTAGCTGCTCCATCAGCTTGGGCCTTGGAGTGAGAGCCCCTGCTTGATCTCCCAGGGCTGCATGATGTGAACAAGAAATAAACATTTGTAGCTTTGTGCCACTGAAAGTTTGGGTTTTTAAATTACTGCAGCATAATCTAACCTATCCTGACTGATATACAAATACACAAATGTCTATATCCATGTGAGGCTTTGCTTCCTCAGTCTTTAAATGCATAATTGTTATCACTTCTGAATAAAGATATTTTTCTACTTAGCTGGACCTCTATTCTTTTCAGTGTTGCAGACCAAATATCAGAAACCCAAATATTGGCCAAAGAGAAAGATAAATGTTTTTCTTTAGAACTTGAATTGAAGAAGTGAGTCTTATAATATCACTGGAGCCCTTGTTAGTTATGTGGAACAACAAATAGCTCCTATGTACCGTGTCTCAAAATATCATAGCAGGGCTGCCACACACAGTTTTGAGGATGCACACTGAACAACTAAGGGGCAGGGCATTCTCAAAGATCACAGCATGAATGGCTGCATAGACCCTTTATGGGCTCCTCTAGCAGAGAGTCTGCTTATAAGAAATGTTCAGAAGCCAGGGAGCAAGTTCGCATTCCACCATCAACCCAGAAGAAGAGGATTCATTCTAAAGGATGCTTTGGATATTGCTGAGATGCTCTAGGATATTGTAATGGAAAAATCAATTACCACGTTTCATCTTTGGCACAACTCAAGCAAAATATGAGTGCCCAATACTTCCAGGCTTCCTGCCAGTCTCCTCTTCCACTTGACCTCAGCTCCAGGAAGGTCCCTTGGACTTTTGTTACATTGTGTCTTGGAGGACCTTATTTTCTGATTTTTCCCTTTTCGTGGTCTGTGTTTTTTGGGTCTGTCCAATAGAGGAAGTTCAGTAGATTGGAAGCTAAGTAGATTTCATTCAGCATCCATCCTTCTGGACTCTTTTCCCTTCAGTTCCTGCCCTGGATTACTTTCATCTGTCAAGCACTTGGTTTTGGTTGGTCAGGGTCTGCCCTAAGACACAGTGGTGTTTCTTTTAATTCTGATGATCACTGGTTAGTTAAATACTAAAATATGTTGGTTGATATGGTCTGGCTTTGTGTCCCCACCCAAATTTCATCTTGAATTGTAATTCGAATTGTAATCTCCATGTGTTAATGGAGGGACCTTGTGGGAGGTGACGGAATCACGGGGATTCCGTCATGCTGTTCACTTGTTAGTGAGTTCACATGTTCCCTCATGCTGTTCACTTGTTAGTGAGTGAGTTCTCATGAGATGTGATAATTTTGTGTGGGGCTTTTATCCCTTTGCTCTGCACTTCTCTCATTCTTCTCTTTCCTGTTGCCATGTGGAGAAGGATGTGTTTGCTTTCCCTTCCACCCTGATTGTAAGTTTCCCAAGGCCTCCCCAGCCCTGCGGAACCGTGAGTCAATTAAACCCTTTTCCTTTATAATTACCCAGTCTTGGGTATTTCCTCATAGCAGCATGAGAACAGACTAACACACTGGTCTTGGGTTTTCTTTCCCTAATAATGTTCCAGCTTCAAACTTCAGCATGTGGCATAGAATTAACACTATTACTGCCAGAGAATCCTTTGCTGCTGAATATTCTCTGCATCTGTAAATCATCCTCCTAATGCCTACCATGGCAGTTATGCAAGTGACCTTTGGATTCGTTAATTTCTTAAAAAATTTGTGACATTGCAATCCACTACATCTGTGGAAATGATCCCCACTGAGATTGTGAAATCATCAGGAATGCCAAAGAATAAGTGAAAAAAAATCAATGAAAACAATAAGAAAGTGATGGTTTAGACTGAAAGGTGTGGCATTGTGATGAGAAGAGCTGTTTTCCCAGTTCTGTCACTGACTGTCCGAATGTCCTTGCACAGATCACTTAACCTCTCTGGGCTCAGGTTTCCTATCTGTACAATGTGAAAAGATCCTTTCAGTTCTGTCTTCCCATTCTAGCACTTTACAATTCTGGAAAGTAATGTTGATAAGTATTCAGTGATGTTAACTTCAAAAATGTATTTCCAGGTATTGTCATTTCTTAGGCACTCTGGGAGATTCTTGTTATTGCCTTCAGTAATCTTTATGTTGGGCTGATTTTTTAGCACTTAGAAAATTCATCCTAGCGATCTTCTGAAATTAGCAAGAGCAGTTATCCTCATTTCATTGTCAAGAACTATCAAGATCATGTATTTTTCCAAAACTATATAGGCTCTTTGGTAGTAGAAGTAGGATCAGAACCCAGAAATCCTAATTTCCATACCCTATATTAAACAAAAGAGAGTTATATCTTCCATGTCATTACTAGAGTGGGAATGATTGAGACATATTCTGTCATAATAACTCAGTTTAATCAATACTAATTAAATGTATTTTATGTGTTTAGTAGTGGGTAAAGTATGTTCCTAGTCTCAAAGAAGGTATGGTCTTGTAAGGGGTCATTACATGGACAGATATAGGAACTGCTATGATGCAGGTATATTCAGGACTTCCTCTTCCGACTAGGATGAAGTAACAAGGATAAGGTTTACCTTTCCACCCCCAACCAACTATAAAACTGGACAAAGTATATAAAATAATGGCTTTCAAGTCATAAGACATAAAGACAACCAGGATGGAGATCCTGAAAATATGGGAAACAAATGAAATGAGTCTTATGATCACTTCAGCTTATTACCTGGAGAGAGTTTCCAGGTCATGGTACAGGGAGGGGAAACCCAGTGAATTATGGCAAGTTCCTTAGAAGACATAGCTGGAATTCTGGGGAAGCAAGGTGGCTAGAGTTCACAAGGTAGAGTGGTAGAGTGAAGAGACTTTTGTAGAGAAAGAGCTCCAGAGCTCTATAGAGGGTTTTTACTCAGATCATCTGCTGAGCAGTGCTAATCAGCACATGCATTGAGGAGGCTACACAAGGCTAGAGAAAGAATTACCTAAAAGGATTAGAGAAAAAATACCTCTGAAGATTTTAGGGCCAGGAATAATCTCTATTTGTTTCATTTCAAGTGGAAAACATTATAATTTAAAGGACATTGAGTAGAATACTCAGAAGAGTTATTTTTCAGTAGTGAGAAAAGTTAGTTCCAGATTAAATGTTGATTCTACCTAACAAAGCTTAAAAAATTCCTGAAAGGACCAAGCTGTTTCCAAGCAACTTAATTGTGTCACAGAAGAAAGCTCAAAATATTTATAGAAATGTAAAAATATCCAGTACCCAACAAGGTAAAATTCACAACGTCTAGCAACCTTATAAAAAATTACGAGACATGCAAAGAAGCAGAAAAATATGTCCCACAAAGAGAAAAACCTATCAATAGAAGCCAGCTAAGGAATTAAACAGATGATAGAATTTATAGACAAGGACACTGAAACAATTATAACTGTTTTAAGTTTATAAAAAACTAGCAAAAAGATTAAGAATGTTAGGTAGAGACATGGAAAGTACAAAACCCACAATGTCCAAGAGAAAAAAAAATACAGTGAATGAGATTAACAGCAGATTAGACATTATAGAAGAAAGCATCAGTGAACTTGAAGACATAGGCATAGAAACTATCCAAGATAAAACACAGATAGAAAAACAGATTGAGGCAGAGTGCAGTGGCTTATGCCTGTAATCCCAGCACTTTGGGAGGCCAAGGCAGGCAGATTACTTGAGCTCAGGAGTTCAAGACCAGCCTGGCCAACATGGCGAAACCCCATCTTGCTTGAACCTGGGAGGCAGAGGCCTCAGTGAGTTGAGATGCACTCCAGCTTGGGTGACAGAGCGAGACTCCATCTCAAAAAAGAAAAAAAAAAAAAGAGAGAGAGAAACAGAGCACCAATCAACTGTGAGGCAATTCTAACTAGTCTATGTGTAACTGAAGCCCTTAAAGAGGAGAGAGAGGCAGGATAAAAAAATTGAAGAAATAATGGATAAAATTTCCATTAGAAATGCGAAACAGTGAAAAATGAGGTATATAGGTGTTATGGTTTGGCTCTGTATCCCCACCTAAATCTCACTTTGAATTGTAATAATACCATTATACCCATGAGTCATGGGAGAGACCTGGTAGGAGATAACTGAATCATGGGGGTATATTTTTCCCATGTTGTTCTCATGATAGTGAATAAGTCTCATGAGATCTGAAGGTTTTATAAAGGGGAGTTCCCTGGCATATGCCCTCTTGCTTGCTGCCATGTAAAATGTGACTTTGCTTCTCCTTCACCTTCCACCATGATTGTGAGGCCTCCGCAGTCATGTGGAACTGTGAGTCAATTAAACTTCTTTCCTTTGTAAATTACCCAATCTGGGATATGTCTTTATTAGCAGCATGAGAATTTTTTTTTTTTTTTTTTTTTTTGGAGGTAGGTCTTGCTATGTTATGCAGGCTGGCCTCAAACTCTTGGGCTCAAGCAGTCCTCCTATTGTAGCCTCTGGAGTAGCAAAGTATTAGTCCAAGTTCTCCAGAAAAACAGAACTAATAGGATATATATATATATATATATATATGAGAGGAGATTTATTATGGGAATTGATGTGTGATTATGGAAGCCAAAAAAATCTCATGATATGCTGCCTGCAAGTTGGAGAACCAGGAATTCAGTTTGAGTCCAAAGGTCTGAGAACCAGAGGAGTCAAAGGTGTAAGGGGATAAAAGGATGGTTCTGGTGTTAGTCCCAGAGTCTGAAGGCTCAAGAAGCAGGACCTCTTTTATCTGAAGGCAAAAGAAGATGGTATCCCAGTTCAAGTTCAGAAGCGAGAAATAGTTTTTTCTTCTTCCACCTGTCTTTCTCTTTGGACTCTGAACAGATTGGATGATGCCCATCCCCACGGGTGAGAATGGATCTTCTTTCCCAGTCTACTGAATCAAATGCTAAACTCTTCCAGAAACACTCTCACTGACACACCCAGAAATAAAGTTTACCAGCTATCTGGGAATCCCATAGTCCAGTCAAGTTGAGACATAAAATTAACCATCGTGTACCATATGTAAAATCGTATATTGTTCAAAGGTAGACTGTAATAAGTTAAAGATGAATGAAATAAATCCTTAAAAACTACTAAAATAACAAAAGAAATAGTTATAGTTAACAAATCAACCATCCAAATAAAATGGAATTATTAGAAATATTCAATTAATTCAAAAAAAGTGGGAAAGAAATAAAAGAAACAGATGGGACGAATAGAAAACCAATAGCAATATAGTAGATTAAAATCCAAGTGTATTATTAATTACAGTAAATGTAAATATCCCAACCAAAAGTTACAATTTTCAGATTTGATAAGAAATCAAAACCCCCAAATCCACTTGAAATTAAAGACATAAATAAGTCAAAAATAAAAGAATATAAAAAGGTATTTCATGCTAACCTAATCAAAAGGAAGGAGTAGCTATTTTAATATCAGAGAAAGTAGATTTCTGAATAAATAATATTATCAAGAATAAAGAATATCATTTTATAGTGATAAAAGTGTCAATTTCTCAACAGGATATTACAATCCTAAACATACAAGAAGCAAAAAATGAGCTGCAAGAAGAAATAGGTAAATACACAATTATAGTCAAATGTGAAGAGCTATCTTCTAGTACTCAATAGAATAAGTGAATAGAAAAATCAGTAAGGATATAGGAGATCTGAACAACACAACAGATAAATTTGTTCTAATTGACATTTATAGATCACACTTCCCAACAACAACAGAATAAACATTCTTTTCAAGTTTCCATGGGATATCTGTTTACCAAGATAGACTATACTTGACCATAAAACAAATATCAGTAAATATAATAGAATCCAAATCAAATCATTCTCTGACCACAAAGCAAGTAAATTAAAACTTTAATGACAGAAAGGTATTTCAACCCACCACCCTCTCCAGTATCTGGAGATTAAATAGTACACTTAAAAATACCCATGGGTCAAAGAAGCAATCAAAAGCAAAGTTAAAAACTATTTTTAATTGGCAATAATGAAAATACATAAAAATTTGTGGGAAGCAGCTAAAGTCATATTTAAAGGAAAATTTATAGTACTAAATGTCTATATCCAAAAAAGTTACAAATCAATGACCTCAATTTCTACTTTGAGAAATTAAAAAGAGAGAACACCAAAGTAAGAAGAAGAAAAAAAAACACAATGGAAATAAATTTAAAAACAAGAAAAAGAATAGAGAAAAATCAATAAAACCCAAAGTTGATTCTTTGATAAAATTGATCAATAAAATTATCAATAAAATTTATAAACCTCTAGCTAGACTGACTAGAAAAAGAGAGAGTAGATATGAATTATCAATAAAGAGTTATTTAAAGGATAATAAAGGAGAACTTTAGCCAATCAATTCTGCAACTTAGATTAAATGGACAAATTTCTTGAAAGATACAAACTATAAAGCCTCATTCAAAAATGTAAGTAAACTGAGTATTCTTATTTCTTAAAAGTTGAACTCATATTTAAAAACTTTCCCACAAAGAAAACTCCAGTCCTAGAGGGTTTCATGGGGAAATTCTACCAAACATTTAAGGAAGAAAAATATCAATTATACACAAACTTTTCCAGAAAATTGAAGATGAAAAAATATTTTTCAACTCAACTTATAAGACAGTGTTACACTGATACTCAAAAGCAGAAGTCTGCTTTTGCTTTGACTGGACCACTTCCGCCTCTTGGTAGCCATTGCTTTGATTGTGCTTTGTCTTCAGGATTGCATTGGTAAAGGCATGTTTTATCTCCTGCTACAATTCTTTAAAGAAATGCTTCAGGATTCCACTTGTTTAAAATTTCAATTGAAAGCTCTACTCTTGTCTACAGCTGATCTGAGTGCAACAGTTTTGACACCCATCCAGTGGAAAGTTTGCTGAACTTTAATTTTTCATTCAGAATTGTGTAAGCTGAATCAATTGAGATGTCTTTGGTGTCCACCATTGTTTGTGCTGTTAATCAACAGTCCTCTTTAATTAGGGTACACACAAGATGATTTTTTTCCTCAAAAGTTGATGTAAATGGCTTGCTACTGTGAGCTTCATTTTCCTTGTCATCTTATTTTTTTCTTAAAATGAGTTACTCATTTGTAAACTGATGATTTATTTGGGGTATTGTCACCATAAGCTTTAGCTTTAGCTTTAACCTTTCTCGATGATTTCAATGATTTCACCATTCTTCCATCCAAACTTCACAATAGATTTAATGCTTGTTCTTGCTTCAATTTGAGCAGAATTCATGTTACTCTCTTAAGAGCTTTTTCAAACTGATATTTTATCTTGCTTAGTGCCTCAAACTTGATTCTGTTCAGAGATGTTATAACAGTTTAGCACAACTGTATTTTGATGCAAAAAAATTTGAAATCCATGCAGTTTTTTCATAATATGCACTTTCCATGAAGTTTTGAAGACCCTTTGACAGACGATACATCATGACCAAGTGATGTTTATCTAAGGAATTCAGTGTTATTTAACATTCAAAAATCAAACAATGTAATTCACCAATTTAAGAATTTAAATTTGTTGGAGTTCATTGTAGATTCTGGATATTAGCCCTTTGTCAGATGAGTAGGTTGCGAAAATTTTCTCCCATTTTGTAGGTTGCCTGTTCACTCTGGTGGTAGTTTCTTTTGCTGTGCAGAAGCTCTTGAGTTTAATTAGATCCCATTTGTCAATTTTGGCTTTTGTTGCCATTGCTTTTGGTGTTTTAGACATGAAGTCCTTGCCCATGCCTATGTCCTGAATGGTAATGCCTAGGTTTTCTTCTAGGGTTTTTATGGTTTTAGGTCTAACGTTTAAGTCTTTAATCCATCTTGAATTGATTTTTGTATAAGGTGTAAGGAAGGGATCCAGTTTCAGCTTTCTACATATGGCTAGCCAGTTTTCCCAGCACCATTTATTAAATAGGGAATCCTTTCCCCATTTCTTGTTTTTGTCAGGTTTGTCAAAGATCAGATACTTGTAGATATGTGGCATTATTTCTGACGGCTCTGTTCTGTTCCATTGATCTATATCTCTGTTTTGGTACCAGTACCATGCTGTTTTGGTTACTGTAGCCTTGTAGTATAGTTTGAAGTCAGGTAGTGTGATGCCTCCAGTTTTGTTCTTTTGGCTTAGGATTGACTTGGCGATGCGGGCTCTTTTTTGGTTCCATATGAACTTTAAAGTAGTTTTTTCCAATTCTGTGAAGAAAGTCATTGGTAGCTTGATGGGGATGGCATTGAATCTGTAAATTACCTTGGGAAGGATGGCCATTTTCATGATATTGATTCTTCCTACCCATGAGCATGGAATGTTCTTCCATTTGTTTGTATCCTCTTTTATTTCCTTGAGCAGTGGTTTGTAGTTCTCCTTGAAGAGGTCTTTCACATCCCTTGTAAGTTGGATCCCTAGGTATTTTATTCTCTTTGAAGCAATTGTGAATGGGAGTTCACTCATGATTTGGCTCTCTGTTTGTCTGTTATTGGTGTATAAGAATGCTTGTGATTTTTGCACATTGATTTTGTATCCTGAGACTTTGCTGAAGAAAACAAACAACCCCATCAAAAAGTGGGCGAAGGACATGAACAGACACTTCTCAAAAGAAGACATTTATGCAGCCAAAAAACACATGAAAAAATGCTCACCATCACTGGCCATCAGAGAAATGCAAATCAAAACCACAATGAGATACCATCTCACACCAGTTAGAATGGCAATCATTAAAAAGTCAGGAAACAACAGGTGCTGGAGAGGATGTGGAGAAATAGGAACACTTTTACACTGTTGGTGGGACTGTAAACTAGTTCAACCCTTGTGGAAGTCAGTGTGGCAATGCCTCAGGGATCTAGAACTAGAAATTCCATTCGACCCAGCCATCCCATTACTGGGTATATACCCAAAGGACTATAAATCATGCTGCTATAAAGACACATGCACACGTATGTTTATTGCGGCATTATTCACAATAGCAAAGACTTGGAACCAACCCAAATGTCCAACAATGATAGACTGGATTAAGAAAATGTGGCACATATACACCATGGAATACTATGCAGCCATAAAAAATGATGAGTTCACGTCCTTTGTAGGGACATGGATGAAATTGGAAATCATCATTCTCAGTAAACTATCGCAAGAACAAAAAACCAAACACTGCATATTCTCACTCATAGGTGGGAATTGAACAATGAGAACACATGGACACAGGAAGGGGAACATCACACTCTGGGGACTGTTGTGGGGTGGGGGGAGGGGGGAGGGATAGCATTGGGAGATATACCTAATGCTAGATGATGAGTTGGTGGGTGCAGCGCACCAGCATGGCACATGTATACATATGTAACTTACCTGCACATTGCGCACATGTACCATAAAACCTAAAGTATAATAATAATAATAATAATAATAATAATAAAAGAAAAAGAAAAAAAAAAAAGAATTTAAATTTAAAAATTCTAAAATAAAATGATTATCTCAGTAGATGCTAAACAAAACAAATCCAAAACATTCTGATAAAATCAACTCCTTTCCTATTCTAAATGTCCAGCAAACCAAGAAAAGAAGTAAACGTCCTAACAATAATTAGCATCTATGAAATATCTACCACTAACATTGTATTTAATTGTAAGAGACTGAATGATTTTTCCCTAAGTTCAAGAATAAGACAAGGATGTTCATTCCTCTATTCAACATTTTACTGGAGGGTGTAGGAAGTACAAAACAGCAAGAAAAAGAAAACAATCCTCCAGATAAGAGAGGTAGGAGAAAAATTGTCTTTATTTGGGCACGGCATGATTGCATGTGTAGAAAATTCTGTGAAAGCTACAAAGAAGCTACTAGAACTAATAAATAAATTTAACAAAGTTGCAAAATAAAAGATCAAGATACAGGCCCAGCATGGTGGCTCACACCTGTAATCCCAGCACTTTGGGAAGCCGAGGCAAGTGGATTACCAGAAGTCAGGAGTTCGAGAACAGCCTGACCAACATGGTGAAACTCTGCCTCTACTAAAAATACAAAAATTAGTCAGGCGTGGTGGCACGTGCCTGTAATCCCAGCTACTCAAGAGGCTGAGGCAGGAGAATCGCTTGAACCCGGGAGGTAGAGTTTGCAGTGAACTGAGATTGTGACTCAGTTCATTCTCCAGTTGGCATTTCCAGTTGCGCTCCAGCTTGGGCGACAGAGCAAGACTCTGTCTCAAAAAAAAAAAAAAAAAAAGAAAGAAAGCTGGGTATGATGGCACATGCCTGTAATCCCAGCTACTTGGGAGGCTGAGGCAGGATGGAGGCAGAGGTTGCAGTGAGCCAAGATTGTGCCACTGCACTCCAGCTTGGGCGACAGAGCAAGATTCTGTCTCTAAAACAAAAAACAAACAAACAAACAAAAACCCAAAAAAGACCCCAAAAAAGATACAATATTTATATGCTAACAATGAACAATCAGAAATTGAAACAAAAAATAGCCTTTACAACAGCATCGAAGATAAAAAATACTGCAAACAAATATGACAAAAGTCATGCAAGACTTGTATGTGCTACGAGAAATTAAGGAGTTCATAAATAATTGGAGAGATAAACTGTTTATGAATAAAATGATTTACTATTGTTAAGATTCTGTCCAAACCATCTACAAACCCAATCCAAGGACCCGGAATAACCAGAACATATAAAGAAATTCCAAACTCAGTTATAAGAAAATTAACCTCTGCACCATGGGCAAAGATTTCAATAGACATTTTACCAAAAAAGATATGTTGATGACCAGTAAATCCATAAAAAATGCTCAAGAGGAATGCAGATTAAAACATAGAAGAAATACAGATTAAAATCACAATTAAGTACCACTGTATCTCTATTGGAATGTCTGAAATAAAAATTGGTGATCATACCAAGTGTTGGAAAAGACATGCAGCAGCTGGAACTCTCATAAGCTGCTGGTGGGAATGTAAAGCAATCAATAAAACACTTTTGAAAACAGCTTGGCAGTTTCTTTAAAAGTTGAATGTACATCTGCCAGAGGACCCATCCATTAGGTACATACCAGCAAGAAATGCAAGCCTTTGTCTGTGTAAAGATTTGCCCAAGAATGTTCACAACATCTTTATTTGAAATTGCCAAAAACTCTAAACAACTCAGCTGTCCATCAACAGGTGAATGGATAAACAAATGGTGGTATATCTGTACCACAGGACACCACCTAGCAATAAAAATAAGCTATTAATACACACAGCATTGATGTATCTCCAAATAATTATGTTGAGTAAGAGAAGCCAGACAAAAAGAAGAGGATATACTGTGTGATTCTATTTATAAAACATATAGAAAGTGCAAACTGATCTGCAGTGATAGAAAACAGATCAGTGGTTGTCTGGAATGGGGTGGAGGGGGAGGGGCAAGACAGTGGGATTACCAAGGGGCATGAGGAAGCCTTTTGTGGTGACAGCTGTGTTCACTGTCTTAATTGTAGTGATGTATTCATGGATATATTTCTGTGTCAAACTTATCACACATACACTTTAAATATATAGTTTATTGTACAACAGTTATATCTCAGTAGAGCTGTTAGGAAACAACACATACATATTAAAGCAACATTATTATTATTATTTTTTTTTTATTTTACTTTAAGTTCTGGGATACATGTGCAGAATGTGCTGGTTTGTTACATAGGTATACATGTGCCACGGTGGTTTGCTGCACCTATCAACCCGTCATCCAGGTTTTAAGCCCCTCATGCATTAGGTATTTGTCCTAATGCTCTCCCTACCCTTGCCCCCCACCCCCCGACAGGCCCCTGTGTGTGATGTTCCCCTCCCTGTGTCCACGTGTTCTCATTGTTCAACTCCCACTTATGAGTGAGAACATGCAGTGTTTGGTTTTCTGTTCCTGTGTTAGTTTGCTGAGAATGATGGTTTCCAGCTTCATCCATGTCCCTGCAAAGGACATGAACTCATTATTTTTTATGGCAAGCAACACTATTTAAAAAAAATAGATTAAATTATATATCTGTATTTAAATATTCATAGTTCTGTAAATTCACCTTGAGACTCATTAAGGTAAGACGGATGCTCTCTGATCTTTGACAAACCTGCAAAAACAAGATATGGGGAAAAGATTCCCCATTTAATAAATGGTGCTGGGAAAACTGGCTAGCCATATGCAGAAAGCTGAAACTGGATCCCTTCCTTACACCTTATACAAAAATTAATTCAAGATGGATTAAAGACTTAAATATTAGACCTACAACCATAAAAACCATAGAAGAAAACCTAGGCAATACCATTCAGGACACAGGCATGGGCAAGGACTTCACGTCTAAAACACCAAAAGCAATGGCAACAAAAGCCAAAATTGACAAATGGGATCTAATTAAACTAAAGGGCTTCTGCACATCAAAAGAAACTACCATGAGAGTGAACAGGCAACCTGCAGAATGGAAGAAAATTTTTGCAATCTACTCATCTGACAAAGGGCTAATATCCAAAATCTGTGAAGATCTTAAACAAATTTACAAGAAAAAATCAAACAACTGCATCAAAAAGTGGGCAAAGGATATGAACAGACACCTCTCAAAAGAAGACATTTATGCAGCCAAAAGATACATGAAAAAATGCTCATCATCACTGGCCATTAGAGAAATGCAAATCAAAACCACAGTGAGATACCATCTCACACCAGTTAGAATGGCAATCACTAGAAAGTCAGGAAACAACAGGTGCTGGAGAGGATGTGGAGAAACAGGAACACTTTTACATTGTTGGTGGGACTGCAAACTAGTTCAACCATTGTGGAAGACAGTGTGGCGATTCCTCAAGGATCTAGAACTAGAAATACCGTTTAACCCAGCCATCCCATTACTGGATATATACCCAAAGGATTATAAATCATGCTGCTCTCAAGACACATGCACACGTATGTTTATTGCGGCACTATTCACAATAGCAAAGACTTGGAACCAACCCAAATGCCCATCAATGATAGACTGGATTAAGAAAATGTGGCACATATACACCATGGAATACTATGCAGCCATAAAAAATGATGAGTTCATGTCCTTTGTAGGGACATGGATGAAGCTGGAAACCATCATTCTCAGCAAACTATTGCAGGGACAGAAAACCAGACACAGCATGTTCTCACTCATAGGTGGGAATTGAACAATGAGAACACTTGGACACAGGAAGGGGAACATCACACACGGGGGCCTGTCGTGGGGTGGGGGTAGGAGGGAGGGATAGCATTAGGAGATACACCTAATGTAAATGACTAGTTAATGGGTGCAGCACACCAACATGGCACATGTATACATATGTAACAAACTTGCACGTTGTGCACATGTACCCTAGAACTTAAAGTATAATAATGAAAAAAAAGATAAGAGGGATGCTGAGGGATTGTTGGGGGTCTAGAAAACTAACAGCACATATTCAATAGTGTTTTCCTATATTTATGATACATTATGCCAATGATGTGACAGGCAAGGATGCATTTGCCACAAAGAGTCCCTTCCAAACTCAAAGCCATATTTGGATTCAGCAGATCTGAGTTGTATGAAACCAGGAATCTGAATTTTTAGCAAGTCTTTTAGTTGTTTCTGATGCAGATGAGTCATGGACCACACTAGAGAAATATTGGTCCAAAATCTCGACCACACCAGCATCTCCTCTGTCTCTCTACTCAAATGTAGCTTGTAATTGTTTCACTTGGTTGAGGTTCATAGTTTACCTGGCTTAACCCTGTAGTATCTCTTTACTGGGTAAAACTTAGCTGCCTACCTTTGGACAGAATTAATGCTCAGAAGTACTGTGACGACACTGGGTCTGGGATTAACCTCAGCAGTGTAATTACAGTCACAAGAACAACCTCTGAGTCACTAGTCCAGGCTCTCCCTTCCCTGAGGAAGATCTATCTCTCTTAGACCATCTCAGCTGAGCAAAGGCTGGGCTTTTGGAGCCTTGGGGCAGGGAGGCTCTTGGGACTTGCTTACCTACTGGCTCTGGTGCCAGTCACTCTTAGCCAGGAAGTTCTTCAAGTTTCACAGTTTTTCTTCTGCAGCTGCCCTTGAGGGCTGTGGCTTTTGCAGTTGTCGAATGGATCAAGTCACTCCTCTACCTGGCAGCTCCTGGAAGCTTTCCATGGCTGGCATGTTGAAACCCAACTCCTGGCCACTGCCTGCAGGCTCTGCATAGTCTCCACTATGTTGGTCCCTCAAATGGCACCTCCTCTGCACACCAACCGACCGGTCTTGGCTCTTAGTGCTCAAACACACCAAAGCCTCTCTTCTCACCTTAGCTTTCTCTCATGCTTCCCCTCTTGCTAAAAGCTGTCTTTGGCTCCTATGTGGCTGGCTTTCACTTCCTTTACACCTGGCCAAGGTGTCACCTCCTCAAAGAGACCTTTCCTGACAACCTTTCCGAAGGGGGCTCTCTCCTCTTTCCAGTTATTCTCTGTCCTCATATCTCATAACAAGTGGTAATTGTTTTGTTTGACTATTCATGTTCTCCCCACTAGAATGTAAGCTCTGTTAGGGTAGGGTCATATCTACCTTGCTCGCCATTATTGGTTGAATAAATGAATGAATCCTCTAAGAAGCCATAAGTTTTACAAATACCACGTCAATGGGATCAATAGAGTTCTTACAGCTGCAGGCCCTGCACACCAGTCAGTGTTTTCAAAACTGTTATTAAAATCTCTCTGCTTAAAGAATGATGACTCTTCTGTCCCATGTACTCATCCCAGCAAAAAATTCTACATCCCCAAAGCACTTTTAAGCACAAAAAGCAGAGCAAACATTCCATGCAGATAGGGCACAGCAGAAATAGATTTGCTACAAAATCATCTTCCCTGGCCTGTTCACCCAGGAGTCAACTTGTGTCTGTGGAAAATGGTCCAAAAGTTGAATTCAGGGTTTAATTGAGTCCTGACTTTAGGCCTCCCTGGTTTCATCATTGACAAGACCATACACAGGACCTGGTCCTGGCAGTCTGGCTGGGTGAGGGCATGGCTACGTAATCTGTGACTTCTTGGCTTTTCTGGGCAGAAGGGAAATGCATAATTGTTCTTGCTCTTACGACGTGGAGAACACCACAATTTGTATGCAAGTTCTGAGGCCAGAAAGGGGATTATGGTGATGACTGCTACTCTTTTGATTTCTGATTTTGATATTTGAAATTAATAAAGGCAGTTGTCACTCGATGTGCCACAGGAAAGTCTGACCCTGGCTGTGAAGAGCTAAGCTTCAGTGAAGGACGTGCACTTGTGGAATCTCAATGACTTCATACTTTTTCTCTCAACACATTTTAGCTTTACTTTCAATTTTTGCTCTCTGTCCTTTCTAGCCTTCTTTCTTCCCTCTCTTTCATTTTCCCTAAACTTTGTATCCATACCCAACTATCTTTTTAATTTCTCTCTCTGCATCTCTTTCCTATCTCCATGACTCTCCTAACCTATTTTCCATTTTTCTTCTTGTTTTTTTTTCTGTTATTGTCTTCATTTAAGATGATCCTCTGAAGCCAAAGGTATTCTTTTCTCATCGCTTGGGACCTAGCCCACTGGTGACTAGCTATATTAATACCTATGTGTAAATTTAGAATTATGTACTTTCTTGGTCAATTGAATACTTTTTATCATTGTGAAGTGTCCCTTATTATTTCAACGAATCATTCCTGCCTTACATTCTACAAGTTTGATATTAACTTAGTTTTGCCAGCTCTTTGTGGCTAGTATTTGCACAGTATATCTTTTCCTGTGTTTTCAGCCTTTTTGTATGATTATATTCAATGAGTGTCACTTGTAAGCAGCATGCTCATTTTTTTTTGGGGTTTTGGGTTTTTATCCAGTCTGATAATCTTTCTCTTTTAATTTGAGCATTTTGTCCATTTGCCTTTTATTGCATTTATGGATCTATTTGAGTTTAAATCTACACTCTTACTGTTTTCTGTTTGCCTTACCTATGGTATTTCATTTTCTCTCCTTTTTTACATTCTTTTGGACTTACTATTCCTTTATTATTTCATTTCTATCTCTATTAACTTGCTAGTTATATTTTTGTGATTTTTATAGGTATATTCTTGGTTATAATTATAGTGGTTATTAAAATTTACATGTATATATTTAATATGACAACTGTAACATAAATTAGAGCTTTCATCACTTACTGAATAAAGCAAGGGCCCTAAAGCACTTTATATTTTCCACCTTCAACTTATATGCTGATATGACCACAAATTTTCATTGACACATATATTAAATCTTGCAAGATAGTATTATCGTTATTTTATGTAGTAACTGCTCACTTAGCTTATCCACTTGTTTATCATTTCTGTTGCTCTTATTGCACCTTTAAGCTCCCATCTGGGATCACTTGGCTACTGCCTATAAACATTTCCTCTAGTTCAAGTCTACTGACAAATTCTCTATGTTTTTACTGTGTGAAAAACATCTTGATTATACTGACATTTTTTGAAGGATATTTTAGCTGGGTATAGGATTGTAGAATGGCAGTTATCTTCTCAGCACTTTTATGACACTATTACTTTACTGCCAGGCTTGTGTTTTCTTTGATGAGAGGTCAGATGTGAGTTATATTTTTGTTTATGTAATTTTTCTTTTAAGGAATTCTCCATTTTTTTGGTTAATTATCAGTTTTTTTCTGATATGTAGGTAAGATTTGATTTTTTAAAAATCATGCTTAAGATTCATGGTAAGTACTTCTTGAATTTGTGCCTTTTGGTCTTTCAGCAGCTTTGAAAAATGCTCTAAAGTTAAAAATTAAATTAAAAATGCTCCTCCTCTATTCTTTCTCTCCTCTTCTTCTATGACAGCAAATATTACTTAGACCTTTTCTTCCTATGCAATAGGTCCTAATTTATCTCATATGTTCTTTTCTCTATTTTCCATCATTTATCTTTCAGTGCTTTCTTCTGGATGTTTCTTCCAACCTATTTTCTCTCTTACTAATTAACATTTCAGTTCCATTTAATCTGTTCTTAAAGCCATCCGTGATTTTAAAATTTTAGTTATTGTATTTTTTAGTTTTAGAAGTTTTATTTTCTTATTTTTAAAATAGTTTCCAGTTGATTGGCAGAATTTTCCATCTTGGTTTTAGATGCCTTGAATATATTAGGCATAGTCATTTTAAAGTCTGTGTCTGAAAACTCTGTTATCTGAGTCCTTCTGGTTATTTTTGATTGGGTACTATGTATTGTATATAAAAATTAGAGATAATTTGACACTAAGCATAAAGTTATCTTCCTCTAGAGAGGATTTAAATTGTGTCTTACTGAAAGTCACCATCCCTTTGAAATTCAATACCACCTTAATATAATTAGGCATAAATGGTTCAAATCTGGATTTTAGTCCAGTGAGATCTATTTTTGATTCAACCTTACTTCTAGGGTAAGCTTATGTCCCTTTCATGTCCCAACCCAAAGCTCAGGAGTTTATCAGCCCCTCAGTTTTGGTAGGTCCTGAATATAATTTTTTTTTTTTTCATATCCACAAGATAGTCTATCAAAAGGTCTGTTACATTTTTCTCTCAAACTTCTCAGACACCTCGAATGGAATCGGCTGAGCCTCTAGAGTCAGGAGGAAAAGTAGTCTAAAATTTCAGACTGACTTCTCTGGGTTTCCTTCTTATTCGTTCTCTCAGTCTTGGTCTTCTAATTCTTCCCTGACTTGGAACATCTCTTGTGCCAGATAATTTTTTAAATATTGCCCAGCTTTTCTGATTATTCTCTGTATGAAGTTTCATCTAAGTTGCCTAATGTGCCAATACAAGCAGGCACTGCTATTCTGTTGCTGAGTATTCCTGGACAAATCATTTCTTATCTCTGGACCTCAGTTTCACATCTATATGATAAAGAGATTAGACTGGGAGACCTCCCAAACCCATCTTCCAACAAGTGTCAGCATATTTTTACCTGTAGGCTGTATGCATTGGACATGTGGGTTTTACCGCCAGTTATTATAGGGAAGTTACAGTTATTTCTACACAGCTGTGGCATCCTGCTGCACCTGGTTAAGGTAATTAGTAAGGCTTTGAAATGATGGTGATAAGCACACTTACTACTTTTGGGAGATTGAAAACGTGTACTATAACACTAGAATACAGCTAGCTTATAATAAATACTCTACGAACCATATTGGTGTGAAATGTAGGCAGAGATGTTTCATTTTTTTCTCAACCCAGAAATAGGAAGGATTCCCCAGGGCTATTTATCACAGTCAGAAGGGAGATAAATAAAGAACAGGGATGTTGTTAATTTACTGAAACTCCAAACTCAAAGTCCCTTTGATGGAGCAGAAGCACTGGGGGAGCCCTGAAGTAAGGTTTCTAGTGAACCATCTGGAGAGTCTGCCACTCATCTCACAGTACATGAACTAACATACACACACACACACACGCGCATGCACGCGTGCGTGCGCCCCAAACATGTGTGGCTAATAATGACCACATTACAAATGGACACATCTGGTGGAAAGGGTTTCCAACAGGAATTTCAAAGCAATATCACTTTCATTCTAAAGGGCTAATTTAGTTTCATTTTGCCTTTGGTTCTTTGTTTTGAAGATTGCTTAGAACGTCATTGGTTTATACTATATTTTGAGAAGTTCCAGCTCAAAGATAATAGTTCTTGCAGTACTACATTAGCTCTCTTTGGGTTAAGAGCACAGACTCTGGGGCCAAATTGCCTGGGTTCAAAGCCTGGCTCCTCCACGTGCTACCCATTAAAACTTGGGCTAATTGGGAAATTTCCTTGTGCCTCATTTTCCTCATTTATAAAATGAGGATAATGAATAGTACCTGCCTCCTAGGGCTGTTGTGAGGATTAAGTGTAGTAGAAGTATGAGCTTCTACAAAGTGTGTAGAAGAGTGAGCTGTTGGTCACCCTGCCTGGTCTGTTAACTTCTCTATACTTGGACCTCTTGTACTTAAGCCTTGGAGGCACAGAAGGCAAGAGGTGAAGTGAAGTGGGTGGAGCACTGGATGCAGGTAAGGAGACCTGCTGTTGCGTTAGACTGATTGTTGCATTAACTTCCCAAACTGTCCAATCTCAGTTCAGTCTTCTGACCTTTGCTGTAAAATAGGACGGTAACACTCCCGCCTACTTCACAGCGTGGATCTCAAATAAAGTGATGGATGTGGCAATCTTTTTCAAAAACAGTAAATGCTTTGTAAATGTGACAGACTTCACAGAAGGTGATGGTAGACCCGTGATGCTTGTAGGGAAAGGTGAAATGGTGAGGCTACAAGAGAAGTTGTGGCGTGGGGGGAACGTGAAGTTCTGACTTTGTACTTTAGTCTCCAAGCTTGTTTTATTTCTGCGTATCTCTACACCCCAGGACTCTCCAGGATGTGAACTATCCTGTTGGGCTGTCCATGGAAGGGACTAGCCTGCTTGTTTTGATGGCTCCTTGGGATCAGTCTTGTATTCCACTTCTCTTCACCCAGGGCCTTGTCCTACAAACTCTAAACTTTGTATCTGGCAGTGTGACCTATGGCCTAGCAAGGAAACCTAGGCCCTTGCTCTCAGCAGTCGGCAGGAAGATTAAAAGCCCCTGTGGAATGATGATGTGGGAAAATGACTTGGCATGGAGTGGACCAGGTGTTGGGGGTTAGGCTTGGCTTGGTTAGAACTCTGAGGTGGTGGGCACAAGGTAAAAAATCAGGACAAATATTGTATTAGTTTCCTGTGGCTGCTGTAACAAATTAGCAACAGCAGACTTTATTCTCTTATAGTTCTGAAGGCCAGAAGTCTGAAGTGAGTATCACTGGGCCAAAATCAGGATGTCAGGAGGCCCACACTCCCTTTGGAGGGTTTAGAGAAGAATCTTTGCCTCTGGTGGCTGTGGGCATTTTGTGGCAAGTGGCCGCATCACTCCAACCTCTGCCTTAGGGTCACATTCCTGTCCCCTCTTGTGTTGGCCTCTTTCTTCTGTATCTTTCCTATACAAACACTTGTGATGGCATTTGGGGTCCATTCAGATAATCCAGGAGAGTTCCCATCTCAAGATCCTTAACTTAATCACACCTGCAAAACTCTTTCTCCAAATAAGGTAGCATTCACAGATTCCAGGAATTGGGATGTGGATGTCTTTTGGGGGGCCATGTTTCAACTTTCCACAAGTGGCAAAGGCAGGAAATAGGCACAGCGGGGTCAGGCCCACACTAGGAGTCAGGGGACCTGTCCTCATGGGGCAGAGGAGATTAGACAAAATGGGAAAGAAAACATACGTAAGGGGTACATAACAAGGAAACCTTTATAATGCCTGACCTGCAGTAGACACTGAATGAAATAGAGTTTCACCAAACACCTACTAAGAGCCAGGTACTGTTTGAGGGGCTGGAAAGAAAGAACCATGGAGTTTGTACTCATTCAATAAACGAGTAAATAAATGAATGAATAATTGAGGATGTTCTTTGTTCAGCAGGGAAGGTTTTCGTTGTTAGATCAAGACAAAGTTATCAGGAAGGGCTGACCGAGGATGTGCAGTTGGGACCAACCAGCCTGCAGAGGAGAAGGACCACGGCCCTCACTCAGCATGAGGAGGGGGAGGGGCTCATGTATCTGACAGGTTCTCAGCCCTGACTGCACATTGGTCACCTGGGAGGCTTTTAACAAATGCCTAGGCCTCATCCCCAGAGATCCTGATTCGATTGGTCAGGATGGCCCTGCAAAGCTACATAGGTTAAGCTCCCCAGGTGATTCTAATGGGGATCGAGGCTAAGTTCTCTTTGGGCTAATTGTCTTATGATTTGGAGTCAGACAGGCCTGGCTACAAAGTAAGTCTCTGTGAGTGACTTTAAGGTGTGTGACCCCAGGGCATATTACATAATTTCTCTGAATCTTTATTTACTCAACTGTAAAATGAGGATAATAATCCTTAATTTATAAATCTCCGTAAGGATTAGAAAATATTTGGAAAGTGCTCACCATGATATCCAGCACATGGTTAATATGAAATAAGTCCTAATGACTCCTTATGGATGTGCCCATTTTATATGTTTGGGAACCAAAGCTTAGAGACATCAGGTTAACTTGTTGGAAGCCACATTGTTAGTAAATAATTTTGTATAAGATTGAGCCCAGACATCTTTTCATTACCTAATTCTACCCAGTGTTTTTGATAATGGGGCACTAAAGCCCAACCATTCCACTCTCTTCTCTTTGACCTCCGTGACTGTGAAGGAGCTGGTCCTTGCTCATCTGGTAAGACCCTGGTTTCCCCTCAACACTTAGGAATGTAGGATAGAAGAGAGGTCCATCACACCTTATCTATTGGTCCCATCTCTTACTCTGAGAGAAGTAGGCATAAGATTGCTGTAGGGAGGGATAATGAGAGAGGAGAAAGGAAAAAACTCAGGCCGGCAGTTAGTGTGGGTCTGCAGTTAGCGTGGGTCTTCAGTTGAATCTTTTCAAACAAAAGAACAGCCCACAGGCACAGATAAGGGAACTTGCACAGGGGGGCTTGCCCACAGTGGAAAATTCCCTCCTCTGACACATGCGCAGTAAGGGGAACAAAGCAATATGGAGTAACTCAAGCTAAGAGTCACAAGCACATTAAGAGGACAGGGTGGAGCTACCAGAAATTTGCATCTTATTCAAATGAGACGCCCAACCCTCATTGGTTTCCTATAAAAGCCTTTGCATCCAACTGTAAAAACAGCAACCCTCTTCCAGGGACCCTCTCCACAGCAGACAGCTTTCTTCTTTTGTCTATTAAACTTTCACTCTTACCCGACCCTTCGTGTCCACACTCCCCAATTCTCCTGGTCACGAGACAAAGAAGTCTGGGTGATACCTCACAAGAGACTGCTACGTTGTGGTGCATTGGTGAGACTATAACATCAAGTCCCAATCCCTGGAACCTATGAATGTTACCTCACATGGCAGTCTTTGCAGATGGGATTATATTAAGGATTTTGAGATGAGGAGATTACCCTGGATTATCCAGGTGGGTGCTAAATGCAATCACAAGTGTCCGTATCAGACAGAAGCAGAGAGAGATTTGATGCATGCAGAGGAAAAGACAATGTGACAAAGGAGTCAGGGATTGGAATGATGCCACTGCAAGCTGAGGAATGCTGGCAGCCACCAAAGGCTGTAAGAAGCAAAGAGATTCCCTGCTAGAGCCTCCTAAGGGAGTGTGGCCCTGCTGACACCTTGATTTCATCCCTGTTGTAGTGGTTTGGGGCTTCTGGCTTCCAAAACTGTGAAAGAATGCATTTTCTCTTATTTTGAGCCATCCAGTTTGTGGTCATTTGTTGCAACGACCACAGGAAACCAATACCAGTGGTTCTGCGAGATCACCCTCTTGGAGGTGACACACTCAGGTCACAGCAAAGCTGATGGGGCTATCCTTGCTTCTCCTTGGGGTGCCTGATCCCTGGGTCCTCCTGCAGGGTTAGGAGAGCCCCAGAGGGGAGCATGCATGCACGTGCAGCCATAGGGCAGCAGGCAGAACTTTCTGCATCACAGGCCTGGCCTTCCCACCACCTGAGCTTCTGTGGTGAGGAGCAGCCATGAGTGTCTCACAGACTCTTTGCTGCTGGAGGGAGACAGCCTGTGCAGCATGGGGTAGACAGAGCCAAAGAGGCTGAAAGTGGCTCAAGTCACCATTGCCTGCCTCCTTTCTGACATCCAGGATCCCAGCAGAGTTCACCCCCATCTTCCCGGCCCCATTGCTCAAGGGCAAGGGCTTTCTGGAACAATTTTACTCTGTGCACCGGGAACAAAGGAGAAACCAAATGCCTTGCTTGGGAGCGACCCATATGCAGGAGGCAAGGCAAGGCCCAGTGACAGGATAATTGCTTAAATATCTGCTTTAAGTATAAAAGCAGTCTCTACCTCCAGCTGCAGTTCAGGTTCCCACAGGTCATGAAAACAAAGAGGGGAGTGGGAGAATTAAAGAGGAATAGAAATGGAAATGATTAGAAAAGATTGCCACTACTTACAGGGTGGGGGAGAAAGGGGGATGTTGGGAATTAACCCTTTTGGCATTGTGCAAGTGGAATGCGGGCTCACAGCTTTCTGTCTCAGATGCAAAAGCTGGAGACCTTCACCCACTGGTGAGACGCTCTGCTCTTCCAGGGCCTGGAGAAGAGGCTGGTGGGCCACATGCAGGAGGCTGGCCTTCAGGACAGTGCAAGTTGGTCATGGCTTTGAGTGGTGGGAGTGTCTGTGGACAGCACATGCAGGTTCCTTGTTCTTTACCAGAATACCTACCTCCTTTCTTTTCTGCCGCTTGAGCCCATTTTGTCTTCTGGCTGGTGATGCTTTCTAATACTTCTCGTTTCTGCTTCCCCAGCACTCTGACCCTGCCAGGTTCATGCAGGTATTTCTGCACTAATTCCCATAGCATCCTCTGTCTTCCTTGGCAATCCTCAGTACACTGGAAGTTATTATACTAATTACAGTGACCTTATCTCCTGAATTCTAAGAAGCACAAGTTTTTCACATTTTAACATTCCTGGAATTTGGGCCTGCCTTACAATCAATGGGCTTATTTAATGGGTGTATTAGACAGGTTTCTCTAGAAAAATGGAACCAATAGGATACACACACACAGACACACCTACACGAAATCTAATATATATATATATAAATCCTTTATTTTTTTATAAAGGTTTAGAGCCCCTCTAGGGCTCTCCTAACCCTGTAGGACAAAGGGATATATATATATATATACACACACACACATATATATATAAAAATATATAAAACATATATATATAAATATATAAAACATATATATAAATATATATAAAACATATATATATAAAACATATATATTTTTCATATATATATAACCTTTATTTCAGCTGATACATAGATATTTTGAGGTGCACACAATCATAGGGGCTAGTGAGTCCAGAATTTGTAGGGCAGAGCAGCAGCCTGGGGACCCAGGGGAGAATTATATTGCAGTTGTGAGTCCAAAATTTGCAGAGCTGGCTAGCAATCTAGAAACTCAGGTAGGATTGCAATTTTGCAGTCTTGATGCAGAATTCTTCCTTCTTCAGGAGACTTCAGTTTGTGCGCGTAAGATCTTCAACTGATTGGATGGGGCACACCCATATAATAGAAGGTAATCTGCTTTATTCAGTCTACTAGTTTAAACATTAATTTTATCTAAAAAATACCTTCACAGCACCATTTAGACTAGCGTTTGATAAAACAATTGGGCACCATAACCTAGCCAAGTTGACACATGGAATTAACCCTATAGTAGGGTACTTGTTTATTTGTATCCATTCATTCATCCTCTCCTTCAAAAACTCTGTTATGAAAGTACGTATAATCTTGGTGGATGCTTTAATCGTCAGTCTTTATGGCATTTTTTTGAGTGTGCCTTCTGGTGGGCTGTGAGCTGGCTAATGGTAAGGGAACATGAACACAGTAGGAGCTCAATATTTGTGGATTGCTGGCCAGCTGTTTGACTCAGCAATAAATTGTTTTGATTTGAGGGTTCCCTCGACTTTTAATGTCCTCTCTTTGGGGGTGACACAAAGCCTTTCCCCATTTCTTCCCACCTTGTGCACACAGTTTCCTTTCCTTCTCTCCATCTCCTTGTCTTTCTGGCTCCTTGTTCCCCATCCCTTTTATTTGGCTAATGCTCTGTGCCTAATCACATTAGCCAGCACTGGCAGTATAGAGATGTTTGCAATCCAACCCAGGTCTGATTATGAGCGTCAGCAGCCTGAGGCTACTTTAAGAATGTGTTGATTGGTGGGGGTGGGGAGCCCCCAGAGGGGGCCAGAGTTATTGGCTGGGGGAGCTGCCCACATGTGTGTCTGGGCACCACAAGAGAGCCCAGGCTGGTTAGGTTTTGGTTCTCTCCTTGATCAGGCTCCTGGTGGGGTATTTATACTGGCTGGGCGTCTAAGCTCTTCCTGATTGTATTAAGCCTCATGAAAATGAGACCCAAAACAATCCGGCTAGTGTGGCGAGGGCTGTAACCACAGCAAAATGTGCCCTGCATTTCTTGTCGTTCTCTGTTTGAGCTCATTTCAACTTTCTCCCAACATTGGGAGTATAAAGAAACTGCCACGCGTTCCTCTGGTTTGCAAGTATTACCTCATTTCCCTTGTCTAGGATATTAATTCAGAAATATTTATTAAGTGATTTCAGGATTTGGGGCAATTTTGAAAGCATTCATTTCAACTTCCAAGAAGGATGCCATGGGTTTAAAGGAAATTAGCTACCTCTCCTTCCATTTTCTCAAAAGCATCTTGTATTTTCTTTAGGGCACTTTGCTTTCATCACATTGTTCTCTTAATTATTTACAATCATTCATTTGATGGCTGTCTTCTCTACTAAATTGTAGTAATCTCCATCTGGGCAGGGTCTATGAGTGCTGTCTTCACCACCAGGCCTCCAGGGGCAGGCACAACAAGTTCTTGACCATAACATTTTGATATGGCAAAAGATATGGCATCCATTTGGAAGGTGTAATTGTGTTTCTGGAAGTTTGTACACAGCAAGGAAGAATATTCATATGGTTACACATAGTTACATGGGTGAAAATTAGAATCTTGGAGTCAAACCAAAAGTCCATGTTGTAGAGCTCAAAGAGCCTTGAAGTAATCCTTTCTTGTGTTCCTCGAAGGGATATAAGACAAATCTACCTGAGTTACCATCCCTAGGGAATCCAGTGTGAACTGAAATTACTTTGGGTTGTGAAGACACATGTCCCATGTGAGTATATTGGAGTCTATTGCACTTCACTAAAAATCTGCGGCTCTGTGAGTCAGGCTTCCTGTGCTCATATCCTGGTTCTACCAGTGTCTAGATGTCCCACATGCATGTTGTATGGCCTTCAGCACATCTATATGCCTTAGTCTATACATCCGTAAAAAAGAAAAATAATAGTACTCACATCATAGACTTGTTCTGGGATTATGTGAGATAATTTATGTAAAGTACTGAGACCAATGCCCAGCTGAGATTAAACTCAATAAATGCCAGTTTTTATTATTATTATTTTCATAAATATGTAATAGTAAAGTTGTCTTTCTATGCATGGTGAATTAGAGAGAGAGAAATACGAATTTTTTAGGAGGAGGAATAACTCCAATTATTGAGAACCACATGGACAGTGTGGAAATGGAAGTGGGTTCAGATGAGTGGAAATGAGACTGATAGCCCAAGACACAGCACTTTAGGGAGGAAGAAATGGAGAGGGTAGTAAGAAGAAGACACACAGTTATATGGTCAAGGGTGTGTGTTAGCAAGGCATCGGGCTGACAGAATAAAAACATGGAAGATGCATTCAGCTGTTGACTAGGAGTGCCCATGGAGTTGATTCATTTGGCATCTCGTTGCTTCCAATCATGTTCACCTGGCATTGGCACAACTGGTCGTTTAATCCAAAAGTTCAGTCCAACCAATATTCAGGGAGAGCTGGTGGCTTGCCTGTGAGGCCTGAACTCCAAATCATCATCTGGCCTGGCTAGCTATTGGGACTGGGCAGTTCTAACAGCAGTATCTGCCAATCCCCCGTGACAGTTATTGGGGTCAGAAATTGCATGGCCTAGAAATTACTAGCAGTGCCCAAAACATTTCTGATTTTAGAGGACTCTTGTAGTAAGACAGAATTGACCAGAAACTATATTGTCTTGCCACTCAGAACAAACACAAATGACTTGCCATAGAGCCATAGTGATGCAGATTAATCATATTCCCCTAGTTCATTCCATAGATTGGGGGTAAGATTTATTACTGGAAGTAAAATCAAGGCTGGTATGTTCTCTTTCAAGTCGTCCCCTCAACGTAGCCCATGATGGAGTTTCTGGCCAATCCAGGATTGTTCTTCTTTTTCTCTTTTAATTCCTTTAAAATGAAGCACTTTGTTTTAATCAGCTGAGGTATAATATTATTATATTAAAAAGCAATATATTACAGATATTACTGTGAAGTGTTTTTCCATCCTAAAAAACTTTTTACCTCAGTTAGGTTATTTGATCTTTTCAATAACCCTGTGAGGTAAGTTGGATGGATAAGGATATTATTAATTTCATTTGGTACATGGAGACTCAAGGAGGTGCAGTGATTGCTTATCCAAAGACATACAATGGCTAACTGGCAACAATAATAGTTAATATGTAATAGTTCTCATGTCCTGGTACTATTATAAGTATTCCTTTAATCTTCATAGGGATCCGATGGAAGAGGCACTATTATTATCTCCATTACATGAGTGAAAAAAACAGACATAGAGTTAGGAAATAAATTGCTCAAGATTACAAGCTGATAAGTGGCAGAGCTGAGATTAGAACCCAATACCTTGGCTTCAGAGTCAAGGTAATTAATTTCTATGATGTACTTGGACAATGCAGCACATGACCTCAGTGATTCTCAGGCACTTTTTGTTCCAGTTATTGCCTCCCTTCACAGTTCCCTGCCTAGTTTAAGGATCTCCCGATCTTAGATGGACTAAGGATTTTCTAAAATGTGACAAGACAAGAGATTTACAAATAATGTTTGTTTGTCTATTACAAAAGCTGGATTACCAGCTGGAGGAGAAAACAGGAACTGCCTTCAAAAAGAGAATGAGTGAAGCTTGCGAGGAGGAAAATTCTGTAGAATGGTTGTCTCACTCTTTCGGTTGTTGCCAAGGCTTCCAGTTGGCTTCCTGCTCTATGCAGTTTTATTTTGTTGAGGTAGGAGGACGCCTATCAATGCCAAAGTCTCACTTTGAAGGTGGTGGTGGGGGGGGGGGGGTGTGTCAGTTGCATTTTCTTTCTTCTTGAACCTCAGGTAAGTATTGGCAGCAACCAGACTTGAGATCCTTCAGGTAAGGTTTTAGAGCCACTGACTGAGCCTGCATTTCTGGTGAGCTGTTTTGTAGGATGTAGAAGTCACATGAAAACTTCAAATATTCTGAAGGAAAGATGGTTTAAAATCTTGACTTCTTATAGCCAGGGTCAAAAAGACACTACTTGGTGTTATTTTGAGAAAGTAAGAATGCACTGAGGAGGAAGCGATTCTGTGGACCACCAAGTTTTTTGTTGGTTAAAATAATTCATTTGTTACCATCAGTGTATAATGCTATGGAGAACATATCATTTTCTCAGTTGCATAATTTCTCCCATGGAAGAAATTGCTTTTGGTTGGGTGGCAGTGGAGCGGGGAAGTGAGTGGGAATTTTCAGGGATCAATAGTGTTTTCTTCCCTGACTTTACATACAGGTTGGATATGCAACTCAGGTGGCTCCATGGGGGCTTCACCTGGGTTTCCGGAATGGCGTCTCCTTTACTTCCTGCCCTGACTTATTATGTAATCATATCATGTTGTCAAAAATCTAGAGAGAATGAGGTAACAGAGAGAGACCTAAATTCCCTGGGCACTTCTGCTTAACATGATTTTTATGACCTTTGGTATAAGTATTAACCTGAGAATGCCAACTTTGTCATGTCTATAAGCACACGTGCATGGGTGGCCAGGGTGAGGTGGGATGACATTAGAAATTTCTTATAGTACCCATGATGCCAAAGCAGACAATTGAATAACAAAAGTGCTTGCTAAATGAGTTTACCTGACATCTGTAGGCAAATAAATTGTGTTGCTTAAGAAAATTTTGCTATTGAAAATTAGAGCTGATAATCATATTGATTTGGTGTATAGTAAATATATTGTGTGCCTATAAAGACAAGGAAGGGTTTGTGTTCATGTGTTGACATTCTTTGAGAGTAATTATTAACACTGCCCTCTACACAGACTGTTCTCTTTATTTAATGTTTATTGATTTATAAAATTGTAAAAACTAATATAGCAATAACACTGAGCAAGTCTGGGAAAACAGAAACATCTTCCGCCGTTTCACCATTCTGATATCATAACTTCTTCATGTTTGAGTTTTCCCTTTTTGCTGTTGGCTGACATATTTCTACCCAGTTGGAATCCTAGCCACACAGACTTTCAATTTACCCAATAACATTTACAAACTGGAAGCAGCTTTAGGAATGGATCCATGGATGGACGAGGAAGAAGGGGCATTTGAAAGCATCTGGCAAGATCTCCTTGTTTTGTAAGTGAGATGGCAGAAGCCCAGAGAGGTGAAGGGATTTGCCGTAAGGGCAGAGATTGAGAGTAGCTGAGCTGGGGCTTTTCCCAACATCGTGCCGCTTCTGACCACTCCACAGTGTTTTTCTTAGTCCTGAGCACGTACTCTTCAACAGCACATACTCTTCAACTTGCCTTTTAAATGTATATATATACACATACATACATATGTGTGTGTGTGGCTGTGTGTGTGTGTATATATATATATGTACTTATATTTACAAAAATGAATTTCTATTTAATGTATGGAAAAGCTTAATTACGGAAAACTTCAATTTCATAAACAATTATAAAAATGGAAAAGAATTGAAAAAATCGCCATGGGACTATGGTATTTGACATTTTCTCACATAACATTTTTCTTGCCAAGTTTCCTAAAAAAGCTTTTTCTAAGGTTTTACACTGCATGCTGTTAGGTTATTTATGATGGAATGCCAGCCACTGCCTCCCAATGTGAAAACCTCACTGGCACAGGGAAGGGAAGCCCATAAGAGATGGAAAGGAGAACCAAGCCGCACGTAGCATGAACTCATTACAATGGACAATTGTTTTTCTCCCAAACAAAACTGAACTTTATGTAAACTCTATTAAATGGGGGAAACCTCAAGTTTACTTATTTATTTATTGGGCCCTAAGTGGTAATAAAGATGAGATCCCCATGGGGAGGAGTAATCTGTTTCTTTTATAATCTTGATCTTTAATATTAACCTTTAGAAGAAGTCTATAGAAATGCTCACCAGCCTTCAATGTTTTAATACACCTAGGTTACAGTCTTCTCTCTTTTAGGTGTAGTTAGCCATACTTTTACAAATGAATAACCACAGAGAATCAAAGAGAAGGAACCAACTAAGCAGATTCACTTGAGAGGTAGATTTGTGGATGTTTTGGGGGGAATTTTTTTTTTTTCTGTAGACTACAAATAGATTTTGATAATAAAAATATCTGTCGAAGGCAAATACTTTTCCAATTTCAAATCACATAATACATAATAAACATGTCTATAATAATACATACATATGCATCTATTATTCTATAGAGAATGCTCTTTTGGATTTCCCAATTCAGGAAGAATACTGTATCTCTAGCACACCAGCACACACAGTGATAAAAATAGGTGCTTAATAAACATTTTTAAATGAATGGATTTTCTTCATTCAATGCCTTTACTTTCTAGCCTGCTTTCTCCTGTTGATACTCTCCATGAGATTTGTATCTGTCAGGGGGACTGAGTTATGCTGCAGTAACAAAGTACCCTAAACATCTCTGACTTTACTCTCATGTTACATATCCATCGTGGGTCACAGAGAGGCCTTGCTCATCATAGTCACACAAGGATTTAAGCTGATGGAGGCTCAATTTCAGTATGTTCTCCCATATCATTGCCATAAGGGGAAAGGATGTAATGAAGCATGCTGGTTCTTAAATCTCCTATCAGGGCTGGGCACTGTGGCTCACACCTGTAATCCCAGCACTTTGGGAGGCCAAGGCAGGCAGATCACCTGAGGTTGGGAGTTCAAGACCAGCCTGACGAACATGGAGAAATCCCGTCTCTACTAAAAATGCAAAATTAGCCAGGCATGGTGGCGCATGCCTGTAATCCCAGCTGCTTGGGAGGCTGAGGCAGGAGAATCACTTGAACCTGGGAGGTGGAGGTTGTGGTGGGCAGAGATCACACCATTGCACTCCAGCCTGGGCAATAAGAACGAAACTCCATCTAAAAAAAAAAAAAAATCTATCAGGAGAGACACTTACCACTTTCTGCGTTGTCCAAAAATACATGGCCACACTTAATTTCAAATCCTTTTATGTTTCCTGGAAGGAAGAAAATCAGAATGAATGGAAATGGTCCTGATCATTACAACATAGATATATGATAATATGGTGATTTGGTTAGATTGTTTTCTTCCCTGAAGAATTTAAAGCGATTTCAGTGTTTAAAACAAATCTGCATTTAAGAGAAACAGGTAGGTTGCTGGTGCCACTGTTTCTAGAGGAAGTAGAACATAGAGAGGAAGTGACCTACTCACAGCCATAATATGTGTTAGCAAAAATCCTGACACCCAGGGCCCCAGATTCCTAATGCATTGCATTCAGAACCACCTGTGAGACTCTCCTTGGTCTTTTCAGGAATAACTATCATTTCTTTAAGCATCTTGAATCCGGGTCTCCATGTGGTGATGGGTTCAAGTTTATAGTTTAAATAGACTTTGGAATGACTGATCTTTTCTATGAAGCAACTGTGGGAGGCTGGATTGTGTAGGACAAAAGTAAGAAAAAAATATATATTAAATTTAGGTAGGTCTGTATTTAAATTTCAGTTTTGTCTCGTCCCCTGTGTGACTTCTGGAAAGTTACTTAACCTCTCTGAGATTCAGTTGCTTCCTCTGAAAATACGAGCATAATATCTCTTACTTTGCAGGTTGTGATGAGTGAAAGAAGAAAGGTTCTGAAATGCACTGCACAATGATGGGCACCAAGAGCAGTTCTACTGTAGGAGCTGTTCTGATCAGTATCACCCAGTTCTTCAGATGTTTTGATTTTCCACATTTTGAGCACCAGAACAGGTCCAGAAATATTGGGGCACTGTTACCAAGTGAGGCTGATGTTGTTTCAAGATAAACAACGTACTTTTTGTTTGTTGCAGACTACTGAATTTATTTTGCTAAAATATTAAGTTCATTGTATCTGTCGGGGGATTAGGTTATGCTGCAGTAACAAACTACCCCAAACATCTGTGACTTTATGCTCATGCTACACATCCATCCATAATGTCAAAAAAAAAAAAAAAGATATTTCAGGGTCTTTCCTTGCTTCCTCCCATCTTAGAGCTGCTTTTGGCAACCCAGTGCTCACAGTAAGGGCAAGTAGGCACCATGAAATTCAGGTAAAACAGCAGCTTCTAGAGACTGTTCCACCCTAATTCCAAGAGACCTCTGAGTACCATGCTAGAGAGCCCATCCTTCTGTTACCTGTGGGGAAACTCTTGCTACAGAGAGGAGTTACAGCCCTGAGCTGCCTGCCTTATTAAAAAGCACACTTCTGCTCTAGGCGAAAGACAGTCTGGTCTTGCTTTCCTCACTTAATAGGACGCCAGCCTTCACCGGCTTTATCTGTTGTGGTTTGTGGGGGCAGAATCCCAGGTTTCAATGGTGTTGCTAGGTGTGTGGTAGGTCTGCCTCCGCTTGGAGTTTCTCTTTGCTCCACTTTCAAGGTGAACTGCAAATATGACGCTGTTTGGACCTAAGTCAGGAGGGTTTGGTGAAAAGAAAGCAAAACATCATTTTGATTTATCAGTTGCTTGGTAAGTAGCTACTGACCAGGAATCTGCTACTTGTTTTGACTAATATAAGCCAAAAAATACAATTCAAACTGGTTTGTGAGTGTAGATATCATCTCAGTTTTTTTAAGGCCCACAAATAAAATCTAATCTCTTAAAGTGTGTACCTATTTATAAAGAAACATAAATATTTGATCAAAACTTGAAATGTGCCTCATTTTGCAACTCAAATTCCAAACTAGATGAAACCTCATTCCTTAGAATTTATTTTAATAACACCACTCCTCCTTGCTCCAACTTGGACTCGCTTCCTTCTTCCCTTCCCTTTTCTGCAATACTGAAATGGGCTTATGTATTTATTAGCAGAGTCCATTTAAACCCAGGAAGGTCGATGCTTTTTTTGGAACAGCTTGAATGAAAAATAAAACATAATCTTTGCTCAATACCTCTTTCTCCACCCTCTTCTCCCTTTTTTTTTGGTAATATACCGGGGAGGAAAAAAAAAAAAAAAACTTTCCAAACACAGAACTTTATGGCCAGAAACAATCTGGCTGCTGGAATAAACAGTCTGCTCCCTCGTTTACCATTCCATCATGCGCTTAAGTCCTGAGAAGCCCGCGGCTGCCCGCAATAGTTCTCGGTTGGCAGCAGGGAAGTCTGCCAACGTCCCATCAGGCTTGTTTCTTAAGCAAAGTTGTATAAGTTAACAGGTTTTATTGTTGGGGGTAATCTGGGGCTGTTCTTACAGGAGGAAGGGACGAGGCCCCCAGAGTGTTTGCCAGCAACAGCCCTTGGCTTTCCTCATTCCCTCTCCTCATTAATTTGTGTGAGCTCAGCTCGGATAACAAACGGTGGGGCTGGGGGATCCCATTCAGCCAGGCCTGGCCCCTGTACGGCCTGTGAGCTAATTGCTCTAATTGAGTGGGAGGGACTGCTTTCCTCTCGATCTGTCCCTTCCCGGCCTTGTTTGGAGAGGAATGAATGGAGGCCCACTTCAGCTCCTGCTGGTAACCAGTCAGGAGCTTGGGCCACAGGATCCACTCCGGGGATCCACATCCCAGACAACTCTTTCACCTGCGGCTCCGGCCCTTCTTTGTGTGCTGAGGTATTCTGACAGTGTTCATTCAGGGCTTTGCTTGCTTGCTTTCTCTTTCCTTTCGGCTTAAGAAACATTCTGCTGTAATCTATATCTGGGAAACGGCATTAGAAATGTGTTAGTGTGCCGCTCCAGATGGACAGATCATTTACAACGAGCACAATATATTATCAATGCACTGCTCTTTAGGACCTGCTATATAATAGACATGTAATGAAGCATATGAAACATGGGTTTCATTTCCAGGCCCCGAAAGGGGAAAATGATTTCGGGGAAGAAAACCCACCCCAGGTGGGGGGTAAAGGGTAGGGGCTTGGGGGACAGGGAATGGGCCTGTCTCTTTAAGACAGACTAGGAGGAAAACCAAAAGTCATCAACTCTGAAAGTAACAAATGAGAGCCCAGAGCTGTGCAGCTAACGTGCAAACTTGTTTCTGTCCTCTATGGCGCCATCATTTATTCAGGAGGTAGAAGCAGAAGACGGGGACTTGCATTTGCTTGATACTCAATTATACATTAGTGTACATCACTTGGCAATCTGTTCATATCAATTTAATTGGATTTTAATATTGCCTCTGATCTTGTTGTCCAATTAACAGTACTGGCTGGCAATAAAGCAGAACCACACACTATGTAACACCTTTGATCCCTGCCATATGGAGCTCTTCCATTGATTACCACATTTTCAAAAAATTTCACTCTCTCAATATGGGCTGTGATAAATGGGAGAAAAAGCACATCCCTGATGTGATAAAAATTTCACTTCAACTCGCAACTTCATTTATTTTGTTGACATTCGGCTCTGATTAAGAACAATAAAAAACTCATGCCCTGAATATCATATGCAAATACAACCCTGGGCATGAATCTAATCATGCCATGAGAGCATTACCATGACTAGCCTGGCATCAGCTCAATTTTTTTTAAAGTGACAGCATACACTTCTGGGCTTACTGTGCAAAGTAGTCGCCACAGCTATGGCATTTAATAAACATCTGATGTTTCGGTTCCCACCAAGGCATGGCGAAAGCGTTTGCGTTTCTGCCTGTTATTGTGAGGCAGCTCTGTTCAGTTGACGCCTCGTGTTGACCCTCCCCTGATCCTCATCTCCCTACTCCTAGCCTGGGGACAGCCAGGCAGCTGGGAGCCAGGATAGGGGTGAGGTTTCTGTGTGAGCTCTCAGGCTTCCTTCTTTTTGGGGGACACCCTTCAGAATGGATGGGGGAGGGTGCTTTGATCTGGAAGGAGCTGCAATGCCAAGGACGGGACCTGCCTGCTCTAGGAAGCTTCTGAATGAATGTGTGTTCCAGCTTCCTGTTTGCCTCTTGGAGTTACGCAAGCAATTATGGCTTAATGCCCTGGAGACACTCCCAAATGACAGGATTAACCCCCAAGGGAAACTGGCTTCTGTTGTGAAGGATTACATCAATGTTCTAAAAAGCCCTTCCACAGCTCTGTGGAATCAATCGCTGATCCTTTTCATGCCTCGACAAGAAGGTTGCTCGTGGCCAGAGCTGGGAAGTACCAGAGAGGCCCCTTTTTGGATCCCACAGGCTCTCCTCTCATACCCTCTCTTGCTCTCTGGGACTGACCCCTCAGGCCAGCTCTGGAGCTCTGCTTCTGGGTTCTATGCAGCTGATCCTGGGCAGTTGGACTCCTAGCTTTAGTAAGGCGGCCGTGCCCATTGGCAGTGGGGCCCCCATGGTAACCAAGGTTCACCTGGAATCCGGACAACTTTGGAATGTGGGAGGAGAGCTAAGGCTATTGGTTACATGTCATAAATTATTTCTTGACCATTAGCGGTGTTTCTGCCTCATAACTGTTCTTCAGGCATATTAAATCAGCAAGAAGGAAGAGCATGCTAAGACATCTGGGGCTACCAGATAATTCAGTTAATTTCTATTCCCTTGAACCTGGAGGTGTTAATTTAGAAGCACAACAGAAGAGTCTGAAGAATGCTAATACGTCATTTGAATGATTAATGCAATCAGGGGGATTGGGGGGACCTCTGTTTACTCTTTAATTTTGACATGGCACAGCAAGGAGGAGAGTGGCTAATTTTCCAAAGTTAAGGGCAAGTTGGTTTCAATACAGTCACATGGCCCTGGCTGGGGTTTGGAGAGCTGGGGCGACTCAGGAGGGCTATATGGGACAATGGGGGCCAGTTTTGTTCATATAATGGCTACAGCCAGGAAAACAGATGAAATTGTTTGTGATCTGATGAGCCTGGTCCTCTTGGGTGAGGAAGCTCCCAGAAGCTACTGGGAACAGCAAATAGAAGGAGAAAAAAGAAAGAAAGAAAGGAAAAACGAGAGCTTGAAAAAACATCGCTGAAAATAGGTGATAGCCTTATAACGTACATGTATTTTTATCTGACATTTCCAAATAGAGTGGCTTTCTCTAAAAGAAGGAAAATATTTCCAAATTTATTTAAATGAAACCTTATTAGGGAAAGCTCAGGACTGAGCAACTATTTAAAAATATATTTTGAGGAGACACGCAAAGGAAGACATTTAATTCTTAGCAGACTGTAGGCATTTTAAGGGAGTCTTGTGTCTATTTATTGCACTGCTTCTGATTAGAGACAGCTTATGACTGTGATAACAGGAAATTTCAAAGGGCACTTTCCCCCTACCAACCAGACACTGTAGTATCTCCTTTTTAAAACAAAGAAGGTATTGTGAGAGTGAAAGGGATTTGGCCCCAAGCACTAAACAAAATCTAGAGAGGAGAAAAAACCCTGTAATTATGTTAATAGTAAATTAATGTTTTTGCAATTTACCCATATCACCTCAGAATAGGTGTTGTTCAAAAGTACCTATTGGAAATATTCGGCAGACATGCTGGAGAAGGAATGAAGTCAAAATGTTTAGTTCCGTATAAAACCTTGTGTTTAATCCACAAATGGAGGCTTCCAGGGCCAGAAATACATGTTTTCCCAAGGTGCCACCCAGACACTGCTTACAGAAGCTGGGACAAGAGACCATGCTTCCTGATCATGGGTGGTTTGGAGTTTCCTTGTCTGTAAAACTGGTCTCCCAGGCCCTTCCCATCTCTGGGTACTACACTCTGTGATTAGCCGTGTCTTCTGGGGCCTGTAACACAATGTTACCTCCTGTGTTCGCTCCCTTTGGGTGTTGTCTTGGGTGACTCAGGGGTCTCATTTCAGATAGGGCCCTGGGTTAAACAGATCTTGATGCTGATTTTCATGGAGAGGTTTTTCAGTATATATAGAGTTTTCTGCCCATACCTGGCACATTGATTAAATAAACATTTACTGGGGAATTGTATACGCTGGGAGCTGCACTGGGCTCTTTCTGGAGCTTAAGGTTTTTCTTGATGAATTCTGAGAACAACCCTGAGGGGTAAGAGTTATTACCCATGTTTTACTGATGAGGATGTTGATGCTAAAGAAGCAATGTGCCTAAAGCCCCAGATGGAAGAGGATACATTCTCCGACTTTTCTTTTCTTCACCATATCATAGCTATTTTAGCACAATTGTGAAGTGGACAGGTTCCCTTCATACCGCAAGCACCCTCCCTTGTGCCTTTCCCTTCCCTCAGTGATGTTTCCTCTTCTCCTCAGGTACCAGTCATTCTTTCTTCATGCTGTGCACTGTCATCAAAGCTGTTCTTAAGAAAAGATCTTACATCAGTCATATATTCTTTAGTGTGAATTTAAACCCAAGTCAGAAATTGTGGTAGGACTTTCAAAATAAAACACATGATTTTCCATATTTAATTCTCAAGGGATCTCAATTTTTAAAATTTTATAGATAATAATGGAATAAAATAGTCAACCTGCCTTTTAAAGTGGCCAAGGCATTGATGAGTAGGAGCAATTAGGGCAGATTTGTCTTAATCTTTGAAATAAAGTAAATGTTGACTTTTTCTGCCACATACCAGCAAGAAGCACTCTAGAAACCAGCATTGCTGATAAGCCTTGTTATGAATAATGGAAATTGTTATAAATAAAGCACCAAACTAGGAGTGAGGAAGCCTGGGTTTTATTCCCATGTCACTGAAATGTATGTTTTTGGGCATACAGGGCCGGAAAATAAAGGGCTTGGACTGTAGTGGGACTCTTTCTACCTCCTTATCCATGTCGGACATCATCTGTTACTCTTGGGCCTAGGCGCTGTTTTGGAATCTGTCTGTGCTGATTTTATGAGCAGCCATTATTTATTGTTTGCCTTTGGCCCTCAAGATGAAATCTATTGCCACCAAGGGGCTAGATGTCGTCCAACATTTCCTCCGGTTAAAAAGTTCTTAAACCCAGGAATATGACTAGGTCTAGTGGTTCTCAAACCTGTCTGTGCATAACCACTGGAGGTTTTTAAAATGTATCTTTTCACTCAGATTCTCTAGGAGCGAAGCTTGGGAATATGTATTTTTTAAAGCTTCTCCAGTGATTATGATGTAGACAATCTATGGACTAACATTTGGGTAATGTCACTTTAGATTATGTGATTCAGAATTTTGTTTATCCTAATAATAGGAATTCACAAGTTGAAAACATTGCCATTTCTAAAGTGGTCACAATAATTGAATTTTCATTGGCTAAACATTTTTGGCAAATTTTTACTTTTAATTTCTGCTATTTCATCATTTAGCTTCTGAAGAGTATTAGGGAGTATTGCTCATATCTGGTCTTGTAGAGCCCTGTTCTGACTAGATTCAAATATTGGCACAGAAGCTTATCAGCTAGGTGGCCTTGAACAAGTCATTTAATGTAGGCAAGTGATTTAATCTAATCTTCTGTAAAACCAAGGTCAGAATACCTACCTTGCAGAGTTGTTGAGATTCCAAGGTTCTGTTATTTCTACTTGATTTTATGGATAATTGTTCTTGAGCACCTACTATGAATGAGGTGGTGTAAAATATAATGGAGAGGCAAGATGAATAAATAGAATAGTTTCTGGGAGTCATCTAAACCAGTGATTTACTTTTCTTGCCACAATGGCCGTGTTATGCTTAGGTACATTTGTACACAGAGACAAATGAAACAAAAGTTTCATAAAACAATATTTATCCTTACCGCATGTAAGACACTGTGACATTTTCCATTCCATTCAATTCCGTAATACTATGACCCCATGTTAATTTCATGTGCTGCTAGTGTGTCATTACTTGCACTAGACTACTGACACACCTCAACGTGACCATCTAACCTATGTGTGTATACTTCCAGCAAACAGAAACTCTTTGAAGCCAAGAAAAATACCTCTCAACTCACTCTAACTAATATTAATTAAGCATAGACTCTTAACAAAGCAATCAACTATCTTCATACTGCATGTTTTATCAAAAGGCCTGTAAATCGATTATTTAGAATGCTGATTGGGTTTCCCTTGTATACTTTTGCTGGTCCTTGGCTTTCCAGGATCTACTTTGCCATTGCTTTCTGCTCCAGACCATGAAATCTTTGTTCCCATAAAAACATAGCTGACCCAGTGTTGATAAGCTAATTACAGCTAACAGATTCCTGGCTGACAGTGATAGAGGTTGCCTTGCATTTTAAGAATAACCTTTGAAGGCTAAAACAAGGAACTTTTTATTAGTCAAATCCAGTGAACAAAGAATTTTGATCATGGCAGAATTCTGTAATAATTTAAAACTGTTTCTACTCTTGGGAACTAGGACTAAGAGCTTAGTCTGAGTATGTAGTTGTATGCCATGGTCTGATTGGACTGGTGGAATATCCTGTCCTGGTTCCACTGAACATACCAAAGTGTAAGTGCTGTTTTTATGAAGCATCTGTTTTCCATAGAGGGGCAGTTTACAAATGTATTCTAAAGCTTAAGGCATGATCAAAAATTAAATCCTCGGATGACGACTGCATTGAGAATAGCTAGCCATATGATTTATGTTTGAGGCAATGGCAATGCACTTACATAGGAAAGCACCAAGCCTGAAACTCATATTTCTGCCAAAGTTGGGTTTCTCTTTATATCAATTGAATTGATGGTTAATTGAATTAATTATGTTGCCAATGAAGCACTGATCCAAAAAAAAGTCTGATTTTGAAAGATCAAATACAAGTTTGCTGTTTTCATTTGGAAGAAGTGCTCTTCTTAAGCCATAGGGTAGTTTAAGATGCCCTGTTTCTGGGGGTAGAGTGTAATGGTCAGCAAGATTGGGTCTTTAAATCTGCAATGCCATTGCATTAATTGAGGCTAAATGGGTAGGGAGAGGAAAGACACACAAACATAAATATACTCATACAATGTGCAAAAAGGAAATGGCAATGAGAGCATGAGAGAGTCTAGTTATAAACAATGCCTCGAGAGATATGGGACCCAGGGATTAACTAGGGTTCGTACTAACAAATGGGTACCATATTTGTCTTCAGTACATATTATTATACCACTACGTCATATATTTAGTTAGAAAGCTGGTAATAATAAAAGGGGTTCTGGTTGAAGGATCAACCAGTAGTAGTATGACCTTAGGAAAGTTAAGTAACCTCTTTGAGCTAGTTTCTTCATTTAGAAAATAAAAGGCTTAGATGAGAAGATTTTTCTCCAAGGCCTTTCTGTAGCTTGAAAATACTATTATCCTAGGGATTTATACAAATTACACATCAGTGAAACATTACAATGACTTCTAAGCAATGCCTTCTAAATTCATAGGTTTATCCATTCAACAATTATTGAATATGGGCCTTGAAGCATTTTAGCTCCTCAACAAAGTGATAAAGGTTTCTCGGCTGTGCTCGGTACTACTTGGCTTCTACACTTTTTGGAGCTCCATCAAAACCCAGGACACTGTAGGCTCTCATAGATTCTGTCACAGGAAGGAGGCAGGGTAATTTCAGGATTTCATGCCAAGCCTACTTCAGGCCACAGACATCCCACTTCCTATTTCTCCAGAGAAACAGAAGCCAGAGAGGATCTTCCTGCTGGCTTCCATGGGGCAGTGGTTGACTGGTGGGCATGAGGGAAAGAGCAGTGGAGACAGAGGCAGGTTGGCCTTTTCATGGGCCTACCAGCCCTGTACATCAAAAGCAAGCAATGACATCGGGGCATCCCAGTCTTACCAATAGAGGGAAATGAGATTCTTATGTTGTATGCAACTCACACTTGGGAGTCAGTAGGTCGGAGAAAAAGGGAGAAGAACTCAGGGGAAAAAAACCAATTATAAGACATAATATGGATCTATATTGGAGAAAATGCTGGAAAAAAAGAGAAAATGTGGCATAAAATACTTAACGAAAAAAAAAAAAAAAAGAAAGAAGAAAGATCATCTAAGGCCAGCTAAGCTTGCAGCCATTGTCACTGATTGTACCTGGGTATTTTAGGATACTGCTGGCAGCCTATTGCCTTAGTATTTATTCTGTCCAATGTTTCATTTTGCTCTCTAACCATTACTACAAAAATGAATAAACTTTTTTTTAGAACTAATGAATTATAGGAGCCCTCACCTGTAACATGAGATAAATAAATGTGTAAATAAAAGGGTTATCTTAATTATCACTTTCATGACAGGCAAACATAAGAATAATTTTGAACTGCTTAAAAATGAAACCTGGGGATTCCTGGGCAAGATGGCCAAATAGGAGTAGCTCTGGTCTGCAGCTCCCAGCAAGATCAATGCAGAAGGCAGGTGATTTCTGCATTTCCAACTGAGGTACCCAGTTCATCCCAGTGGGACTGGTTAGACAGCAGGTGCAGCCCATGGAGGGAGAGCAGAAGCCTCACCTGGGAAGTACAAGGGGTTGGGGAACTCCATCCCCTAGCCAAGGGAAGCAGTGGGGGACTGTGCTGTGAGGAACAGAGCTATCCAGCCCAGATACTACACTTTTCCCGTGGTCTTTGCAACCCGCAGACCAGGAGATTCCCTTGGGTGCCTGGGTTTCAAGCACAAAACTGGGCGGCTGTTTGGGCAGACACTGAGCTAGCTGCAGGAGTTTTTTTTGTACCCTAGTGGCACCTGGAACACCAGCAAGACAGAACCATTCACTCCCTTGGAAAGGGGACTGAAGCCAGGGAGCCAAGTGGTCTTGCTCAGCGGATCCCACCCCATGGAGTCCAGAAAGCTAAGATCCACTGGCTTGAAATTCTCACTGCCAGCACAGCAGTCTGACGTCAACCTGGGATGCTCGAGCTTGGTGGGGGGTTGGGAGTCCACCATTACTGAGGATTGAGTAGGTGGTTTTCCCTCCACAGTGTAAACAAAGCTGCCAGGAAGTTTGAACTGTGCAGAACCCACCGCAGTTCAGCAAAGCCACTGTAGCCAGACTGCCTCTCTAGATTCCTCCTCTTTAGGCAAGGCATCGCTGAAAGAAAGGTAGCAGCCCCAGTCAGGGGCTTATAGATAAAGCTCCCATCTCCCTGGGACAGAGCACCTGGGGGAAGGGGCGGCTGTGGGTGCAGCTTCAGCAGACTTAAACATTCCTGTCTGCTGGCTCTGAAGAGAGCAGCAGATCTCCCAGCACAGTGCTCAAGCTATACTAAGGGACAGACTGCCTCCTCAGGCGGGTCCCTGATCCCCATGCCTCCTGATGGGGAGACACCACCCAGCAGGGGTAGACAGACACCTCATACAGGACAGCTCCAGCTGGCATCTTGCAGATGCCCCTCTGGGATGAAGCTTCCAGAGGAAGGAGCAGGCAGCAATCTTTGCCATTCTGCAGCCTCTGCTGGTGATATTCAGGCAAAGAGGGTCTGGAGTGGACCTCCAGCAAGCTTCAGCAGACCTGCAGAAGAGAGTCCTGACTTTTAGAAGGAATACTAACAAACAGAAAGCAATAGCATCAACATCAACAAAAAGGATGCCCATGCAAAAACCCCATCCGAAGGTCACGAACATCAAAGACTAAAAGTAAATAAATCCTCGAAGATGAGGAAAAAACAGCACAAAAAGGCTGAAAATTCCAAAAACCCGAATGCCTTTTCTTCTCCAAAGGATCCCAACTCCTTGCCAGCAAGGGAACAAAACTGGACAGAGAATGAGTTTGATGAATTGACAGAAGTAGGCTTCAGAAGGTGGGTAATAACAAACTCCTCTGAGCTAAAGGAGCATGTTCTAAAAGCTAAGAACCTTGATAAAAGGTTACAGAAACTGCTAACTAGAATAACCAGGTTAGAGAAGAACATCAATGACCTGATGGAGCTGAAAAACACAGCACGAGAACTTTGTGAAGCATAGAGCAGTATCGATAGCTGAATCGATCAAGCAGAAGAAAGGATATCAGAGATTGAAGATCAACTTAATGAAATAAAGCATGAAGACAAGATTAGAGAAAAAGGAACGAGAAGGAAAAAAACAAGCCACCAAGAAATATGGGACTATGTGAAAAGACCAAACCTACGTTTGATTGGTGTACCTGAAAGTGATGGGGAGAATGGAACCAAGTTGGAAAATGCACTTCAGGATATTATCCAGGAGAACTTCCCCAACGCAGTGAGACAGGCCAACATTCCAATTCAGGAAATACAGAGAACACCACAAAGATACTTCTCAAGAAGAGCAATCCAAAACACATAAATGTCAGATTCACCAAGGTTGAAATGAAGGAAAAAATGTTAAGGGCAGCCAGAGAGAAAGGTCAGGTTACCTTCAAAGGAAAGCCCATCAAACTAACAGTGGATCTCTCTGCAGAAACCCTATAAGCCAGAAGAGATTGGGGGCCAATATTCAACATTATTAAGGAAAAGAATTTTCAACCCAGAATTTCATATCCAGCCAAACTAAGCTTCATAAATTAAGGAGAAATGAAATCTTTTACCCATGAGCAAATGCTGAGGGATTTTGTCACCACTAGGGCTGCCTTACAAGGGCTGCTGAAGGAAGGACTAAATATGGAAAAGCAAAACCAGTACTAGCCACTGCAAAAACATACCAAAACGTAAAGACTATTGATACTATGAAGAAATTGCATCAACTAATGGGTAAAATAACCAGCTAGCCTCTTAATGACAGGATCAAATTCACACATAACAATATTAACCTTAAATGTAAATGGGCTAAATGCCCCAATTAAAAGAAACAGACTGGCAAATTGGATAAAGAGTCAAGACCAATCACCATGCTGTATTCAGGAGACCCATCTCATGTGCAAAGAGACACATAGGCTCAAAATAAAGGGGTGGACAAATATTTACCAAGCAAATGGAAAGCAAAAAAAGCAGGGGTTGCAATCCTAGTCTCTGATAAAACAGACTTTAAACCAACAAAGATCAAAAACAACAAAGAAGGGTATTACATAATGGTGAAGAGATCAATGCAAGAAGAAGAGCTAACTATCCTAAATATATATACATCCAATACAGGAGCACCCGATTCATAAAGAAAGTTCTTAGATACCTACAAAGAGACTTAGACTTCCACACGATAATAGTGGGAGATTTTAACACCCCACTGTCAATATTAGACAGATCAACGAGAAAGAAAATTAACAAAGATATTCAGGACTTGAAATCAGCTCTGGACCAAGTGGACCTAATAGACATCTACAGAATTCTCCACCCCAAATCAACAGAATATACATTCTTCTCAGCACCACATAGCACTTATTCTAAAATTGACCACATAATTGGAAGTAAAACACTACTTAGCAAATGCAAAAGAATGGAAATAATAACAAACAGTCTCTCAGATCACAGTGCAATCAAATTAGAACTCAGGATTAAGAAACTCACTCAAAACTACACAACTACATGGAAACTGAACAACCTGCTCTTGAATGACTACTGGGTAAATAACGAAATTAAGGCAGAAATAAATAAGTTCTTTGAAACCAATGGGAACAAAGACACAACACACCAGAATCTCTGTGACACAGCTAAAGGAGTGATTAGAGGGAAATTTATAGCACTAAATGCCCACATGAGAAAGTGAGAAAGATCTAAAATGACACGCTAACATCACAATTAAAAGAACTAGAGAAGCAAGAGCAAACACATTCAAAAGCGAGCAGAAGGCAAGAAATAACTAAGATCAGAACAGAACTGAAGGAGAAAGAGACATGAAAAACCCTTCAAAAAATCAATGAATCCAGGAGCTGGTTTTATGAAAAGATTAACAAAATAGATAGACCACTAGCCAGACTAATAAGAAAAAAGGGAAGAATCAAATAGACACAATAAAAAATGATAAAGGGGATATCACCACTGATCCCACAGAAATACAAATTAACATCAGAGAATACTATAAACACATCTATACAAATAAACTAGAAAATCTAGAAGAAATAGATAAATTCCTGAACACATACACCCTCCCCAGGCTAATCCAGGAAGAAGTCAAATCCCTGAATAGACCAATAACAAGTTCTGAAATTGAAGCAGTAATTAATAGCCTACCAGCCAAAAAAAGCCTGGGACCAGACGAATTCACAGCCGAATTCCACTAGAGGTACAAAGAGGAGCTGGTACCATTCCTTCTGAAAATATTTCAAATGATAGAAAAAGAAGGAATCCTCCCTAACTAATTTTATGAGGCCAGAATCACCCTGATACCAAAACCTGGCAGAGACACAACAAAAAAAGAAAATTTCAGGCACATATCCCTGATGAACATCGATGCGTAAATCCTCAACAAAATACTGGCAAACCAAATTTCGCAGCATATTAAAAAGCTTATCCACCACCATCAAGTCAGCTTCATCCCTGGGATGCAAGGCTGGTTCAACATATGCAAATCAATAAATGTAATCCATCACATAAACAGAACCAATGACAAAAACCACATGATTATCTCAATAGAGGCGGAAAAAGCCTTCAATAAAATTCAACATCCCCTCATGCTAAAAACACTCAATGAACTAGTTATTGATGGAATGTATCTCAAAATAGTAAGAGCTGGTTATGACAAACCACAGCCAATATCATACTGACAGGGCAAAAGCTGGAAGGATTCCCTTTGAAAACCAGCACAAGACAAGGATGCCCTCTCTCACCAGTCCTATTCAACATAGTACTGGAAGTTCTGGCCAAGGCAATCAGGAAAGAGAAAGAAATAAAGAGTATTCAAATAGGAAGAGAAGAAGTCAAATTATCTCTGTTTGCAGATGACATTATTGTATATTTAGAAAACCCCATCAGCTTAGCCGAAAATGTCCTTAAGCTGATAAGCAACATCAGCAAAGTCTCAGGATACAAAATCAATGTGCAAAAATCACAGGGTTTCCTATACACCAATAATAGACAAAGAGAGAGCCAAATCATGAGTAAACTCCCATTCACAATTGCTACAATGAGAATAAAATACCTAGGAATACAGCTTACAAGGGATATGAAGGACCTCTTCAAGGAGAACTACAAACCACTGCTCAAGGAAATAAAAAAGGACACAAACAAATGAAAAAACATTCCATGCTCATGGATAGGAAGAATCAATATCGTGAAAATGACCATACTACCCAAAGTAATTTATAGATTCAATCCTATTTCCATCAAATACCCTTGAAATTCTTCACAGAATTAGAAAAATCTACTTTAAATTTCGTATGGAACCAAAAAAGTTCCTGTATAGTCAAAACAATCCTAAGCAAACAGAACAAAGCTGGAGGCATCATGCTACCTGACTTCAAACTATACTACAAGCCTACAGTAACCAAAACAGCATGGTACTGGTACCAAAACAGATATATTGACCAATGGAACAGAACAGAGGCATCAGAAATAACACCATGCATCTACAACCATCTGATCTTTGACAAACCTGACAAAAATAAGCAATGGGGAAAGGATTCCCTACTTAATAAATGGTGCTTGGAAAACTGGCTAGCCATATGCAGAAAACAGAAATGGAGCCATGTGCAGAAAACAGAAACTGGATCCCTTTCTTACATCTTATACAAAAATTAACTCCAGATGAATTGAAGACTTAAAAGTAATACCTAAAACCATAAAAACCCTAGAAGATATCCTAGGCAATACCATTCAGGACACAGGCATAGGCAAAGACTTCATGACTAAAACACTAAAGGCAATTTTGATGAAAGCCAAAATTGACAAATGGGATCTAATTAAACTAAAGAGCTTTGGCACAACAAAGGAAACTATCATCAGAGTGAACAGGCAACCTACAGAATGGGAGAAAATTTTTGCAATCTATTCATCTGACAAAGGGCTAATATCCAGAATCTACAAGGAACTTAAACAAAGTTATGAGAACAAAATCAAACAACCCCACCAAAAAGTGGGTGAAGGATATGAACAGACACTTTCCAAAGGAAGACATTTATGTGGCCAATAAACATATGAAAAAAAAGGTCGTCATCAGTGCTCATTAGAGCAACACAAATCAAAACCATAGTGAGATATCATCTCATGCCTGTTAGAATGATGATAATTAAAAAGTCAAGAAACAACAGATGCTGGAGAGGATGTGGAAAAATCAGAGGAGTGTAAATTAGTATGACCATTGTGGAAGACAGTGTGGTAATTCTTCAAAGATCTAGAACTAGAAATACAATTTGACCCAACAATCCCATTACTGGGTATATACCCAAAGGATGATAAGTCATTCTACTATAAAGACACATGCACACGTATGTTTATTGCAGCACTGCTCACAATAGCAAAGACTTGGAACCAACCCACAAGCCCATCGATGATAGACTGGATAAAGAAAATGTGGCACATACACACCATGGAATACTATGCACTCATAAAAAAGAATGAGTTCATGTCCTTTGCAGGGACATGGATGAAGCTGGAAACCATCATTCTCAGCAAACTAACACAGGAACAGAAAACCAAATACTGCATGTTCTCACTCATAACTGGGAGTTGAACGATGAGAACATATGGGCAAAGGGAGGGGAACATCACACATAGGGTCCTGTTGGTGGGTGGGGAGCAAGGGAAGGGATAGCGTTAGGAGAAATACCTAAGGTAGATGACGGGTTGATAGGTGCAGCAAACCACCAACAAACCTGCACGTTCTCTTTTTTGTCCTTGTGATAGTTTGCTGAGAATGATGGTTTCCAGCTTCATCCATGTCCCTACAAAGGACATGAACTCATCCTTTTTTATGGCTGCATAGTATTCCATGGTGTATATGTGCCACATTTTCTTAATCCAGTCTATCATTGATGGACATTTGGGTTGGTTCCAACATTAGGAGATATACCTAATATAAATGACTAGTTAATGGGTGCAGCACACCAACATGGCACATGTATACATATGTGACAGACCTGCACGTTGTGCACATGTACCCTAGAACTTAAAGTGTAATAAAATAATGAAAAAAAGAGAAAAAAAGCCCCCTGCATGTTCTGCACATATATCCCAGAACTTAAAGTATAACAACAACAACAACAAAAAACAACAAAAACAAAAAACAAAACCCTTTGTCTATTATGGCAAAAGTTATAGCTTATACCAAGTCATATAATTTATTTGATTTTCAGAACATAATAAAGTGAAGAGTTACGTATATAGGAAAATGCACAATCATAAGTGTACAGCATAATTATTAAAATAGCTTTTATCTTTTAGAATAATTTTAGATTTACAGAAAAATTGGGAGGATAGTACAGAGAGTTTCCATATATCTCCCACCTTGTTTCCACTATTACTAACACCTTACATTAGTATGGTACAATTGTTACAATAATTAGACTGGAGTTATAGGTTTCTTGAAAGAACACCATGGAGGCAAATTGCCATTTTCATCACATCATATCAAGGGTACACACTATCAGAATGATTTATCGCTGTTGATGTTGACTTGATTGCCTGGTTGGAATAGTGTTTATCTAGTTTGTCCATTGTGAAGTTACTTCTCCTTTCCCTTTTCATGTTGTACTCTTTAGAAGGAAGTCACTATGTGAAGTCCACATGGAAGGGCTGAGGAGTTATGCTCCACCTGCTTGAGGAGGGAGTATATATATATATATATAAACTTTAAAATTCTTCTACAGGGGAGAATTGTATATTATCTCATGTATTTATTTATATCAATATGAACTCATGAATATTTATTTTCTACTTTGGGTTATTCAATACTATTTTATTTTGTTTTATTTATTTTGCTGCTTGAATTGTTCTAGCTTTGGCCATTGGGAGCTTTTTCAGTTGGCTCCTGTGTTTCCCTGACATACACCCAGTTTTGTTTATTTTTTTAGTATTTCCTTACTTTTTTGTTAGTACATGATGCTCCAGAATTATCTTGTGTATTTCCTGCTCCATTTCTAGATTCAGGCTGTTCTCCAAGGAGCTCTGTTTCCTTTTATTGGAGAATGGTATTAGAAACCAAGATCTGAGTCATAGGTGTGCTCATTGCCACTGTGATATTGTTGATTCTAGCCTCTATCAGATGACAGAGCAAAGAACTGTATGTGTGTATACTCATCCATATGTGTGCACATATTTATAACAATTTCTATATATAATTATATCTATATTAAACTAAACATGAATGCATACTGATGATTTCAACTCTAATCAATTACTGCTTGGATCATTCTAGGCTTATCTGTACACTCCCACTCCAACAGTGAGAAATCCAGCTCCCACCATCCACCATCCTTAATTGTTCAATCATGCATAGCAAGAATTGTTAACTTGAACCCCTGTGGGAAATAACTTTAGCAACAAGAATACTGCGCTTATATACAGTTCTTTTTGCCTTCAGCCTTAAAAACTCCACGCATTTCTAAAGTTACTTGGGTCACTACCTTTTCCTTCAATGATAATGTTTCATGCATTTGCAATACAGTAAGATTCTTTTGTCATGGTCTGTATTCCATTTAGGAGACCAACTTATTCCTAATCACTTTATTCCATTTAAGAATTACCTGATCACCTGGATTCCTAAGTGGAATTCCACTTAGGAATCCAGGTGATCAGGTGATTCCTGGATTTCAATTTACCGATCAGGAGATCACCCGATTTACTAAATGACTTAAAAAAAATTACATACATTACATTCTGCTCTTTGTTCTGTAAAACTCTGTACATTTTGACAAATGCATAATGTCATGTATCCATCATTACTGCATTATACAGAATGTATTGTGAAGATTCATGGCCATAAAAGATTCCCTGTGCTTTACTTATTTAGCCTTCTCTCCTTCTTCTGAACCCCTGGCAACCAGTAATGTTTTTACTGTTCTTATGGATTTGCCTTTTCCAGAATAACATATAATTAGAATTATACAGTATGTATCTTTTTTAGCCTGGCTTCTTACACTTAGCAGTATGCATCCAAGTTTCATCCATGTCTTTTTGTGGCTCAATAGCTCATTTCTTTTTATTGATGAATAATATTCCATTTTATGAGTGTACCACAGTTTATCCATTCACCTATCAAGAACATATTGGTCGCTTCTATTTTTTGAATAAAGCTGCTATACACTTTTGGGTGCAAGTTTTGGTGTATGCCTAAATTTTCCAATAAGTTGGAAAAATCAGTCTAGGAGCATGATTGCTGTTATGGTACAACTATTGTTAGGTTTGTGGGAAACTATAAAACTGTCTTCCAAAGTGGCTGTACCATTTTGCATTCCCATCAGCAATGAATGGGAGTTCATGTCACTTTATATTTTCGGCACTGGTATTGTCAGGTTTTTTTTTTTTTCCATTCTAATAGCAGGGCAGTGGTATTTCATTGTTGTTTTAATATGTAATTCCCTTATGGTATAAGACATTAAATATATTTTCATAAGCTTATTTGCAATCGTTATATCTTTTTTGATGAGGTGTCTGTTCAGATCTTTTGTGCATTTTTAAGTTGGATTGTTTGTTTTCTTATTGTTTAAGTTTTAAGGGTTGTGGTACATTTTGGATAGAAGACCCTTATAGACACATGTTTTGCAAATATTTTCTCCCAGTCTGTGGCTCACACATTTATTCGCTTAACCACGCCTTTCACAGAGGAGAAGTCTTAAATTTTAATAAAGTCCAATTTACCAAATTTTCTCTTTCATGTCTTATGCTTTTCTATTTACATTGTCTATATAAAAACTCATTGCTAAACCAAAACTCACTTATATTTTCTCCTAGAAGCTTTATAGTTCTGAGTTTCATAGTTAGTTCTATGACTCATTTTAATTACTTTTTGTGAAAGGTATAAGAACTATATCCAGTTCCATTTTTTTCACATATAAATATGTAATTATTCCAGCATCATTTATGACAAACCCATAGCCAATACCACACTGAATGAGCAAAAGCTGGAAACATTCCCTTTGAAAATCAGAACAAGACAAGGATGCCCTCTCTCACCAGTCCTATTCAACATAGTATTGGAAGTTCAGGGCAAGGCAATCAGGCAAGAGAAAGAAATAAAGAATATTCAGATAGGAAGAGAGGAAGTCAAATTATCTCTGTTTGCAGATGACATGATTGTATGATATGTCATGCAGATGATATGATTGTATGACATGTCATGCAGATGACATGATTTGGGCTCAGCCCAAAATGTCCTTAAGCTAATAAGCAACATCAGCAAAGTCTCAGGATACAAAATCAATGTGCAAAAATCACAGGCATTCCTATACACCAATAATAGACAAGCTGAGAGCCAAATCATGAGTGAACTCCCATTCACAATTGCTTCAAAGAGAATAAAATACCTAGGAATACAGCTTACAAGGGATGTGAAGGACCTCTTCAAGGAGAACTACAAACCACTGCTCAAGGAAATAAGAGAGGACACAAACAAATGGAAGAACATTCCATGCTCATGGATAGGAAGAATCAATATCATGAAAATGGCCATACTACCCAAAGTAATTCATAGATTCAATGCTATTCCCATCAAATGACCCTTGAAATTTTTCACAGATTTATAAAAAACTACCTTAAATTTCATGTGAAACCAAAACAGAGCCCATATAACCAAGATAATCCTAAACAAAAAGAACAAAGCTGGAGGCATCATGCTACCTGTCTTCAAACTATACTACAAGGCTACAGTAACCAAAACAGCATGGTACTGGTACCAAAACAGATATATCGACCAATGGAACAGAACAGAGGCATCAGAAATAACACCATGCATCTACAACCATCTGATCTTTGACAAACCTGACAAAAATAAGCAATGGGGAAAGGATTCCCTATTTAATAAACGGTGCTTGGAAAACTGGCTAGCCATATGCAGAAAACAGAAACTGGATCCCTTCCTTACACCTTATACAAAAATTAACTCAAGATGGATTAAAACTTAAATGTAAAACCCAAAACCATAAAAATTCTAAAAGAAAACCTAGGCAATACCATTCAGGTCATAGGCATGGACAAAGATGAAAGTCTTTTCATGATGAAAAGACCAAAAGCAATTGTAATAAAAGCCAAAATTAACAAATCGTTTCCAATTAAACTAAAGAGCTTCTTCACAGCAAAAGAAACTATCATCAGAGTGAACAGGCAACCTACAGAATGGGAGAAATTTTTGCAATCTGCCCATCTGACAAAGATCTAATATCCAGAATCTACAAGGAACTTCAACACATTTATATGAAAAAAACAAACAACCCCTATCAAAAAGTGGGCAAAGGATATGAACAGACAGTTTTCAAAAGAAGACATTTATGCAACCAACAAACATATGAAAAAACGCTCATCATCACTGATCATTAGAGAAATTCAAATCAAAACCACAGTGAGATACCATTTCACACCAGTTAGAATGGCAAGGCTGTGGAGAAATAGGAACTCTTTCACACTGTTGGTGGGAATGCAAATTAGTTCAACCATTGTAGAAGACAGTGTGGCAATTCCTCAAGGACACAGAAGCAGAAATACCATTTGACCCAGCAATCCCATTACTGGGTATATACCCAAAGGAATATAAATAATTATCCTATAAAGATACATGCACACATATGTTTATTGCAGTACTATTTACAATAGCAAAGATGTGGAATCAACCCAAACGCCCATCAATGATAGAGTGGATAGAGAAAATGTGGTACATATATACCATGGAATACTATGCGGCCACAAAAAGGAATGAGTTCATGTCCTTTGCAGGGACATGGATGAAGCTGGAAGACATCATCCTCAGCAAGCTAAGGCAGGAACAGAAAACAAAACACCACGTGTTCTCACTCATAAGTGGGAGTTGAACAATGAGAACACATGGACACTGGGAGAGGAACAACACACACCAGGGCCTGTCGGGACATAGGGGGCAAGGGGAGGGTGAGCATTAGGACAAATACCTAATGCATGCGGGGCTTAAAATGTAGATGATGGTTTGATAGGTGCAGCAAACTACCATGGCACATGTATACCTACGTAACAAACCTGCACATTCTGCACATGTATCCCGGAACTTAAAGTAAAATAATAACAAAAAAATTGTTCCAGCGTCATTTGTTGAACACGCTAGCCTTTTTCTACTGAATTTCCTTTGCTGCTTTCTCAAAGACCAGTCAACTATATTTGTTTGGGTCAATTTCTGGGCTCTCTATTGTGTTTGATTGATCTATGTATCTGTTCTTTCGCCAGTGTTCTTGATTATTGTAGCTTTATAGTGAATCCTCCAACTTTGTTATTCTTCAGTATTGTGTTGGCTCTTATAAATCTTTTGCCTTCCATATAATTTTTGGATGCAGTTTGCCAATATTTACAAACAGCTTACTAGGGTTTTGAATGGATTGTGCTAAATCTATAAAACAGGTTGGGAAGAATTGACATCATAATCCATGGATACAGAATATCTCTCTATTTACTTAGATCTCATTTGATTTCTTTTATCAAAGTTTTATAGTTTTCCTCATGTAAAACTTGTACATATTTTGTTAGATTTATACCTAAGTATTTTATATTTTTGATGTTATTTTAATAATATTGTCTTTTTAAAATAAATTTCAAATTCCAATTGTTTATTGTTGGTGTATAGAAAAGCAATTGAGTTTTGTATATTTATCTCATATTGCTTGTATAGCAAACTTGCCGTGAACATTTATTAGTTTAAAATATTATATTGGGGTCAATTCTTAGTATTTATACATTGGCAATCATGTCATCTGAGAAGAAAAACAGTTTTTCTTTGTCAATATGTGTAACATTTTTTTTTTCTTACTGTGTTAGCTAGGACTTCTAGTATGATGTTGAATAGAATAGTGAGAGGGGACATCCTTGCCTTGTTCCTTGTCTTAGGAGGAAAACATCTAGTTTCTCATCATTAAGTATGATGTTAGCTGTATATTTGTTGATAGATGTTCTTTATTTTCCCGCTGGGCTCGAAAGATCCCCCAGTCTCAGCCTCATGAGTAGCTAGGACTACAGGTACACGCCACGACACTTGGCTAGTTTTTTTCATTTTTATTTTTGAAGAGATGAGGTCTCATTGTGTTGCCCAGGCTCCTCTTGTACTCCTGGGCACAAGCATTCCTCTTTCCTTGACCCCGCAAAGTGCTGTGATTACAGACATAAACTGTGGCACCCAGCAAGCTGGTAGATGTTCTTTGTCCAGTTGAGAAACTTTCCCTCTATCCCTAGTTTGCTAAGATTTTTTTTTTTTTTTAATCATGAATGGGTGTTGAATTTTTGTCAAACGCTTTTTCTGCATCTAGTCTTACGATCGTGTGAATATTCTTTTTTGTCTGTTCATGAGGAAGATTACATTAATTGATTTTCGAATGTTGAACCAGCCTTGCATATCTGGAATAAATCCTACTTGATTGTGGTGTATTGTTTTATACATCATTGGATTTTTTTTTTTTTTTTTTAAGACAGAGTCTCACTCTGTCACCCCAGCTGGAGTACAGTGGCACGATCTCAGCTCACTGCAGCCTCGACCTCCCTGGCTCAAGTGATTGTCCCGCCTCAGCTTGCCGAGTAGCTGGAACTACAGGTGCATGCCACCATGCCCAGCTAATTTTTGTATTTTTAGTAGGACCTTGTTCTGAGGTTTTAGCTTTCATGACCTTATTCTGAAGTTTCACCATATTGTCCAGGCTGGTCTTGAACTCCTGACCAGGTGGTTTCACCTTGCTCTGAGGTTTCACCTAGTTCTGAGGTTTCAACTTTTCAGAGCCTTGTTCTGAGGTTTTACAGTGTTGGCCAGGCTGGTCTTGAAGTCCTGACCAGGTGATCCACCTGCCTCAGCCTCCCAAAGATCTGGGATTACAGGCTTGAGCCACCATGCCTGACAGTTGTTGGATTTTATTTGTTAGCATTTTATTGAGGACTTTTGTATTTAGGTTTATGAGAGATATAGATCTGTAGTCCTCCTTTTTTGGAGTGTCTTTTATTTGGTTTTGGTATTAAAGTAATATTGGCCTGAGAGAATGAATTATGGCTAACTCATTCTGCCTTTACTCTGCTTCTATTTTTCTGAAGAGGTTGTGGAGAATTGATATAATTTCTTCTTTGGATGTTTAGTAGAATTCACAAGCAAAATCATCTGGATCTAGTGCTTTCCTTTTTTGGAAGGTTGTTAACAATTCCTTTAATAGATATAGGCCTACTGAGATTATTTCTCTTTGTGTGGGTTTTGTTAGCTTGTGTCTTTCAAGGAATTGGTCTATTTTATTTAAGGTATAAAATGTGTTGGCATAAAGTTGTTTCTAGTCTTCCTTTAATACTCATGGAATCATTAATGATAGCCTTCTTTTATGTCTATCATATTGGTAATTTGTTTCTTTTTCTTAGTTAATCTGGCTAGAGGCTTATACATTGTATTAATCTTCTCAAAGAACCAACTTTTGGTTTTATTGTTTTTCTCTATTGTTTTCCTGTTTTCAATTTTATTGAATTTTGCTCTAATTTGCTTCTGCTTACATAAATTACTCTTATTTCTCTAGTTTCTTAAGGTAGAATCTTAGATTATTATCTTTAAATATTTCTTTTCTGATATATTCATTCAATGCCATAAATTTGCCTCTAAGTACTGTTTTTGCTGCAGCCCACACATTTTGATAAATTGTATTTTTACTTTCTTTAGTTCAAAATGTGTTGCAATTTATCTTTCTTGTTGACTCATATGTTATTTAGAAGTGAGTTATTAAGATGCTCAGTATTTGTGTTTTTTCTAGCTATCTTTCTGATTTAATGTACATAGTTTAATCCTGTCATGGCCTAAGAACATACTTTGTATGATTTCTATTATTTTAAATTTGTGAAGGTATGTTTTATGACCAGAATGTGGTCTATCTTGGTGAATTTTCCATGTGAGTTTGAGAAGAATGTGCACTCTGCTGTGCTATAGACTTACATTTGTGTACCTTTCCAAATTCAGGTATTAAAATCCTGACCTCCAAGGTAATGATATTAGGAGGTAAAGCCTCTGGGAGGTGATTAAGTCCTGAGGGTGGAGCCCTCATGAATGGAATTAGTTCCCTTAAAAAAAAAGTCTTAGAGAGCTCTTTTGCCCCTGCCGCCATGTGAGGACACAGAAGAAAGGTGGCCATCTGTGAGCCAGGAAGTGGGTCCCCACCAGACGTTGAATCTGATGCCATCTTGATCTTGAACTTTTCAGGCCCCAGAACTGTGAAAACAAATTTCTGTTGTTTATAAGTCATCCAGTCTATGGTATTGTGTTATAATTAGGTTGGTGGAAAAGTAATTTGCCATTGAAAATAGTGGCAAACCACAATTACTTTTCCACCAACCTAATAGTTCAGACTATGATATGCTGTTTTGGAGTCAATTTTCTATAAATGTCAATAAAATCAAATTTATTAAAGTGCCATTCAGGCCAACCATATCCTAACTTATTTTCTGGTTGCTTGGTCTATCAATTGTTGAAAGAGGAGTGTTAAACATCTCCAACTATAATAGTAGATTTGTTTATTTCTCCTTGAAGTTTTATCAATTTTTGCCTCATATATTTTGACACTCTGTTGTTGGGTACACAGATGTTAAAAAAGGTTACATTTTCTTGGAGAATTAACTCCTTCATCATTATATAGTATTCTCTTTATCCCTGATAATTTTCCTTGTTCTGAGGTCTAGTTTGTCTAAGATTAATACAGCTACTCTAGCTTTCTTTTATCAGTATTGTCATGGCACATATTTTTCTACCATTTAACTTTTAACCTATGTGAGTTTTTATATTAAAAATGAGCTCCTTGTAGACAACCTACATTTTTGTGTTGTTTATTTTTTAAACCACTCTGACACTGTCTGTCTTTTAATTGATGTATTTAGATCAATATTCACACTTAAAGGGATTATTGATAGAGTTGGATTAAATATCTACGTTGTAATTTCTATTTGTTTCACCTGTTTATTGTTTTTTTTCTTTTACCTCTCTTTATGCTTTTCCTGGTTTTCATTGAGCATTTTATACAATTAGTTTTATCTCCTCTCTTAACATATTGATTATACTTATTTTTTTTCTCCTAGAGTTTGCAATGCACATTTACAATAATAGTAATCTAGGTCTACCTCAAATAACACTATATTGTTTCAGATGAAGTTCAAGTACCTTATAATAAAGTATTCCAAACCAATTATTCTCTCCCATCTCTTATGACATTGCTGTCATTCATTCCATTTATTCATATGCTACAATCACCAATACACTATCAGTAGTATTAAACCGTTATCTTTTAGATTAACTAAGAATAAGGAAAATAAGGAGGTTTTACCTTTATTTATTCTTTCTCTTATACTTTTCCTTTCTTTAGGTAGATTGAAGTTTCTGACTTTTATCACTTTCCATTTCCTTGAAGAACTTCTTTTATCACTTCTCATAGAACAAGTCTGGAGATAAATTCTCTGTGTTTGTTTATCTGAATGACTATTTCTCCTTCACTTAGAGTTCTTTTTGTTGGACTCATAAATCTATTTTGTTGTTTTTCTTTCGTTTAATACTTTAAATATTTTGTTCCACTCTGTCATGCCTTCATGGCTTCTGATGAGAAGTCTGTTGTGATTTTTATCTTTGTTCCTTTATAGGTAAGATGTTTCTGTTTGTTTTTGTTTTTTCTTTTAAGATTTTCCCCTTTGGTTTTGGTTTTATTCAGTTCAAATATGATATGCCTAGGTGTAGATTTTTTTTGTGGGGGACTTGTCCTGCTTGGTGTTTGCTGAGCTTCCTTGATCTACAGTTAGTCATTAATTTTGTAAAATTCTTGGCCATTGTTACCTCATATATATTTTCTTCTCGTCTCTCTTTCTTGTCATTCTGATCTTCCAGTTATGCTTATGTTATACTTTAAAAAATTATTCCACAGTTTTTTTGATGTTTTGTTCTATTTTTATTACTCTTTTTCTCTTTGTATTTCAACCTAGAAGGTTTTCCTTGGCCATGATCATTCTATCAATGAGCTCATCAAAAGCATTCTTCATTTCTGTTACAGTGCTTTTTATTTCTAGCATTATTTTTTATTCTTTCTTAGAGTTTTCACCTCTTTGATTACCTTGCTCATCTGTTTTTGCATGTTGTTTACTTTTTTCATTGATACCCTTAAAACAACAATCATAGTTTTTTTACATTTTCTATCTGATATTTCCACAATCTGTGTCATAACTGAGTATGGTTCTAATTCTTGCTTTGCTCCTCAGACTGTGTTTTTTCCTGCTTTTTCAGCATGTCTTGTAATTTTTTGTTAAAAGCTGGGCATGATGTATTGGATAATAAGAAATGAGGTAAAAGTCCTTTAGTATGAGATTCTAAGTTAATCTGGCTTGAAGCTGGGCTTGCCTGATGAGTTCTGTAGCTTTATGTGCCAGGGGCTTCTATTTTCTCTAGAGTCCTTCTGTTTGCCTCCAATGCTTTCTTTGAGGGGCTTCTTTAAGGATTCCTCCTTAAGTAAAGTCTGTACCCTGCAGTTCTTACAGCAGTAATCTACTGTTATTATACTAGAGTCCTATTGATGTGGTGGTAGATGTGGAGGAGGAAAAATGTTCTATAATCTTATGATAAAAGCTTAGTGTTTTAGTGGACCTAGGCTGTGACTCACACAAGTGTTACTTAGCTGCTTCTCTCCTTAGGTGAGACAGGAAGGCTACAGTGTGCTGTAAATGTTGGGTAAATGTCCCTTCTCATATATGGAATAAGGATCTGGGAAAGTCTGTTTTCCTACAGAACAGGACTTTACATGGATAATGTTCTTGATGTATTTTAAAATGATTATTTTTTCCCGCCTTCTTTTATAGCCATGAGGAGATCTTTCTTGGTTTTGCACTGTGAAAACCTAGTAGGGTTCCTGGAGGTAAAGCTCATAAAAGTGTAGGGACTCTGCTAAGATCGTGGCCTCTAGGAGTTTTTCACTCTCCTGCTAGTCCATATTCAGCCAGAAACAATTCATCAAATTTACTGCTTAAGTGTTTCTTCCAGTTTCTGGCTCCAGTGGTTTCTGTTCCAGCGAAGCAGATCTTGGCCATGACTCTTTGTCTGTGAAGTTTTGGGTTTACAGTGTTTCAGAGGTATGAAAAAATATACATTTGACGTAATTTTTTGGTTAGGAGTTTCAATAAGAAATTTAATGGCTGTAAATATATTTTGTTTTGATACATGAAGGTGATAATACAGTAAATAAAAATGGAAAGAAAGATTGTCTTACAAACTCAATGAGAAAAATTGAAACACTCATAAAACTAGAAGAAATTTCCAGCCACCATCCGTCAATGAAAGAACATGGTGTTACTTGAGTAGCCAGCGACTCAAACAAAATAACAGATTTTTTTTCCACCTTGAGCAGTACTAGTTCCCAATGGCAACCATGTTATTACTAACAGTGGTGTGCTTAATGAAAAATCATGTTCCCCAAAAAGTAATTAGTTAACTAGGTCTAATGTATATTATGAAAACTTAAGACAACGGGAAAATTGCCCACGTTCTATAAGATGTAACAGCTATCTGTAATCTTTTGTCAAACGAGACAGGGTATGCCTAAATAAATGTAAAGGGGTATCAAATCATATATTCTTAAATGTGCAAAAGATTGGCAAGTTCACTTATTATATAAAAGCTGTAACTCTCCACTGGTATCCTGGTGGCCAGAAAAAATCAATGCCATTTCCAAGCATGCTTCCTGTGGTCTTAGTGACAACTCTTCTCACCCCCAGCTACTTTGTCTCATGAATTCCCTTCATACAGCCTTAAAACTGGAAGGAAAACCATGGAATGTAAAGGGACACATTAGCATGTAAAGCCTGGTGCCTGCTCATCTGCAGATGAAAGGTCACAAAGAAGATATTTGCAACGAGGAACAGCAAGTTGTGACCACTCTCCAGATCTGTACCCGTCAGACAGAGGTTGACACCTGTGACAGGTACATTCTGATTTCCACATGCCTTGTGCAAAATCAGATGTGCTCACAACAGCATGGCAGCCAAATGTCAAGTACTTCACCTCTCAGCATGGAGACATTCAGAAACCCTGGCTGGAAAAGCCCCTTGGATTCACCTCCTGAAGTGTGCACCATGCAGGAGAACCAGACCTGGAGAGTGTTCTGTTAAGCCTTGTCAGACAACAGGCTGGAGGAGTCGTGCATGGTGACACTCCTTGTCCCCAGCGCCTTGTGCTCCTGTCCCTCCCTGACCTGGCCACGCACAGGCAGAGGCTGCTGGAGGGATAGTGAGTGTCTCTCTGCCCCCTCGCTGTTCCTGATGTGGTTTCATGATGGGAGAGGGAGGAGAGTGAGTGATTTCAGAACAGAAAATCAAGCTTGTATGTAGACTTGGGATGGCAAACTCAGGCTGGAAATCTGACAAACTGGATTGTTCCTTGGGATTCAGGAGCTCTCACAAGAGAGAGAACATTGAGAATAAATGAAATGTCTGAAATTCTTTAAACCAGAAGTTGGGTCTTGATGGGCATTTAGAATTATTTTAGGTGGAAACATGAGACAGACTCTAGAGAAGCAGGTTTTCCCAGGACCAGAGCTAATCTTCAAGAAAAGGAAGGTGCTTTCATTCCCTTAGATGTGACTCTGGGCCTTTAGGAAGATTGCCCAAATCAGCTTTGGCATGCACCTGTAGGGAAGATGTCTAACTTCCAGAGGGCAGATGTTTTTCACCTGGGGTAGGCTTTGGAGGGATCCATGCACATTCTGTTGTGACCTTTCTTGTGACCAAGAGCCGGTATGAGTTGTCCCCAGGAAGAGAGTGTAGTCTGAGGCTTTTGAAACTGAGACCCTGGTGCTGTCTTAGCAGAAAGCCAAGAAGGATGCTTAGGAGACAGCGTTGCACCGACTTTCTGCAGAACGGCTTTCATTGAAATGTTCTGTAGGATAAAAGCTGATTTATGATTTAGCTCTATATAGTGTGTCCTTAGTTTATGATTATAAAAATGTCACAGATAGTGTTATTATTTCATCTGGTGTTTTGTTTTTAAAAATTTTGTGGACATAGTGAATCTGATGTCTTTCCTCCCTTCCTCTCTTCCTTCTCTCCTCCATTATTTCTCTCATTCTTTATTTCCTTTTTAAGATCAGTGTTAACTCAGAACCACAGATCTATGGCCTATCAGACATAAAAGTATATGTCAATTAGGACATGCATTTTTTGGGTTTCATTTCTGACTCCTTTTGTTCTCTTGTGGAGTTTACAGAGCCTGCATAACTAACTTTTGTTCTTTTTGGAGGAAGGCTGGTATGAACACACAAATTAGTAAATGAGCGTACTAACCCAAACATTGAGCCTGGGACATAGACTTCTAGTAATTGGTTCTAAGAACCAGGCTAGAGTAGAATATAAACTGGTGGACTCAAAGGAAAAGGCCAAAGGGCCTGATTTATGATGACCTGAAAATTTAGGCCTGGCAATAATCTGACCCACTGACTTGAAAACATGAATTTTTCTGTTAAGTGGTAACAAGAACATGGACTTTGATGTTCAAAAGACTTCTTGAGCCAGGAATGGTGGCTCACACCTGTAATCCCAGCACTTTGGGAGGTTGAGGCGGGTGGATCACTTGAGGTCAGGAGTTCGAGACCAGCTTGATCAACATGCTGAAACCCCGTCACTACTAAAAATACAAAAATTAGCCAGGCGTGGTGGCACATGCCTGTAATTTCTGCTTTTTGGGAGGCTGAGGCAGGAGAATTGCTTGAACTCGGGAAGCAGTGGTTGCAGTGAGCTGAGATCATATTGCTGCATTCCAGCCCGGGTGACAGAGTGAGACTGTCTCAAAAAAAAAAAAAAAAAAAAAAAAAAAAAAAGACTCTGTTGCATTTCTGAGACCATCACTTATTATATGAACTTCAGCAGGCCACTGATCCTCACTGAGGCCTCAGTTGCCTCATCAGCAAAATGGGAATAGTAATATACATATGGCTATTATAAGTATTAAATCAAAGCATTTCTTTAGCATCCGAAATGTTGGCTCCTCATTCCCCAGTCTCTTCCACAAGGTTGGCATAAATGTGTTTAGAACTGCTCTCCTTTTTCAAATCTCTGGGAAGCTGTGGACATTCATGCCTTCCTTTGAAACAATCCTAGCACCCTGGGGACTTGTCCAGAAATTCAGCTCGTGTTCGAGCCTGTTTAAGGGGCTTTTACTTTCATCTTCAAGGGCCAAATGCTAGTGGCTGCTTTTAATGAAACCAAATCCTTCCTAGTTCTGTGTGATTTGGGGATTTGCTTCCCCAGCCTGGGCAGCAATTGGATACATTCTGTTTTCTTTATTTTCCAAGTGACCCCAGAACACTTTGTGATTCTAAAACTGACCTACTGGGAAAAACAAAATAAACTCTTCCATTCCAGCTTCTCTTTCTCCAAACGTATTTGGAAATGATCTGACTTTATACACCTATCATCAAGCTTGCTGGCTCCAGGGTGATAACAACTAACATAAGTGCATTATTGGTTACACGTTCTGGGAAGGCCCCGCAGTGTGTTCTTGCCACACAGATACTTTCTTCAGCTATGGGTGGGTCAGGAGGCAAACATAGAAGAAATAGGTAAAATCAACCCCAAACAAATTAAAATATTAAGTCTTTTGGGCCCCAGAGGCTATGTATCCTGTTTCTATTTCTCATTGATAAATTATAACCTCTTCTCAAAACCTAGGTGTCAGGATAGCACCGTAATTCCTTGATTTGGTGCTTTCCTGTGGAATTATTTTGGGGGCAGCTGCTGTTTCAGGAACAGTGAGGCCTTTTTCTCTCTGCTTTTCTCTTTGGGCCTCTGAAGGTGACAGGTGTCCACCTGGCCTCACAGGAGAAGCCCAGGGTCTGTGATCTCCTCCATGTATTTCCTCTGCATTCCACTTTGGCCACAAATGATTTGGGCCCTACTTTTTCTCTGCTGAGCCTGAGGCTAAAGTCTCTTGGTGTTTCCCTTTACAAGGATACTGTCTAGTTATGGATCTTATGGGCAGTGGCTGCATGGCCCCGACTGTAGCCTGGGCTTGAACCTGGCCCCTCCTGTCACCAGTTGTGTGACTTTGGGCAGGCCTGTAGCCTGGGTTTGAACCTGGCCCCTCCTGTCACCAGTTGTGTGACTTTGGGCAACTTACTCCACTTATGTGTGGCTCAGTTTTCTTGTTATAAAATGGGGATAGTAAAGACATCTGCTTCAAAGGATTGTTCTGAGGATTGAATGAAATAATGCATGCGTAGGACGTAGCACATTACTGGCAATATTTTAAGCACTCAATGTATTAACCATGGCCACCGCTATGACCATGTGGGTTTGTCCTTGAACATTCAGTGGATGGACTGTTTTCTTTAGGAAGGATGGGCATTAGAAGTCATTCAGAAACTTCAAAAGTGACAAGATCCTGAAAAATATTCTCAACTTTTCGTACTTCCCAAAAGGAATATAAAATCTCCAAGAACGAAGTGAAGGGCTGAAGATGTCATCCTAAAGACGGGGGTCTCTCATTTGTGTCCTCTTCCTCCCGAGGAGGATACAATCTTAGTCTCTTGGGCTTAACTATGGCTACCCTTCTTGGCCAGAAATCTCTTTCCAACCCATTCAATATACCAAATGCTGGGTTAATCTTCCCAAATGATACCTTATCTTTGCTAGTAGCCCTTTTCTCAGAAGCGTCCACTGTTGCATAAGGCCTGTTCCATCTCCATTACTCCTCTGCAGCTGGAATGGCTGACCTTGTTCATCCCCACTTCTGTGCTTTGCTCTGTGCTACCAAGTCCTTTTACCTGGAGGGCATGGCCTGTGTATCTAAATTACACAAATCGATCAAGTCCCCACTCAAGTACAGCCTCTTCTGTGAAGCCTTCACTAACTGTGCTGGCTCACTGTTCTCTTTCCTTCCCTGGAGTCATCATAGCCACCAGATGTCCATCATTAATTTGGGACCATCTGGGTTAACTCTAAATTCACGAGCCAAAATCACGAATGCACCTTCAGCAATGTGTAAGCATCCTATTATGTTTTTCTTCTCTACTCAGGCACCGCCCCCCCACCTCCTTTCCTTCCTACCTCTTTTTCACTGGCAACTTGGTCTCATACTTCCCAGAGAAGATAGAAGAAATCCTCGTGTCCCTCTTCTGCTGGACCCACTGAACTGCTTCTGTAGCTATACTCTATCTTCCCTCCCCTTGGGCAGTGAGTACCTGCCCCTCACAAAGGCTGACCTTCCCCTGTGCTCCAGATCTTATCTCTTTGACCTCAAGAGCTGCATCATTGATTTCTTCTTGTTTATGGGGTCATTCTTATTAGCAAACAAACATACTTTTGAAACCACTTAAAACAATACCTGCCTCTTGAGGCTACTCCTTCCATCAAATTCTCCAGCAAATTAAGAGAACTCTGTCTATAATGACTATTTATACTTCCTTACTGTACTTTTCTCCTCTACACACCTCAACTGGTCTCCAGCCTATTAAACCCAAACTGCACTTTTCAAGTTCATCACTGATCTCAATATTGCTTCTCCATCCTCATCTGACTCAGTTTCCTGCAAATATGCTAGTTGACCATGCCCTCTCCTTGGAACACCTTCGTCTCTTGGCTTTCATAACACCTCATTCTCATGGTTTTTCTCTCACCTCTTGTCTACTTCTTCTTGAAACCCTTTTCTGGTTCTTTCTTCTCTGATGGTATATTAGTCAGGCTTCTCCAAAGAAACAGAGGCAATAGGATATATACATGTAGATATGTGAGAGGGGATTTATTACGGGAATTGGTGCATTTGATGATGGAGGCTGAAAAGTCCTATGATCTGCCATCTGCAAGCTGGAGAACCAGGGAAGCTGTGGCATAGCTCAGTCCAAGTCCGAAGGCCTGAGAATTTCCAGCCTGAGGCTGAAGGCCTGAGAAACAGAGGCACTGTTGGTTCAAGTCCTGGAGTCTGAAGCCCAGAGAATTTGGTGTTCTGATATCCAGGGGTAGGAGAAGATGAATATCCCAGCTTCAGCAGAGAGAGAAAAAAATTGCCGTTTTTCTGCCTTTTTGTTCTATCTGGGCTTTCAACTGATTGGATGGTGCCTGCCCACATTGGGTGAGGGTGGATCTTCCTTACTCAGCCTACTGATTCAAATGCCAATCTCTTCTGGGAACACCCTCACAGACATACCCAGAAATAATACTTCGCCAGCTATCAGGGTATCCCTCAACCCAGTCAAGTTGACACCTAAAATTAACCATCACAGATGGGAATGTTACAATGTACCAGGGTTGCTTCTGTTCTCAATCATACTGTTTTCTTGGGTGATTCCAGCCAGGCAAACAGCTTTAACTACAATATATATGCTGATGACTTAAACATTTATAACTCTAACTTTAAACTCTTTCTTTAACTCTAGATTCTTTTCTACAATGACCAACCTGGCATTTCCACTTGACTGATAGGTGTCTCAAACCTAGCTGCCAGCTCTACCTCCAAAGCAGATTTGAATTGGCCACTTCTCCTCATCTTCATTGCTTCCCACTGGTCCCCACTACCATCCTCTCTCTCCTGGTCTACAGCCATGGCCTCCTAACTGGTCTCTCTGCTCCCATCTTTGTCTCTTGTAATCCACTCTCCACACAGCACGCAGAGTGATATTTTAAAAAGTAAATCGGATCATGTGTCTTCTCTGGTCAAAACTCTTCAACAGCTTCCTGTTGCACTCTTGCTACCAGCCTAGGGAGGCCCGGCTTCTCTGTGCCTGCAGCCTCCCAATGCGTCATGCTCCCCACCGCATACCCTGCTAATGCCTCTGCTGGCTGCTTGCTGCTCCTCAGAGCCTGTTGCCCCCCCAAGAGTGCTGTGCTCAGGGGCCTTTGCACTTGCTGTGTCCTCTTCTGAAGATGCTCTTCCTCTAGATCTGTACACACTGTGCCTTCCTGTCATTGTTTTCAACTTCATTGTCCCTTCTTTTGAGAAGGGAGGTTATTTTCCACATTGCCCTCTCTGAGTTTTCATCATAGCCTGCGTCATTCCCTGATACTTTCTTGTTTGTTCCTTTGTTTACTTGTGTATTGTCCTTTTCTTCCACTAAAAAGTGGGCACTTTGAGGAGAGAGATCTTTATCTTATTCATCATTGTATTTTCATTCACCCCCTACACACATAAAAGGTGCTCAATGCATATTTTTGAATGAATATATGCTAACTACATACAGTCCACTATTTCTGATTTTGCTAATACTTAATTAAGGCTTGGAATGAGAGAAATGCTTGCTCTCTGAGATGGAAGTTTTTGAAATAAATCAGGGCAGGGATGTGGGAACTCTCTTCTAACAGACAGATTAGTTCCCAGGCCAAGACTTGACTGTGAGGGACTAAATTCACATACCTCAAGCAAGAATGCATCAATGAGAGAGGTGATTGGCCAGCCCCCAGAAACCTACAAGGAAAGTCTTTGAAGCCAGCATTACCCCTTGCAAACACTGACCAGGAGACTCTAACACTGAAAGATAGGTCTTCTAGGACCATTGGCAAGACCTGCTGTGAGATTAGAGCATTTAGCTAGTTGTAATTAAATGTTCAATTAATCAGACTCCGTTCCTTAAAGTCTGTGTGTACTGCATAGCCTTGGGACTGTGTTTGGCCTCCCCTGTAGGTCTACCTACATGGGTAGGATGTGCTGGTCACATGCACTTTAAGTATTCAGTCCTTGGACAGATATTGCTCAGCGCAATTAACTAAAATGGTATTCACTTTAGTACATCAGCCTGGTGAGCTTGGTATAATGTGCATCTTCCTCTGAGTGATAGACTTGTCTTTTGAGTGATGACAAAACCTGGTTTCTGAACCTTTGTGACTGGACCTAGGTACCTTCATCAGGGAGCAAGGGTCCTTTTGTGAAACTCTTAGGAAACAGGCTGCTAAGTTTCCCCCCAGGAGGACTACATTCACTTAAGAAAATCATCTTTCTACTTGCTACCCTTTCAAACACCTTATTTTATAAACATATTTTGAACCCTACTATGTGCTGAGTTCTTTCCTAGGCCCTGGGATCCAGCTACAAACCCTGAATAGGCTTCTGTTGCTTTGGAATTTAGTCTAGTGGGAAAGATAAACTGTGTACAAGTAAACAAATTGAGGAACAGGGTAATTTCAGATAGTGATAAATGCTATGAAAAAAGTAAGTCGGGCAATGTGATATAGGGGTTGGGTACATGACAACATTAGTTTCCAGAGTCAGGGAAGGCCTCTTTGAGGAGATGACTTTAGGCTTGACCTTGAGTGGGAACTATGGGGAGGAGTTTTATCTCTTGGAAAATCATGGAGAAGAGTTTTATCTCTTGCCCCTAACTGGAATGTCAGATTTTGGTTGAAGACTGGGTGAAAGGGACAATATGAATCATACAATACATATTTTCTGAACCTCAAGTTGGGATATTGTCTGCTATGGACTGAATCATGTCCCTCTTAAATTTTATATGTTGAAGTTCTGACCCCAATACATTAGAATGTGATTGTATTTGAAAACAAGATCTTCAAAGAGGTAATTAAGTTAAAATGAGGTCATTAGGGTGGGCCCAATGACCTGCATCCTTATAAGAAGGGGAGATCAGAATGCAGACTTACACAGAGGGAAGACTTCTTGAGAAGACGGCCATCTACAAGCCAAAATGAGAGGTCTCAGAAGAAACCGACTTTGCTGATCCCTTGATCTTGGACTTCTAGCCTCCAGACCTCTGAAGAAATACATTTCTGTTATTTCAGCCACCTGGACTATGTTTTTTTTTGTTATGGAAGCCTTAGCAAACTAATATGCTGTTAAAAGAGAAATGTATTTGAAACTGAGACAGCCTCAGAAAATCCTAACCATGTGATCACCAGCCAGCCCAGGCCAATTCAGGTGATGGCTCATTCCCAGATCTGAGCTATGACAGCAACTTTGACACTGCAGCCATTCCTCAGAGACTACAGCCTCCAGCCCTGTTGACATGGAGCACCTGTGAGGCAGCAACCACCTTTGCTCATCAGCATCCTTCCCAGGATTTGAACCATTGACCTTACCATTGCAAATGAGTCAGATAATAGACAAGTGTTCTTACTTGCATGCTGAGACTGTCAGTGTATAATTAGCTATGAGTAACAATGATGATGATGATGATGATATGAGGTGCTCAAGGGCCTTTGGAATTTGAGGCCTATAAAAATACGACTTATTATTTTTATCATAACTATAATCAGGTACCTAGATAAAAAGACCACTTCTCATAGTAATAAATAACACATGACCATAAGAGTATCTAAAAATCTTTATTTTTCTACCTTTAGAAATCTGACCATTGAGTCATTATGACAATAATTGAAGCACCTTAAAGGTTTTGTCCAGGACCCACATAGAGGTGCATACTGCCTTTTTTCATTGTACATGTTCTCACTGGCTCCTTTTCAGTGGCTTATGAAGACCAGGCCTTTGTCACTTTGTCTTGGAGATAAGACATTGGAGACATCTGTTTTTGAAAAAGGAAATCATCTATAAAATATAATCAGCCTATGAAGGCACACCTACCAACAATGTGCAAGTTCCCAAAGAAGTGAAGTTTGGGCCATTCATGCTGTACCTGGAGAGCATGTCCTATGAATAAGGAGAATTTTATTAGCTGAAAACATAGTAAAATTATAAGCCAATTTAAAGGGTGTGTGGAGAAGGTGGGGCAGATATGCTAAGTGGTCATGAAATTATTTGGGAGCAATCTCTATAGGGGCAAGGAGAAGACCTAAAACCATGGGATTGTTTCTTTCATTCCCTTCATCCCTTCTTTCTTTTTTCTTTTCCCACTACTTTTTTCTTTTTATTTTCCTTTCTACTTTGACTTTTTCTCTTTTTTCTTCCATTTTAATTGTTTTTTTTTTTTCCTAAAGATAGGTTCTCACTCTGTCACCGAGGCTGGAGTGCGGTGGCTCAATCGTGGCTCACTACAGCCTCGACCTACTGAGCTCAAGCAATCTTCCTGCCTCAGCCTCCTGAGTAGCTGGGACTACAGGTGTGCACCAAGACACCCACTGATTTGTAGGGGTTTTAAAGGAATTTAGAAGTAAAATTCCCCAATAAACATGATTATGTCTGCCCCCTACACTGAAGATAGGGAAACTAAGGAAAGTGGGCTGCCTAACTAAAAAATGAAACAAAGTTGTCTTTCTCCTCTCCTCCCTCCCTCTTCTTTCTTCTTCAGTTTTCAATTGGAGCTTTCTTCTTTGGCTCCAATGGGCTTTGCTCACAAGCAAAGAAAGAATAGAATAAAGCAGGTGCTTTGGGGCTTAAAGCACATTCTGTGAAAGTGTGGTAGTTCTGGAATGTCTGAAGATCTAGCTGGTGGTTTCAATACCTGGGTGCTTGCGAAGAGACTGGAGCCAGAAGCAGCGCAGTTCAGTTATCAAAGGCTCTGAGGGCTGCAGAGATGGTGCAGTCAGAGGCAGGCTATTCACTCAAACACCCATAGAAAGGAAGAGACTTGGTAAAAACTCTTCATCCAACAAACAGACCAAGTATATGGGGGTCTATTTGTTGTCAAGCTTTATTAAAAGCTCCTTTCATTTATCTGATATTCAGCATTCTCACCTGGAAAGCAGGCTTAACATGCACATTGTGTCTACAATCAAACAAGTCAACAAAAAAGTACCTGTACTCAGCCCTCAAAATATTCCCTGAAACCAAACCTAAAAGCAACTGAAAACCAACTGGAACCAAACCTGAAAACCAACTGAGCAAATTAACTGGATGAGAGAACCAATTTCAACTTGTCATTTAACATCATATAGATCCTAAGGAACAAAGGTTTGACTGAAGTTCAATTTTTTTTTCCCATTGCTGACAAATTGGTTGGTATACAGATACACACACACATACACAAACACACCCCCCCATATACACGGTTTGGCTCACAAAGACTCTTAGTTCCCTGTTGCCCTGAGTCTAACCTCTTTGGCTTTTAAGGCTTCTCATCACAAGGCCCTACCTTCCCTCTCTACTCTCTATCTAATTTCTCACCACTCCCTAATATTCACCTGTAACTTGAGGGTAAGGCTGGTGTTTTCTCCCTATGTCCTCCTCATGCTTGCTTATTTCCATTGCCATGCTCTTGTTTATGTTGTTTGCTTTTCCTGAAATGAGCACAATGTCCCTACCAGTGTCCCTAACTATCCATCCATCCATCCAACCATCCATCCATTCATCCATCCATCCATCCATCCATCCATCCATCCATCCAATCATTCATTCATTGATGTCTTGACCACAAGGCACCATGTTCCAGATGTAGTGCAAGTTTCCTTGTGGGGAGAGGGATGTAATAGACTAAAGACAGGGTCACTCCCTGTGGCTTTTTTTCTGTCTAGAAGGGGCAGGATGGGAGATGGACACTGATTCAACACCCAAACAAGTCTATAAGTGCTGTAGTGATGTAACCTGTATGTCAGTCACTGTTTTCTGTTCCCACCTAGCTTCCTGGAATGCCCTTTCCTGGCATTCCTGTGGCACCCAATTGTCTTCTGTGTGCTCACATCCAAGTCCAGTCAGCTAATATGGCAACCACTCCTTATTCCCCTTCTTCTTATGGCTCTGTCCTGGCCACTGAGTGGGCTTCCCCCTCTGGGCTCTGCTGCCCCTGCTGCTGGGCACTATCCTTCTGCAGACAACCTTTTCATCCCTGCCTCCTTTAGCCACAACTTCTGCTTCAACTGCAGCCTTCTTGTGTGCATACAATGTGCATAGATGGAGAAACCCAAGGTAGTTGTTTCCCAATATCTTACAGAGGTTTAAGGAGAAATAGAACTATTGGGTTTTACTCACAGCCATCTCATTCCCTGGGAAGCAGACATAAGTTCATCAGGGCCTGGATGGGGACATCTCACCCTGCTCCATGATTCTTTCTCCTATGAAGAAGACTGTTTTGCATGAGTCCCTTTTCTCTTAGAAGTTCTAACTCAGGAGGTTCCACCCACTCATTGGACATCCCCAAACAGATCTTTTTCTCAGCAGTGGACTCAGTCAGGGCACTGCTCAGAGTTCTTGGCTACTTTGGTTATAGCGTTATGAGAAGTAGAGTAAGAATATTTCCTGCAAGGACAGAAGAAAAAGTTAAAGAGGAGGTAACAGAAGGTTTAGAAGCATTAGAAGGATGAATCACTAGATGGTGAAGAGGCAACTCAGGCAGAAAGAGCAGTGTGCTCAAAGGCATAAAGTTCTGGAAGAGCATAAGATGATGCAGCCCATGGCTGGGACACAGGCTGTGTTTTAGGAAAAGAGAGGAAATGAGGATGGGAGGTTAAGTTGCAACCAGACTGTAAAGGCTCTTCTAGCCCAGTGTAAAGCATTTGGACTTTGGAGGTCTGGGCTCCATGGCAAAATAGTCAAGCATATATTTTGGATTTAAAATGCCTGACTTTATGCCATGATTCAGGTTTCATTACATTTCTAGATTTATTCTTAGTATAGATTCCTTCTCTTAAATACATTTCTTTCAACGCGTGAGTTTTATTTTTTTAAACTTCATGATAAGATTCTAAGAATAATAACATATGGAGAAAAAATTGACTTTGCTTAAATTTACTACTGCATACCTTGATTTCTTAACAAATTCTCCTAATTCCTCTGTTTAAAAATTATGCAAGAATAAATGGTCAAAAGCAAAATGTTAGCCATGAGTGGTAATGCTGTGTAAACTGAGTAATCTCCAAGTTCTTCTGGGTGGCATGATGAGGGCTTCTCAGTTTCGTCTTGAGTAGGACCGATGCATTTGACTTATCACATCTTAGATCACACAAAGGGAGGTATACCTCTTAGTCATCAGCTTTCACTGGGTACTTTATTCATTGTTGATGACACTGTAGAGGATAGGGAGGCAGGGCTTCTACTTCTTTCATTACTTACACATGAACTAACACAATGTTCTGCACCTTCTTGGTCCCCAGAAAAGCCTCACTGAAGCAGGGCAGGGGGATGGTAGGATACAGAAATGGCCTGGGATACGGAAAGATGCCAGAGCTTTGGAATCAACAAGGCCTGAATATGAATCACTTTGTTTTGCTGGTTACTGGCTGTGTGATCTTAGAGAAGCGAATTCATCTCTCTCAATGTCCATACATGTGAATTGGACACAATAATATCTAGCCCATAGACCTGATGAAAAATCTTAATAGATTAACCCGTGAGCAGTGTTGGGCATATAATAAGCACTGGACTGCCTAAAAATCAACAACAAATAGAATCTGAAAATGCCACAATGCGCTATAGAGATAAGAACAGTAACTCTATATTCCCCAGTCTAAAGGAATGTTGCCTATGTCTATGAAACAAAATCTAGACGATTTTGATTTATTCAGAACTTGATTTTATTTCCACTTGTTGCACAGGGAGATTTCTTCCCCTATCTTTCCCCGCAGTACTGAGCAACCCCATCAGACTCCCCTAGGGCCCTGCATCCATATCTGGACATTCCGCTTCATCCTACTACAGGCACACACCCAAACTTTTGGGAAATCTACCTGGAGGTGAGGGAAACAAGAACTCCCAGTCATCCCTGGAGAAGACGATAATGGCCCACCTAGGCAGCACCAGTTGTTTCTGTCTGAGTTCTCTTCTTTGAACAATGACAACCAGATCTACTCCTTGAGCCCACATTTCTGGGAGGACAAGTGCTCTGGGATAGCAGGAGCACCAGTCTTTTTTTTTTTTTTTTTTTTTCAGTTGGAGTTTCTCTCTTGTTGCCCAGGCTGGAGTGCAATGGTGCAATCTCGACTCACTGCAACCTCCGCTTCCCGGGTTCAAGCGATTCTCCTGACTCAGCCTCCCGAGTAGCTGGGATTACAGGCACGTACCACCACACCCAGTTAATTTTATATTTTTATTAGAGATGGGGTTTCTCCATGTTGGTCAGGCTGGTCTCGAACTCGTGACCTCCGGTGATCCGCCTGTGTCAGCCGCCCAAAGTGCTGGGATTACAGGCATGGCCACCGTGCTCAGCCTGGAGCCCTAGTCTCTTGAATGTATGGAGGAAAGAAGGATAGTCCTATGTAAATGGTCATATGTAAATTTCTGGGAGTGGAAGGGGAGGCCTGTGGAGGTGTAGAAATGCCTGAGAGTCACTGTCTTAACAATCCACATGGGCTTAGTTGGTATCAGCATTTGCAGCTTTCCTGTCCCGAATCACAGATATTTGAGCAAGTTTGCTCCTCAGGTGGAACTGAAAGGACCTGCAATAAAATGAAGAGAGTTCTGGGACCTGGGATTCTGGAATCAAGACTTCCTTGTCTATTCTGGGCCTCCTTCTCAGCTACCTCTTCCTTCTTTCCCCCATACATTCAAGAGTCTGGGGCTTCTGCTGTCCCAGGGCACCTGTCTTCATTAAAGACCCAAGACAAGCTCATTCAGACTGAAGAGTTCATGATTTAATGTTTTCCCCTGCCAGGGGGTATCGTGGCCACCCTAATTTCATGTAAACAAATATTTGTCAAACCTCCATGTTACTCAAGCTGGGCACTGGAGATACAAAGATAAAAACACAGCAGAAAGCTCTGACACTGTTGTTTAAAAGTCAAGTGGGAGAAAATAGTCATATGTAAATAACTTCAAAACTATGTAAAAAGTATGTGTATGCACTGCAAAAAGAAAAGGCATTAATTTTGCCTGAAGGACTTTTAGATGACCCAGGGAAAAATTATGATGCATGGCAGCTAGAACTGAATCTCTGAGGGTGGCACCCTGGGAACCCTGAAGGCAAAGGCTGGGCCACCTCTTTTGCCCTGTGTGGGAGCACAGGGCACGTTGGCAAGCCCAGTATTTCCCCATTATAAACTGAACCCATGAAAGCGGTGCCTGCCTGTCTGCCATCACCATGAGTGTGGAGAAAGCTTCCTGAGGACACAAAGTCACCTCCCAAGGCAGCAAGGAGCCATCTGCTGCCGCAGCACCCACATTCACTCTTTTGGCTCCCGCAGTGGTGCTGATTCCAGGCCATGGAAGAACACCAGGCAGCAAGTTAGGACACCAAAGTTCTAGCCAGGCTCCCTGCCTACTGTGGATGGGCATGAAACCTTTCAGAACCTTAGTTTCCTGTTCTTGGGCTAGATAATAACTACCCTATAAGCTATGCAGATAAAAATGTGATTGTAAAGTTGAAAGCAGTTGGAGAAATAACACCAATGCCCTATAATAAAGCTTTTTAACAATTAAAAAGTATTTACTGATTATTTACTGTGCACCTAGAATTTGGTGAGGTTCTAAATAGAGCCCATTAGTTCAGTAGATTTCTAATAACAAAGTATTTTTTCTAATCCATTTGGTACAGAGAAATTGTCAGCGTGGAGTTCAAACAGTAGAGAAGACACACAGCTTAAAGACTGCTGCAGTTGTTTCTCTAATTTGCTGTGTGATAGTGAACAATTACCTTCATTCTTTTAAGCCTCAGTTTCCCAATCTGTAAAGGAAAGTTTTTCACTATTCCCTCCTGATCCCTCTTTCCTACCTTCCAACTACATCTTTTCTTCTAGCTGTTTTGTTAGAATGGGCCTAATAAACCAATACACATTAAAACAGAGAAGCCTCTAAATAACCTAATAACTTACTGGGCTGCTTTTTGAGGGAACAGTTTATCTCAAAGGAATGACACTCTAGTGATTGAATATCAGAAATAAATAATAGGCTGAGGGAAGAACTCTTTGGGAGTAGAAAATCGTAAGGCTAGCCTTGCTGGCATCTTCCCTTTGAGGAGCCCTGGTGGGGTATCAAGCAGATAGACAGCCACCCTAATGAGGCTATTATCTTATATTATTATCAGTTGGCTCTGTCAGCTTCTCCTAAAAGAAGGCCAGTGGGAAAAATCTCCAGAACACCTTATATTTGTATTTACTTTTATTCTTTAAAAAGTGCTCTCAAATATACTATCTCACTAATCCTTATAACAAGTCCGAGAGTAATCAAGCCGGTATAATTGCCATCCTATAATAGGAGAGAAAGCAAAAAGGGGCCAGAAAGATTAGTGACTAACTTGACGTCACAAAATAAGATAGTGGTGCAGCTGAAGCTGGAAGCCAGATGATGTCACTTCTGGTCTAGAACTCTCAGTGTGACCTTCGCCAGGGAGACAAGTACATCTTGTTCCAGGGAATGAAGTACATCTGTGCATTGCTTAGAAAAAGGATGAAAACTTTTAAAAGGGGATAGCCATTATCAGATTGTAGGTGCCCAACAGATGTTTGTAAGTAAAGCTGCCATAACTGTGGTTGAGAAAACCTTCAACAGCTAACATGGGGTATGCCTTTGCTTTCCTTGCTGGCTTTTTTTCCCCCCCACACTCCTGACTTTACCTCCAAGTAAAGGCAGAGGAGGAATTCTCTACTTAGGGGGCTACATTTGTCAACTTGATTCTCTAAAAATCCAGTCACATGATTTAGATGGAGACTTGACATTCCTTTTACAAAAAGGAGGCCTAATCAGGAAGCAAGTCCACGTTGAACATAGACCAATACTCCTGGTCCCCCAGGCTAGAAGTGCGAGGATACAGAAGACAGCTTTGTACTTTTCCACGTGTAACTCACGATCTCTTTGGAAGACAAGCAATGCTCATTTTAATTGAGTGAGGAATAGAGAAATGCAGGGAGTATTTGGTTATCTGAATCCTCCCCACCCGCAAAGATTGGATCCCAGACTATCTTTCTGCTTCAGCTCACTGAGGCTGTATTAGTCTAAATCAATAGGAATGGTATCACCCTAGGAATCTGCAGGTGCAATTTAGGGCAACAAAATAATGGGAAGGGCACTGCAGGCATGAGTGGACAGGACCAGCAATCAGGACTGCCTTCAGACAGAACAAGAGGCCCCAACATTGGGACACATGCTTTGGGGCAGATCTGTCCCTCCACTGGCTTGTCCTTCCCCACAGCTACCCAGGATCCCAGATTTCCTGCCTGAAAAGCCACAAGCCTGTTTCCAAGACCCTTTATCTCCTGAGGGCAGACCATGCCATTGGTACACACATCCTCAGGCTCCAGAGGGGTGGCCAAGAGGCAGTGTTAGCAGGGGATGTGGACAAAGTGTAGATATGTGGATTAGGATATTCACCCACATACACGAGTCCCCCACAGTGTGGGTCAGCACTGGAGAATGAGATCAGAGGCCTATGCCACCCAGGACCTCTACACAAGGACTGGGACCATGGACTGCCTAGATCCCACCCCACCTCACTCCAGCATTTGTTATACCATTAATAACAAAATAAAAAAACAAAGTCCATATCCGTGTCCTTCACTATTTTAATATAAAGCACCCAACAAATTGTGTGTGTGTGTATGTGTGTGTGTGTGTAGAAGGGGTACATGAAACATACCTGTTTGTGGGATGTGATCAATGTTAACATGAAGCATATTTTTCTAAGTGCCGTTTAATTTTATGCGTCAACTTGGCTAGGTCATGCTATCTAGATATTTGGTCAAACATTAGATGTTTCTTTGAAGGTATTTTTTAGATGAGATTAACACTTAAATCAGTAGACTGAGTAGAGCAGATTACCTTTCATAATGTGGGTGGGCCTCAGCCAGTCAATTGATGGCCTTAATGGAAAAAAGACTGATTTCCTCTGAGGAAGAGGAGACACTGCCAGCAGGCTGCTTTCAGCCTTCAGCTGCAATGTCAACTCTTCCCTGGGTCTCCAGCCTGCTGTCCTGCCCTGCAGATTTTGGACTTGTTAGCCTCCACAATCGTGTGAGCCAATTCCTTAAAATCTCCCTCTCCTTCCCTCTTTCTCTCTATATATACACATACATACTCCTGTTGGCTCTGTTTCTTTGGAGAATCCTGACTCATACATTCTCCCACTGTCCTTAGAATGCCCAGTCTTATGTAATTATCTAGAGTCCCAATATAATATAAGGTCACATAGCTCCATATGGAATAAGGCCCCTTGTGGGTTGCATGCTTAAGGTAGGGTGGGGGTTGGGAGGATTCCTGGACTCATTTCCCTCTTTTGGGGTCACTTTCTCTGCCCTCTGGCTGACTGCAGTAATTGACCCCTCAATGGGGAAGTAGGAGGGAACAGGGCATGAAAAGTCCTGGAGTGAAGGACACTGTTGTAAAGCAGGGTTGGATCCTTTGATCCTGTCTGCTGTTTCTTCTGCTTCTTTCCTTTGTGGGCACTTCCATGGGGGCTCCAGAGGTTCCAGACCCTGTGGCTTGAATGGCCCCGATGTGCATGTTGCTTTTCCTTTGGGAGACTGCTTCCTGGAGGTCTCTGTTCTCCGGGGATCCAGTCCACAAAGGACCCCAGTCCTCTTGGACTTAAAATGGCTCTAGGTGGCTCAGCCTCCTGGGGGGAGTCTCTATCTGGTTAATAACATGCAGTGACATGGCATTGACCTTGTGCCAGGTACCATTTTACATATATTGGCCCATTTAATTCTCACAACAATTTTATGAGGTAGATACTTTTATTATCTCTGTTTTACAAATGAGGAAACTGAGCTCCAGAGAGGCTAAACAACTTTCTCAATACCAACAGCTGTTAAGTGTCAGAGTTTCAGACCTAGGCATTCAGGCTCTGAAGTGTACTCTTTTAAGGCAGGCACCAGTCTTTGTAGGAAATGTGGTGAGCTCTTTAACTTGCGTGTTACCCTCCTCTGCAAAAGCAGCTCCTTGGTCAGGCTCCTGCATTCTAGATTTCTTGGGTGGCATCCACTCTGTTCCCAAACCTCAAGGTCTCAATACCAGCTTATTGAAGTCTCCCCTGTCCTGCCTCATTGTCAAGGTTTGAGTTGGGGGTGGGCTGTCCCTGTTTTCTTCTAGAGGAAATTTTTTCTGACAGATTTTTTTTCTCTCTTTCTGGTCTTTTATATTCTCCAAGTGAGTAAGGGGCTCAAGGGTTGTGAAACTAGTTACAGTTCATTTCCTTGGAATGGTCCAGTCCACATTTTGGATTTTCACATCTATGGTATTTTGGTATCTCTGTTGAAACTGCAATTTTTACATCTTATATACATATGCATATTATATATATAAAATCATGATTGTGATGTATGTAAGTACAAATGGTAAACAGTTCATATAAATGACTATGATTGGTATGAAGCAACCCGGTATTTTCATTTTTTCTTTTTTTACTTTGTTAGTTCTCAGCTATACATAGTTTTCCCGGAGTCTATTATCTCTATCTTCATCCTCCTTTCTATTTCACACAAGCTCACATATTGTAAAGCCCAAGGTCGTGGCTATTAATTACTTATTTCTGTCGACTTCCAAGATGTTTTCCTTCTAGTTCTTTTCCACGGACTCTCAGATTCTCCTGGGGTGGAGGGGGATCTAGGTGGTCCATGGTCCTAGTCCTCGTGTAAAGGTCCTGGGTGGCATAGGCCTCTGTTCTCATTCTCCAGTGCTGACCTACGCTGAGAGGGAATTGTGTATGGGGTGAATATCCTAATCCACATATCTCCACTTTGTCCACATCCCCTGCTAACACTGCCTCTTGGCCACCCTTCTGGAGTCTAAGGATGTGTGTACCAATGGCACGGTCTGCCCTCAGGAGATAAAGGGTCTTGGAAACAGGCTTGTGGCTTTTTAGGCAGGAAATCTGGGATCCTGGGTAGCTGTGGGGAAGGACAAGCCAGTGGAGGGACAGATCTGCCCCAAAGCATGTGTCCCAATGTTGGGGCCTCTTGTTCTGTCTGAAGGCAGTCCTGATTGCTGGTCTCATCCACTCATGCCTGCAGTGCCCTTCTCAGTATTGTGCTGCCCTAAATTGCACCTGCGGATTCCTAGGGTGATACCATTCCTATTGATTCAGACCAATACAGCCTCAGTGAGCTGAAGCAGAAAGATAGTCTGGGATCCAGTCTTTGCAGGTTGGGAGGATTCAGATAACCAAACACTCCCTGCATACCACCTCCGGAAAGCTGTGATACAAAAAGAAAGGAGGCAGAAAACGAAGCAGAGACCAAAGGCATTCCCATATGTTGAGGTTTAATTATTTCTTTCATATTTTTAGAGTTGTTCCGTGAGGTGAGTTGAGCTCATGGAAAATTATGCAGCCACAGGACAGCCCCAGAAAAACCTATCTTGACCCTAGCGGGCCCTCCAGTTGCAAAACACTTTATTCACATGTCTAGACAAGTTAACTTGAAGCTAACCATCTTATTTCACGAGAACCAAACTCTCAATCCATTTACATTTTTTATTACCCACATATATCTTAAGGCTTAAAAGATTCAGGGATGGAGGTCAGCATTATTTTTAAATGATCAGAGGCACCGTATCATATAAATCTCAAGTCAATATCTTTGGCTGGAGAATGCCTGGACTGTGCTGGAGTGCGGCTCCTTCTGAATGTATGTGAAATGTCTGAAAGACACATTACATTGAAGATTTCCTTGGCCACTCATTTTCCTCTTCATTCTCTATTCCTAGTTTGTCTCCTCATCTGGGTTTCCATTGAAGCAGAAATGACTGATGAGGCCTTTTGAGTGTATAAACACATGTGCATGTTGGCTTTAGTAGAAAGGTGAAAGTTGGACAGAGGTTTCTCCTATGTGGCTCTCACAAGTGTGAAACCAAAACAAGGTTGAGGACTGCTTTCGGTGGCTCATGCCTGTAGTCCCAGCACTTTGGGAGGCTGAGGTGGGTGGATCGCTGGAGCTCAGGAGTTTGAGACCAGCCTGGAAAACATGGTGGAACTCTGTCTCTACAGAAAAATACAAAAATTAGCTGGGTGTGGTGGTGTGCACCTATAGTCATGAGGCTGAAGTAGGAGGACCGATTGAGCCTGGGAGGTGGAGGCTTCGGTTAGTCGTGGTCATGTCACTGTGCTGCAGCTTGAAATACAGAACGAGACCATGTCAAAAAAAAAAAGACTGCTTTGGAAAGGAAGGGAGCCAGTGAGTACCACCTTATGTCCAGAGGGAGTGCCGCTTACTACGTGCCAGGAGGGTGAGCCTCCCAGAGTCAACACAGGGGCTCTGGCTTTAATCAAAAACTTACAGGATTACAGAAATGTGTTCATCCTAATCATTGTTACCAGTGCTGAGGCCAGTTCAGATAGCCCAATTTTAAATATGGATGAAACTTCTGGTTGCTTTCTTGTGTAGTTTGGTAGAGCTAAGATACTGGTTAACCACACTTAATCTAATAGATGTTTCTTAAATGATATAGCAAGTCTTTAAAGATAAAATCAAATATATTTTTGAATGTACAGTAAGCTTGCCTTTTCATAGTCCAATTAAAAATATAGCCATTTCCTTATTTATTTTTTGAAAAATAGTCTTTTTTTGCTATTTTTAAAAGGGTGAGTCATGCCTCCTCTCTAGTATTCTATTTTGCCTTCACAAAATGTATGATAGTCTTTCTATATATGTGTATATATATTACTACATATATTTGGGGGTTAAAATGAAACTGTGTTCATCAAATCATATGTATATAATATATATGATTTATTAGATATAAAATATATATGATTTATTATATATATTATATATATATATATTTGAAGACAGAGTCTCACTCCATCCCCCAGGCTGGAGTGCAGTTGCACGGTCTTGGCTCACTGCAACCTCTGCCTCCCAGGTTCAAGTGATTCACATCCCTCACTCTCCTGAGTAGCTGGGATTACAGGCACCCACCACCACACCTGGCTAATTTTTGTATTTTTAGCAGAGATGGGGTTTCACCATGTTGGCCTGGCTGATCTCAAACTCCTGACCTCTTGTGATCCACCTGCCTCAGCCTCCCAAAGTGCTGGAATTACAGGCGTGAGCCACCATGCCCAGCCCCAAATCATATTTTAACCTTGACTTCGATTTTTATTTTTCAAGTATGTCTGCATGAAAAAAATGTTTAAGTAATGGATTTTTTATTAGGTATAAAAATTACTATTTTTTTTTAACGCACAAACCCATGTGCATTCATAGGAGGCACTCGTTTTGAAGACAAAGGAGAGTAGGCATTGGATTCAGAAGCACTGAGTTAAATTCTAGTTCTTTCTTAGGTTCTATGGTCCCACTGCTCCATCTCCCTGAGCCTTGGATGCTTCAGCTGCAGAATGGCACTAATGAGATCCCTGTGACTTGGTTGAAGCTGCCATGTAATGCAGGCCTCTGTAAACCAGGTGTCCATGAAGGGAAGTTGATTTGCATACCAATGTTGTGGGAGCTCTGGTTTTGGCACTCAGGGTTATCCTTGGATAGATGGTCCAAGACAGGAATAGGCGTCTTCCACTCCACGCAGGTATGAGTGGCATGGGATGTTTTTTACTTTTTAGAAAGGGGAATCGTCATTTTAGAGAAGATTTATTATTTAACTTGTTTAAGAGGAGCCAGAATATGAAACTAACTATAAAAGCAAAAAAAAAAAAAAAAAAGCTTCAGAGAAATGTATTATATTTAAAGCTTTTAAATAACCTCCCTGAGTCTCACATATAATGTAGTTAATATAAATAAACACCAAGGGAACAGAGAAGTCCTGAGGATAAAGAAAATATTTTAAAAGGGACCCCAAGAACCGCAGTAATTATACTAATAATATTATGTCATTGAAAACCCTTTTTGAGATGTGTCTTTTCATGTCCCTTGATATTAGTATTGATGGGTTTGACAAAATGGGCAAATCTGGCCACTCCACGAGGCTTACACCTGAGAGCTTGATTATAAAAACAATCTCAGAAAGACTTTTGGTCTCTGCACCTGTATCTGCTGGTGCGACTCCTGATCCACAGGGTGTTTGATGGGCATTGAGCCTCTTGGGAGAAAGTTGGCTTGGCGACTTGGCTGGGCATGCTTCTGCATGATATCAACCTCCGTCCTCCTCTGCTCTGGGAGCTGAGGTCAGGGAACCAGAAACTGCCTGTGGCAGGGGGGCTAAGCCTGCTGGTTTCCAAGTGGAATGAGGCTTCCTGGGAGTCTGGCCACTGGTCACAGTGAGGATGTGAGGAAAGGCAGAGGCTGCACTGAACACCAACTGCTTCTAGGGTCAGAGGTGAAGGTGGGACCTCTCCACAGGCTTTCCAGACTGCTGGTCTGGGTTGTAAAATCACCTTAATGGGTTGAGCCAGCATTTAAAAATAACTGAAAAGGATGAGAATAGGAAATAGAGTGCATCACACATGGTGAGGATAAATATTGTTTCTTGAAATTTTATTTTAGTTCTCTATATATGTATACATTTTATATATCCATATGTATATACACACAAATATAATGTATTGAGTTGTGATATAAAATGCTTTTTTTTAGACTATGGCAAAACTATGTTTGATAGTCACTACTTTTTACACCTAAGGAACAATGACAAAATGTATATGCCACAAAGTGATTTTACAAAGACACACACATGCACACGCATGCACACACATAGGGTTAACTGCCTTCCCCCAAAGCAACATACAAACCAGGCATCTTAAGTTGCAAATATGAATACAGCCAAGTTGAAACTAAGTCCTCTTCAGTTTTATAAATCCAAGATAATTAGAGAGTTAGAATAGGGCTGTTATGTCCCAGGGCTAAAGGCTGGAGTGAATATTGGAATCCATTATTGGGATGTAAAAGACTGTGGCCTGGTAAACTGCTATCTAAAGGGGGGGCATTCTTGAGCCCCCTTCTCATCATCCTGGAGCCAGAAAAAGGAAGCCAGAGAAAGGAAAGGATTTTAGGGAAAAGTGAAAGTATCAAACACTACTGCCCTTAACACATGAACCCTGAGCAAGCTGTGGAAATAGATAATGAGGGACAGAGAAGAAAAGATCTTGCAGTCAGTGGCATTGTTTCTGTAAATTTCTAGATGAGGCATTTGTGCCAGGATCTGTTTCCCTAAATGCTACAGTACTGGACCTTGTGAACGTGGCTCCTTGAAGCTGCTGATGCCATAATTAATGTGACAAGGCATCTTTACTAAAAGAGAAGGGATGCTTAGTTTGGTCCAATGGGGTACATCAATGAATAATGGGATGAAACTAAGAGAAGGTAAAATTGGACTGAATATCAAGGAAGAAAAATTACCTAACAGAAAGGTCTATTAGATAGTGGAGTAGTCTCTCCAGGGGGACAGTGGCAGGGCTGGTGGTGCTGGAATCATTTACAAGTTGGCTGCTGAAAAGCCCCTGAGAATATGCTGTGGGGAACAGGACTGAGTTGACAAGAGAGTGGACAGGATGACCTCGAAGGTCTTTTTCATCTTTAATGTCTACGATTTCATGATTGTCTGTTTTTTACTGAGGCGCTATAGCTATGGCTACTCTCTGGGGCCTGAGACACATGAAATCTTTGTTAGTAAAATACATGGCGATGAAACATTTTTGAGGAACCCTCCATTCCTGGCCATCTTTTTCCATTCAAAACTGGCTGGAGAGAAACAAATGGGATAAAGGAAACAAGAAAGAAATTGGAGTTTATTGTTCTCAAAGTCAACTTAATTATTTTTGTCTCTATTTATTCACTCAAAATATTTTATCAAATGCAAAACTATTCTTTTTTTTTTTTTTTTAATGGAATCTTGCTCTGTCACCAGGCTGGAGTGCAGTGGTGCAATGTCAGCTCACTGCATCCTCCACATCACGGGTTCAAGTAATTCTCCTGTCTCAGCCTCCCGAGTTGCTGGGACTACAGGTGCATGCCACCACGCCTGGCTAATTTTTGTATTTTTAGTAGAGTTGGGGTTTCACCATATTGATTAGGCTGGTCTTGAACTCCTGACCTCAGGTGATCCACCTGCCTCAGCCTCCCAAAGTGCTGGGATTATAGGAATGAGCCACTGAGCCTGGCCTTGCAAAACTATTCTTAAAGGTTGTGTTTAAATATAAAGGCAGTCTCTTTGGGACTGCACTGTACTAAATTTCTTATTTCTCAACAGGTTGTTTCAGTATTGTATAGAAAGAGCCTGTTTTAGAGGTTGTTTAACAGATGAAATGAGTTCTTGGATAAGAAGCATTGTTCCATCTGCAACATGGTTAGAACTCTCGTACATTTGCATTTCTGTGTTTCAGAATTATTCAGGCAATAAATTACTCAGGATGTCAACCTTATGCTGAAACAGAAATGACCTACTTTGTGAGGATCTTGTGTATTTTAAATTTAACCTTGTGCCTTTTCTTCAACTGGGAACAGGAGAAAGTAAGTTAAGATGGTGAAGCCCTGAGCTTCATAAGCATGATCACAAGGAAGCCAAAAGGAGCTAAAGTCTATTGAGCTCTTACTATGTGCTGTACATTATTCAAGGGCTCCATGTGCATTAACTTATTTCGTTTCTTGCATCAACCCAGGAGGTAGGTGCTATTCTTACATTTGAGGAAACTGAGGCACAGAACAGTGAAAAATGTTGTCCAAGGTTGCAAAGCCAGTCAGATGCAGAGTATGGAGTTGAACAGGTGGTCTGAGTGCAAAACTTATATTCCTAATCATTATTATTATTATTATTATTATTATTTGAGATGGAGTCTTGCTCTGTTGCCAGGCTGGAGTGCAGTGGCGCGATCTCGGCTCACTGCAAGCTCCGCCTCCCGGGTTCACGCCATTCTCCTGCCTCAGCCTCCCAAGTAGCTGGGACTACAGGTGCCCACCACCGTGCCTGGCTAATTTTTTTTATTTTTAGTAGAGATGGAGTTTCATCGTGTGAGCCAGGATGGTCTCAATCTCCTGACCTCGTGATCTGCCCGCCTTGGCCTCCCAAAGTGCTGGGATTACAGGCGTGAGCCACTGCGCCAGGCCTATATTCCTATTTATTATTACTCGACTGCCTCTCTAGGGATAGTTTCTTACTTCCTTCAACACCAATGATGAGGGCAGGAATTTTAGTCTGCCTTGTTTACTAATGACTCTCTAGAGACTAGAACAGTTTCTGGCACATAGTAGGCTCTCAATAAATTTTGGCTGAAAGAATGAATGGAAGTTGGAATGGATGGAAGTTGGTATGGCAATTCTGAATTTTTGAATGCCAAACTCATTTACTACAAATTTGCTGACTAAAGAAGAAAGGCAACTCTGTCTATTTTAACCTCTGGTGATCTCAGCAATCTCTTAGTCTCAAAATTTCTTTTCTCCCGAGTACCTTCCTTGACCTCTTCAAATAGGTTAGTTGCCCTTGATATAGGATCCAAATGTATACTACATTCCCTTGACATGGCAATTTTCACACATTATTTTGATGATTTGTTTAGTTGCCTCTTTTCCTGGCTACATTGTAATCTCTATAAGGGCAAGGTCTGTGTTTTACTCACCACTGTGACTATAGGCTCAGTATTGAACTGGGCATGAAGAGGTCTGTTTGTGGATAATTGTTTAATAAATGATTGAAAGAGGATACTCTTTTCAACTTACTTTTCTACTTGTTATTTACACGGAACTTTCACATTCCCTAGGCTGAAGCGGGAGAGTGGTTTGAGCTGGGGAGGCACAAGTTGCAGTGAGCTGAGATTGTGCCACTGCAGTCCAGCCTGGGCGACAGAGTGAGACCCCCGCCTCAATAAACAAATAAACAAATAAATAAATAAATAAAATTTAAAAAACCCCACGTTCTGTATTAGTTATCTATTGCAGCATAATAAATTACTTCAAAAGCCAGTGACTTATTAACTCTTAAAATGTCTGTGTACTCTGGTTCAGGGTCTTCCATGAGGTTAGAGTCAGATGTTAGTGAGGACTGCAGTCATCTGAAGGCTTGGTGGAGGCTGGAGGATCCACTTCCAAGATGATGCACTCACGTGACTGTTGTTGGGGGACCTCAATTTCTTTCCACACGAGCCGCTTTACAGGACTGCTTGAATTCTTGATGACATGGTGTCTGGCTTCACCTAGAACGGGTGATGTAACTGAACATGGTGGTACTGCAATGCCTCCCGTGATTCTTCTTGGAAGTCACACACCATCACATCCTATGGGTCATATAGGCCAATGCTGATTCAGTGTGATGGGAAAGTTTAAAAGGACATGGATGACAGGAGGCAGGGATCACTGGGGTCCCTATTACAGACTGGTTATCACACCTACCATTTTACATCTCCTCTTCCCATCAAGCCTGTGAGATATTACCCTTATTTTACAGATGAGAAAACTGAGGCTGTCAGTGAATTGCCTAAGGTCTTACCCTGTACTTAAACAAAGTTTTTTCCTTCCAAGTTAAGTGTACTTTCCAATATATCATAACTGTATGACTAACTGAATAAATTATATATAGCTTTGATAAACCCAAGATATAAAAATTGAAATGCCAAATTAGAAAAATTGTTTGTATTACAAAAGAATCAACCATATCATAGGATTACTTAAATGGCATACGCAAACTGACTAAATTTATCAAAATGAGTTTTAACATGAATTTTGGAGACACATGTATTGGGTAATGGGAAATGTACATTTGAAAATGTGTGTGTGTTGGAAAGAATCATACTAGATTGTGAACTTCTTGAAGGCAGGAATAGAGACAGTCTTATCTCCAACACCAAGCCTGGGATCTAGTACAGAGGAAACTCAATTAAAGTTTATTAAATAAATGAATGATTATGAAAAAATATCTGTAGCTACAGTATATTAATAAGATTTTTGTATATGAAAAGTTGACATTTTTAGAATATGTTTTATACTTATTTCATAAGTAATGGACTACTGAGTTTTATGTTACTACATTACCTAAAACTTATTTAGATTTTAGTACTGGCCTGACATAACATGTTTTAAAATTTTGCATCCCTGCTGAGTTGCAAGGCTGAAAAGCTAACAAATGTTTAAATGAAAACAAAGGAAAAGGCAAAAAGAATAATCTCATCTAAAGAAGGGATAAAAGACCTGTTTTTCAGAACTTGTAGGCAGATGGAACAGTGTTTATTTTTAGACTCAATTAACCAACCAGACTAATATTCTATACATGAATAATTTTTTTCCATTAAAAAAGTACTGAAGAATTAAAAAAAATAAAAAGTTTAAAAAATGCATCACACTCCAATTGGGCTGAGGAGTTGAGGAGGTTCTTATCTGATATTTTTTAAATAGCCAGGGGACCTAATGTTTTCTGATTTGAGCACTATTGCTATTTGTCAATATTTTCTAAGAGAAGGTGAACAGACATGCCTCTTTGAAATGATTCCTTATCAACTCTTGTCTGCAAAATTAGTGGATCATCAGGCTTACGTTAGTATGGTTGTTACTATAAGCTCACATAGGGGATCAAATTATGGCAGGATATAGATAAAAAAGTTAAAGCAAGATCTTTGCTGAATGACTACAGTTGAGGACAAGAAGGTTAACATTAGGATCCTGATCACATTGATGGGGTGCGAATACTTTATACCTTGATGTGGTTTACTTTTGCGATGGTGGTAATGTGAGATGAGTTCTGTCTACACTAGTTCAGGTAGTGTAGATGGACATTTGCAAGAGTAAATTTCTCAGATAAGTTTTCTGCATGGATTTGGTGTTCGTCTTTCTTCTGCTCAATTAGTCTTGTTAGGGTCTGAAAGTTGAAGCATCTACAAGAAAAATGGTAAATACCACATGAGACTCAGCCCTCCTTCCCCATGGCAGACTTTTGTCACTGAGTTATTGGTTTGGGTTTGCAAAAGAGCAGGAGATTGGCGAAATTAGGAGACCTCAAAATTATCAACTGTAAGAGGAAAACTCTATAAATAACAATGAATAGAAATGTACCCTGATAAATCAATAACTCACTTGGTATTAACTGAAGATGGTAAATTAGACTCACCTGAGAGGAACTGTAATGAAAACACTTGCTTTTAATGTAAGTTGTTGAGGATCATCATTTAATGTTTTGAATGTAATAGGATCATGATAAGAATTTACAAAAAATTACTTAAAAACTTTAAGCCAAAAACATTTAACAGATTGGTTCCTGTTTTGTGTAAAATTTACCCATAAAAGATTAAAACTAGAAAGAACCATTGATGCCACTTATTCCAATCTTCTCCCCTTTTTACAGTTGTAAAAACTAAGGCTCAGAGTAGTGAATGAATTCACCTAAGTTCACAAAGCTCATAACTGGTAGCAGTGGAGCTGGTGAAATTGCTGCAGCCTTTGTTGGCCTTCCCAGTCATATCACCACAACCTCTGTAATGAGGGCACGGAGTGAGTAGATTTCAAAATCTCTTCAACTCTAAGGGATGATGTTTCTCTGTAACTCCTCATGAACTCTTTGATGTTACAATTTATTTTTGTCCCCACTTACGAGAATGGAAACTCTGTGATGGTTAGGTCTGTATCTGTGTTGTTCTCTACTATATACTTCTCATTTATTGAGAAATAGTGCATGTTTAAAAAAAAACAGATGTTGAATGAATGAGCTGAGCTGAGGTTCAGAATCTTTGCCGACTTCACATTGTAGGTAGCTGTTGCCAATTCATTGCCACTAGCTTTCTAATAACCTGTGGTGGACATATTCCAAGTCTTCCCCCCATAATCCTCACCTCTTACTTTTCACACCTTTGAGTAATCCTCTCCCCTTGAGAGTGGAAATGATCTGGAACTTGCTTCTACTAACAGAATACAGCAAAGGTGTGTAATTGCATGTCTATGATTTCATTACATAAGACTGTGATAGCTGTCTTTCATCATTCTCTCTTGCTGACTTTGAAGAAATAAGCTGCCATGTTGAGAGTTGCCTGTGGAGAGGGTCACTTGCCAAGGAACCTATCTGGATGACAAACAGATGAGGACTCAGTTCCTTAGTGTTCAGTCCAAGGAACTTAGTGCTGTTAACAACTGTGTGAACTTGGAAGTGAATCCTTCTCCAGTTGAGCCTCAGATGAGACCCCAGTCCTGACAGTCCCTTGATGGCAGCCTTATAGAGGATCCAGCTAAGGTAAGCCATGCTTGTCCTTATTCACAGGAACTGTGAGATGGTAAACGTATGTTATTTTAAGCTGCAGTTGTAATTTGTAATCTAATAACATGTAAGTAATATATAATCTATTTACTATCTCTTATCTAGATGCATTTTTTTTTTCATTTGAACATTCACAAAATAGCAGTCTAAACCAGGTTTGGAGTACTCTAAATTTAACATCATAATTTAGGAGAAATAAAGCTCTGTTTTGAAGGTGAAAAAGGTTTAGTTTCAGTGTGTGTTCTGTTGACTCCATAAGGCCATTGTGTTTAGCTCTTTTTAATCTACTGGTGCTTATTCATGGAGGTTAGAGTTCTCTTCTCTTTACTTCTGCTCAGCATTCAAACTAATGCTCTTTACTTTTGCCAGCATTCAAACTAATTCAGAAGAGAGCCTGGGCACGGAGTCAGAGTGGGAGCATTCTCAGATATGCTCCCTATCTTTGTTTATATCCAAAAATGGCTCTCAACATTTTGACTGGCAATTTGGCTACTTAAATTCCATATTACAAATCGAGTAGTAGGTGAGTAACAAAAGTGCCACTCATTAAACAGTCCTCTTTATTTAAAATGGTTTGTTTTTGTCGACTGTGTGTTAGTAAGGGTTGACAAGGCCTTTAGAAAAAAATAAAGGCAGTCAAATGATTTTTTGAGTCTAAATGATCTTACTGACTTTTATCACTAAATTTTATGGGTTTGACAGTTTCTTTGTGCAGTGAAATTGTGCTTTGCATTTCAAAGCCAAATAGAAATAAAATAGATTATGTGTAATTTTGCATTGTCCTTTTCCTATCCCACTGTTTTCAGGAGTAATTGATGATATCATTATATTTTACTTTACAAAATCATTTGTTGTTTAATAAAATTGGCTTTATGTCAAATCTAATTTTTCCAACTGATTCTATAAAAAGTTACTTGGATATTCCTAAAAGTTACCAAGTAATGAGTTGAAAATATTATATGAAAACAATGCTAATTTGGTAGCCAGGTCTGTGGGTTCCTCAAGATATATTGAGTATACTTTTGCAATTACTGTAGAACAACAAGATTCTTGGCAACACTTTTCTATCACTGCCTCCTTTATCTCTACCTATTCTAGATGAAGGAATACATTTTACTCTGGAGAATGTCCTCACTTCTTAGGCTTCTTTTGCCAGGCATATTTCCAATGCCTAAGAGAGCTGGCCTGCAATACCTAATTCTACCATTAGGTGTTGCTCTTTAACATATGATATGGAGCATCATGGATTACTTTTCCCCCCAAGTAATTTGAGGGCACAGAAGCCTCGATGGTTTTTAAATTTTGTATATTGGTCTTTTGATAAGTTTGAACTGAAGAAATATTTGCTCTCTAGACAAATTAGAAGCCATAGCGCTAGCCTGAAAATTTCCCAAGTTTGTTAATTGAGTTTTTGTAAAGAAATTAGTGAGCCATTCTAGCAATGCTAAAAGGCTTCACTTTTACAGAATAACTTTTTCTTTTTTTTAAAAAAAAGATATTTTCAAAAAGAAAATATATTAAATATACAAAAAAATGAAAAACTTGGCAAGTATCTTTGAAATAAATTTTTTATTGTTCAAATTTTCGGTCTCATTTTTCTGATTAATCTAGAAATTATCTAGACATTTTGATTTCATTAGTAACTGCATAAGTTTTCCAGACACAATTAATTTTTTGAATTTTTGGGAGAAGTAAATATATTATGTATTTTCCAAAACCGAATAGTAGAAAGAGTTATAGAGAAGAAAGAACTTTTACTAAAAGGGTGGCATTTCTAACCTTTGTACTTCTATATCAGACTAGGGATTAACAGTTTCGGCAGCAGCAGCAGCACTTTTTTTTTTTTTTTTTTTGGTCACATACACAATAGATCAGAGGCAATGATTCAATGCTGAAATGGTCTCATGTTCCATGAAAACTTGAAGAAGGATGTCAGAGTGGCTCAGACACAATGTTTTGTGACAGTAAGCAGCCAACAGCTCTTGGCAGAAGCTGTGGGACTTACAGGTTAACTCTGGGTGTTCCATTAAGGCTACTAGCCCATCTATGTCAGTTTCTGGAAAGCTACTTGGGCAGAGGAAGACAAGAGTTAAACCTGGGGTGTGGGAGAGAGGTATAATAAAAATAATAAAATCCACAGAGCTCACCATATTTAAGCATATGTATTCTTATATTCAGGGATAAAGTTATCTTGAGAGGAGGGGTTTTTTTTTTGCCCTTTGTTCTTTACTTTTTCATTCTTTATAGAAAATATTTGCTGATTTCAGAAAATTGTTTCCTGTGAATGAAACTCTTCACTTTGGGGTTGATATGTTGTGACTTATGAAAATTTGAAATACCTGTTATGGATCAGCTCTCACTTAGCAAGGGCTGTATTTGTCAGGTGATGATTGAAGTTGTAAATCAGTATTCTTGAATCTGGAATTTCCTATAGTGAAGCAAATCGCTGCAAACATCAGCTTTAAGAATATAATAAAATGAAACAAGCAGTAATAATAATAAAAAAAAAACCCTGACAGGCAAATTTGGTGTTACACGTTGTGCATTTCTCTTCAGTCTCTCAAACTTTCTGAACACTATAATTTGTTTGTGCTGCTGCATCACCATCATCAACGATATAGGACTTTATTAGCTTTTCTCTCTTATGAGTGTCTATTTTTTTTAAGAGAAAAGAATGCATAAAAGTTCATCCACTTGAATCTGTGTGTAATCACTCTTCCTAGCCAAAGTCATATATCACTTTAGTTTGAGAAAGGAGATATGAAAGGGAAAATATAATTAAAGGGAGGAATGGTGAAAGGGAGGGAAGAAGAGAAAAAGGAGGAGGAAAAGGAGGAAGAGAAAATAACTGAGGAACAAACTTTCTTTTGCAAAAGTAAAACATCAGGGTAATAGTATTATGTCAATGATGCTGAGATAATTTTCGAACTTCCATAGCTACCTACCCTTCCAAGTTTATAAACTCTATTAGAAATATTAGGTTGATGCAAAAGTAACTGTGGTTTTTGCTATTACGTTCAATGGCAAAACCAGTAATGACTTTTTCACCAACCTAGATAGCTCACATTTAGAGCATAATGTTAGTAAACAACAATTTCATTCCTTAATTGTCTGTGGGGAAGACTTTGTCTTTGCCTGGGAAGATGGCTGGATGATCATATTTTTAGCACAAATGTCTTTAAACATTCGAAGCAAATTAAGATGACATCAGGTGACAGGTGATAGAAAAGTGGCTTTAACAGACTGTTTGGCTGGAGTAATGAGTTATTAATGGCCTAAGCTGATCATTTAGTCACAGGTCTAAAGTCCTTGCCTCCTTTTACTCTCTAGAGGTTGAGATCAGCTCATTCAACAGCTGTCCAGGGGATAGAGGAAAGGTAAAATGTTGAAGGTAAAATTTCCCACCAACGGGTGGTGGGAAATCTTGCATTGACTGTTTTTCTGTATTAACAACCATTTTGTCTATAAATCCAAAGACAGACTCATCAACTTTTCAAAAAGAAAATGTGGTGCCGTGTCATTTGGTCACAGCATAGGAAGCCAAATTGAGGTTCTTTTCTCACCTGGAACCCTCTCCCAGTCCTGAATCCCCAAGTGTTCTTTCTATTTGTTTACTAATACTTTGTCATCTCAGTATTCACTCTTTGGTTATCTTTCCTAGTCTCTGTCATTTCTCCTGAATTGTAGATGAGGGGAACGAAAGGCGCAGGTAGATAAGAGTAGCGGGGTCCATGGGTTCCCACGGCACCATGTTTAGAAGTTCCTGAAAATCAGGCTGTGCTGGGAAGGCAGGGAGGTGATCCTGGCCTCACTATGAAAGTACCTGAACCCACTGTGTGGAACCATCAGCCAGGGGGCTGCCTTGTGCCCAGAAAGGGGCCTGAAATGTGCTCACTGGCTTTCCTTGAAGGCTGTGAAATAGAAGAAGCAATAAATGAATTAGCAGGAGAATTTGAGAGTTGAGATGAAGGAAGAAGGTTTCACTTTGAAGACCTCTAGAGTGCTTTCATTCTGCTACAGTGTGCCTGGCCTGCATAGGATATTGTCTGGGCCCAGGATCCTTGTGATTATTCTATGTTCCTGATAGGGCTTGCAGCCTGTTGGAAATCTATCCAGATGTAAAAAAGATTCTCCTAAGTTAGAAAAAAACATGCCCTGCCCAATCTTAAACAAAACCCAAACACACACTTTTGCTTTGTTCCTTCTAGTTACCCACAAAGGAGACCACTGAGGATGGAATGAAGGAGGGTGGTAGGGCAGCCTTCTTAGACTGATGTTTACAGGAGCCAGGGTGGAGGCCCAGGGCTGGGGGCCTGAGACTGCCTGCTGTTGAGGTGTGAGTTTGGGAGACACCAAACACCTGAAGTTGGGGACATGGGGCCTCCTGTTAGCTCCTCACAAACACTCCCCTCTCTCCAGGACTCTCCCTCAAGGAAGCCTCACATTTCCTCTGGTTTCCTCAGCAATTCATGTGGTTTCAGACCCTTTCTGTGGAGCTGTGGAGTAACGTTTTCTGGATGCAGCATTGCCTGTCCTTGGGAACCACCTGGTGAGGGATGGAGGGTGGGAATGCAGAAAGGGCACTCTCCTTGGGTTCAACTTGGCCTCAGCCTCCGACTGATTGTTTATAACTGGTCACTTTTGAGAACAAAGGCAAGGAAACAGGGCATGGTGGGGAGGCTGGGGGAAGTTCCCCATGCTGCTTTTGCTTGGATTTTCATGATTTGAGATGAGGAAAGCTGAGTGATAGCAAGGGCTGACTCCTAGCCACAGAGACTTCCGCTGTTGTTCTAGAGCAGCAGTTCTCAAACTTTAGCTTGTGTCCAAGTTGCCTAGATGGTTTGTTAAAACTCAGATTTCTGGGCCCCACTTTCAGACTTTCTGATTCCATAGGCCTGAGGTGGGCCCGGTGATCTGCATCTCTAACAAGCTTCCAGGCGACGCCGATTTTGCTGTTTCAGGGACCCTGCTTGGAGAGCCATGGAAGCTTTGGGCAAGCTCTGCCCCACTGCATAACTCAATCTGAGACCTCCATAGATACACATTCCATTGCAACGTAATATCCATTACGCATGTCTATCTACCCCTTCAAACTCTGCGGTCCTTGAGGGAATTTCTCTGTTTCCAGGACAGTGCTGGGCAGGTAGAGAGTGTTGAGAAATATTTTTTTGAAGGATTATATTTGAGAAGCTTTATAACAGGCTTTGATCTGTTTAGAATTACAGAATGTTAGAGCTGATGGAAAATTCGGAGATGACCTAATCCAACCAGGTTGTTCTACAGACAGGAAAACTGAAGTTCAGAAAGACCAAGGGCATTAGATCACACAAAATTGCCCAAGATCACACAGCAGCTAGCAGGTCTTATACTCAACTACTGTGTGCTAATTATCTCACCAGTGTTAATTGAGCAGTTGTTTAGTATACGCTGGACACCAATCTGAACACTATATGCTTTCATTGAATTCTCTGCATTATCTCTTGGTTATCTCAATTAATTCTCAGAACAACCCAATGAGGTCAGACAATTATTGTTTTCATTTTGCACATGCAAAACATGAGGCCCTGGGTGGGTAAATGCCTTGCCTCCGTCATGTAGCTAGTGAATGAGGAGCTGGGCAATGTGATTGGTGAATGAGCTACTGACCACTATGCTCTTCTGCCTATCATGTAGTTGGTGCTCAATGAATGTTTAAGTTTTGACAAGTTCAGTTCCTGTGAAATGAGGAATCACTTACTTCACAGAATTCTGAAGACTAAAATGGAAAACATGTGAGAGCCCTTTGAGCCCGTGAAGCACTGCAGACTGGGAGGTACTGTTGGGAAAAGGGATTTGGATTCTCCGCAGACACCACATTTGGGCTTTTGCAGACACATTTCTTTCTAGCCGGAATGCCCTTCCATGTTCCACCTGCAGCCAGTCCAGGTCTTGCTCTCCCACAGAGCCTTGTTTGGCCTCCCCAGGATGAAGCCTGTGCATCAATACATCTGTGTTCCTTGTACATAGGCATTTTGTCTTTTTCGTTTTTTTCCCTCATTCGTATCCTTTCTTGCTTTTGCAGATGCAAAAGCTTGTTGCCTTACATTGTAACTTGTTGGCTCACACAAGGGTTAGCTCTATTGGAATGCCAGGTGGGGAGCCTACTGTCCCCATGTCTGTACTCCAGGAGCATCCCGTGGAAGGAGACTCCGTGCTGGCTGAACTGGAGCTATTCCCACACAACCTCATGAGAACCTGGCAAGAGGGGCTGGGCGTGTATTAAAATCCCCAGACTGAAAGGCAAGAGGACTGAGTTGGCTGAAGCTCCGTGGTCCCCAAGTCCCATAGCGGGTTCCTGCTAGAAGTTCAACAAGAGCCCAGTCTTCTGTGCTCCCCTCTACACCTTGTCTCCCTGGGACCTGGGCTAGTGGGGTGAAAAGCCAGGACTAATCTAACTTCTGTTGATAGTTGCCTCAAAGTCTTCCTAATCTTTGGCTGGCCAACCATGAGTTATTCTTTCTCAAGTATCCAGGTCCTTCAGAAAGGATCAGGGAACTTCCTGGGGTCACCCAGCTTCTGGAGGAGGAGGGAGGGGGGAGGAGGAGGGGGAAGAGGAGGAGGGGGAAGAGGAGGAGGGGGAAGAGGAGGAGGGGGAAGACGAGGAGAAGGAGGGGGGGAGGAGGGGGAGGGAGGAGGAAGGGGAGGGAGGAGGAGCGGGGAAGGAGGACAGGGAGGAGGAATGTAGCCTTACAGAATCTCACGTCTCTGGACTAGCCAACCAGAGCTGGGCTTTGAATGAGGGGGGGAGGACAGAAAAATCTTGCTCTTATCCCCTGCCCACTACTCTCACTCTCTCTCAATCTCTCTCTCTCTCTCTCTTTCTCTCTCTCTAGATACACACACACACACACACACACATATATCTGGATATATATGGATATATATCCATCTATTTATAGCTACTTTGGGATTGACTGAATTTTCCTCCCTCCTAAGCTGAGCTCCCTCTGGGAACATGGCCCTGGTAGTAATTTTGAGCGTTTGAGTCAGTCTGTGTCATTCTGCACCGGAGGCCTTTTCTTGCTCTTGGTTGTTACTGCCAACTCTCTTAGTTTGTTCTGTATTGCATTCTCAGCTAGGGATAAACTACACTCTATACTCTCTGGCTTGGAGGGGACGATTCACCAGAGGCTGTACCCTTCAGGAATAGTTTCCTGACACGGGAGTGAAGATGAGCTCCATGTCGGCCTTAGTGTCCCTTGCATATTTCAAAGACAGGGTGGGAGCCCCTCAGGCACAGAGCCTACCGAGAACTTCATGGAGATGACCCCGTGCCCCGACATAGTGAATGTGGGTGCTGTAAGCAGAGACAAGTTTGGATGTGAGCCAAGTGGCCACTTTGTTGCTAGTTGCCTGAGAAAATGGAGGCAGAGCCAGGGACAGCCCCTGAAACCCAGGCTGCCTGATGAGGGCTGCATGGCACTGGCTGAGAGCCCACGGGGAAGGAACGCAGATCCCAGAGGTTTTGGCTCACCCTGCAGGGAATTTCTTTTCCCTTCTCCTCTCTGCTGGTCCACACCCTGTTTTCCCTTGGGGTCCAGTCTACTCCCCGGCTCCCCTGAGGAGCCCCATTCTCATAGGGTAGTGGTGATCCTGTTGCCCAGTGGATGTGACCACCAGTTTCCCCAGTGTTGTGCAAGGTACTGCCACGGGCATGCCCAAATCAGGCAGCAAAGGGCTGAGGTTACATGAGTGCTGCAGGCTTAGGCCCAGGAGCCTGAACCATGAGCGTCTCTTTTATTGTTGTCTAGAGAAGAAACATTTTTATTTCAGGCTCCTCAGATGGATACAATTGGTCTGCTTTCCCCTGGGAATGAGGGTGAAGGGGGTGGGCAGGAGCAGTAATGTCCTTTTATGGCTCTTTGGAAACCATGAGGATCGGTCCTAAGGAGTCCACCCAATAATATATATGCCAAGTGCTGTGCCTTTTTGGGCACATGAACTCCAAATCCACTCAGTTCTCTTGCCCTCTCAAAAACATGCCAGAGTGGGAGTGACAGGGACCTTATCACGGGGGAAATATTGAATCTCAATTATTAAAACAAAATAGATTATTTTCAAATCATAAATGATTATGAGGAACAGTTTGCCTGTGATGTGCATCATTTTTGATAGGGACACATAGTTGCATTCCAACACAGGCTGAGAACTGCTCTTCTGACTCACACAAAAGATCACACAAAAGACCTTTGATAATAGATAGTCCTATAAAATTCACTAAGTTGGCTTTGAGTGTTGTCTTTCTAAAAATATTGTAGAACCATGGTATTAGGGCTGGAAAGAATACTAAAGTCATCTAATCCAATCCCTTTATTTTATGGATGAGGAAAGTATATTCAGAGAGATAAAGTGACTTGTTCAAGGTCACACAGTGAATTATGAGTTGGTAATAGAATTGACATTCCCAACTCTTAGTTTAGTGTTCCCCTTTCTGAGGCCACCTGTACCATCAAAATGTGCTGGCCATATGTCCTGTTTATAAAAGGATCCAGGGAAGGAGAAACCAAGCCTCACTTCAGTACCCTTTCCATAAAAAAATAGATTAATTGGCTGGGCGTGGTGGCTCATGCCTGTAATCCCAGCAATTTGGGAGGCTGAGGCGGGCCGATCACCCTAGGTCAGGAGTTCCAGACCAGCCTGGCCAACATGGTAAGACCCTGTCTCTACTAAAAATGCAAAAATTAGTCAGGCGCAGTGGCGTGTGCCTGTAGTCCCAGCTACTCAGGAGGCTGAGGCAGGAGAATAGTTTGAACCTGGGAGGTGGAGGTTGCAGTGAGCTGAGATTGTGCGCTGCACTCCAGCCTGGGCAACAGAGTGAGACTACATCTTGAAAAAAAAATAGATTAATTATAGAGATGAAGCCCTGCCTGGGGCTTTTGCCGTATTGTATCATCCTTCCTTAATATAGCTGGTATTTCCACCACAGCCTTATCTATATTTGAGAATATGTGGAAGCAACTCAAATGTCCAAAAATGGGGATTGGTAAGATAAATTACGACACATCCCCGCAGTGCAGGATCATGCAGTTATTTAAAATGCCGTAGTAGAATAATAGTTATCAACACAGAGACATGCAAGAGACTGTTATGTGTAAAGCAACAGAATGCTCAAGTATATTGAAGTGTAACTTTAGTTTGGAGAAAAGAAATTCATGCATACCAAAAATATTTGAAGGATACCAAATGTTAACAATTGTTGTCGCTGAGTATTGAATTGTGGAGTGATCTTTATTTTCTTCTTTTCTATATTTTCCATTTTTTTTAATGGAGATTTATTACTTTTATATCAGTGAGAAACAAAAGATGTTATTTTTAAGAGGGAGTCTGTATTGGTAAGATTTATACACAGTCCTCCCAACAAGTCTCTTGGGAACACGTGCTGTCCTGCAGCACACACTCCAATCTTCATGTGGCTTGCACGCTGGCTCTGGGAAATGGGAATTCTGATTAGAGAAGGTGAGTCTAGAATGAGCCAGCATATTTAATCTCTCTCTGCTCTCAGTCTTCTCATCTCTCATATGGGTATAATTCATCTGCCCTCTGTGGGGAGAGGGAGAAGATAGGTGTGGGAAGGAGTTATAATTCACACTCATAAGCACGTCAGAAATCTTAAGCCTTTGGCCATAAAGAGCCCAGAGGGAGTTGGTGGTAATGACTGAAGAGACCCTTAGCACAGGCTTCTGGGTTGTAAGAGAAAGGTAGGACTGCATCCTGTTATGCAGCATTCCTCTGCTGGGTTGGAAGTGAGGTGTGGAAATCCCCTCAGCTGATTTTTGGCAACTTTGTGTGGAATAATCTTTAATCGAGCAGGCTTTGCCTTCAAAAAACTGATCAGAGGACTTGTGGGGAGTCTGAGGTTCCTGGCGTCATGGGCTTTACCCCTGCAGGGGGGTCCATGTGGACCAAAATTCAGTTAATAGGTTCTTCTTCCTGGCTCTCTGGGGTTTCCTGAGCCCCAGGAGAAATGTGAAATTGTCTTGTAACCAGACAAACTGTCAATTAAGGGAAGAGAGACCTCCCTCCCATTGACCAAACAATGTAAAAATACAAGCCTTCCTTGGGGGTAGATGCAACCTGGTTCTGAGCATTGGCCCCAGCAAGACTTTGACCTGATCCAAGAGGGTTTGAAATGCTAATCCACTCATTCCTATTCCAGACATTCACAGATTAGAGCTGCTAGTTGATACAATCTACACTCTGGAAAATAGCAACCTGATTACAATTGGTTTTACATGCTCCCAGGAGCCAGGGGCGAGGCCTCTTCCATTGCAACTTGGAGCTGACCACCAGAATGACCTAGGCAGTGGGCCTCCAGCATAAACCTCTGACCTCTGGCTGCTCAGCCCTCTTTCAAGCCTAGACATTGGCAGAGGTCTTGAAGCCAAGCGGGGCAGGGCCTTCTGGACTGCCTGTGATCTCCTGCTTTAATCTCTGTTGCTCCTGATCCTGCTGCCCCAGGGAATCTGAAAGGAGTCTTGCAAATGGAGCTAATGACATGCCTTGAAGGCTTTTGCTGGTGACATCCTCACTGATTTTCATGGCTCAACTCAGATGCTACTTTCACAGTGAAGCCCTCTCTTACCCTTTCTTCATCACCCTTTCCTATCTCCACAGCCTGTATCTCATACCTGACTTAACCCTCATTCCTTTCTGCCAGGCACTTTAGTTGATTGCCTACTTGTCTGTCTGCACCATTAAGCTATAAGCTCCATATCACTTTTTACTGTGTTTTCCTGGTATAGGCATCCTATAAATGCTTGATGGTTTGAAATAAAAGGCTGGGGCTTCATGGTGCTGGACTTCAGCTTTGCCAATTGCTTTGACACATTCCTGGTCCCGCACTGTTTATTCACTTTTCTGAAATGCCTAACCTGACTATGGCAGGCTGAAGCAGTTAAGCAATAAATGAGAATTTAGCAAGAGGCATATGTAACGGACCCCACCTTTTAGGCACTTGGAATGGAGCTAGAGAGAAAGCATTACTTATCTGGAAGAACCCAAGAACCAGTTGAGACAGTGCTAGTAGTTCAGGCTTAGGTCATGGAGACCATCAGAGTGGCCTTTCTGGAGGAGGTAGGATTTGCCTTGGAGCCTTAACAATGGGGAGGATTTGGGAAGGGGGTTCTGAGGTGGCCAAATAGGAACAGCTCCAGTCTTCAGCTCCCAGCGTAATCGACCAGAAGATAGGTGATTTCTGTGTTTCCAACTGATGTACCTGGTTCATCTCACTGGGACTGGTTGGACAGTGGGTGCATCCCATGGAGGGCAAGCCAAAGCAGGGTGGGGCATCGCCTCACCCAGGAAGCACAAGGAGTCAGGGGATTTCCCTTTCCTAGCCAAGGGAAGCCATGATGACTGTACCTGGAAAATGGGGGCACTTTTGCCCAAATATTGTGCTTCTCCAACAATCTTAGCAAATGGCACACCAGGAGATTATATACTGCACCTGGTTCAGCAGGTCTCATACCCATGGAGCCTTGCTCACAGCTAGCACAGAAGTCTGAGATCTAACTGTGAGGTGGCAGCCTGGCTGGGGGAGGGGCATCTGCCATTGCTGAAGCTTGGGTAGGTAAACAAAGCCACTGGGAAGCTCAAACTGGGTGGAGCCCACCACAGCTCAACGAAGCTTGCCGGCCTCTGTAGACTCCACCTCTGGGGGCAGGGCATAGCTGAACAAAAGGCAGCAGAAACTTCTGCAGACTTAAAAGTCCCTGTCTGACAGCTCTGAAGAGAGCAGTGCTTCTCCCAGCATGGTGTTTGAGCTCTGAGAACGGACAGACTGCCTCCTCAAGTGGGTCCCTGACCCCCGTGTAGCCTAACTGGGAGACACCTCCCAGTATGGGCTGACTGACACCTCATACAGCTGGGTGTATGATCCTTCCTCTGAGACGAAGCTTCCAGAGGAAGGATCAGGCAGCAATATTTGCTGTTCCGCAGACTCCACTGGTGATACCCAGGAAAACAGGGTCTGGAGTGGACCTCCAGCAGACTCAAACAGACCTGCAGCTGAGGGACCTGACTGTTAGAAGGAAAACTAACAAACAGGAAAGGAATAGTGTCAACATCACCAAAAAGGTCATCTACGACAAAACCCCATCTGTAGGTCGCCAACATCAAAGACCAAAGGTAGATAAAACCGCAAAGATGGGGAGAAATCAGAGCAGAAAACATGAAAATTCTAAAAACCAGAGTGCCTCTTCTCCTCCAAAGGATTGCAGCTCCTCACCAGCAACAGAACAAAGCTGGATGGAGATTGACTTTAACGAGTTGACAGAAGTAGGCTTCAGAAGGTCGGTAATAATGAACTTCTCTGAGCTAAAGGAGGATGTTTGAACCCATCGCAAGGAAGCTAAAAACCTTGAAAAAACATTAGACAAATGGCTAACTAGAATAAACAGTGTAGAGAAGACCTTAAATGACCTGATGGAGCTGAAAACCATGGCACGAGAACTACGTGATGCATGCACAAGCTTCGGTAGCCAATTCGATAAAGTGGAAGAAAGGGTATCAGTGATTGAAGATCAAATTAATGAAATGAAATGAGAAGAGAAGTTTAGAGAAAAAGGAGTAGAAAGAAATGAACAAAGCATCCAATAAATATGGGACTATGTGAAAAGACCAAATCTACGTTTGATTGGTGTACCTGAAAGTGATGGGGAGAATGGAACAAGTTAGAAAACACTCTTCAGGATATTATCCAGGAGAACTTCCCCAACCTAGCAAGGCAGACCAATATTCCAATTCAGGAAATACAGAGAACACCACAAAGATACTCCTCGAGAAGAGCAACCCCAAGACACATAATTGTCAGATTCACTGAGGTTGAAATGAAGGAAAACATGTTAAGGGCAGCCAGAGAGAAAGGTCAGGTTACCTTCAAAAGGAAGCCCATCAGACTAACAGTGGATCTCTCGGCAGAAACTCTACAAGCCAGAAGAGAGTGGGGGCCAATATTTAGCATTCTTAAAGAAAAGAATTTTCAACCGAGAATTTCACATCCAGCCAAACTAAGCTTCATAAGTGAAGGAGAAATAAAATCCTTTACAGACAAGCAAATGCTGAGGGATTTTGTCACCACCAGGCCTGCCTTACAGGAGCTCCTGAAGGAGGCACTAAACATGGAAAGGAACAACCAGTACCAGCCACTGCAAAAACATGCCAAATTGTAAAGACCATCGAGGCTAGGAAGAAACTGCATCAACTAACAGGCAAAATAACCAGCTAACATCATAATGACAGGATCAAATTCACACATAACAATATTAACCTTAAATATAAATGGGTTAAATGCCCCAATTAAAAGACACAGACTGGCAAATTGGATACAGTCAAGACCCATCACCATGCCATATTCAGGAGGCCCATCTCACATGCAGAGACACACCTAGGCTCAAAATAAAGGGGTGGAGGAAGATCTACCAAGCAAATGGAAAGCAAAAAAAAGCAGGGGTTGCAATCCTAATCTCTGATAAAACAGACTTTAAACAAACAAAGATCAAAAGAGACAAAGAAAGCCATTACATAATGGTAAAGGGATCAATTCAACAAGAAGAGCTAACTATCCTAAATATGTATGCACCCAGTACAGGAGCATCCAGAGTCATAAAGGAAGTCCTTAGAGACCTACAAAGAGACTTAGACTCCCACACAATAATATTGGGAGACTTTAATACCCCACTGTCAATATTAGGCAGATCAACGAGACAGAAGGTTAACAAGGATATCCAGGACTTGAACTCAGCTCTGCACCAAGCAGACCTAATAGACACCTACAGAACTCTCCACCCCAAATCAACAGAATATACATTCTTCTCAGTACCACATCACACTTATTCCAAAATTGACCACGTAGTTTGAAGTAAAGCACTCCTCAGCAAATGTAAAGTAACAGAAATTGCAACAAACTGTCTCTCAGACCACAGTGCAATCAAATTAGAACTCAGGATAAAGAAACTCACTCAAAACTGCACAACTACATGGAAACTGGACAACCTGCTCCTGAATGACTACTGGGTACATAACGAAATGAAGGCAGAAATAAAGATGTTCTTTGAAACCAACGACAACAAAGACACAACATACCAGAATCTCTGGGACACATTTAAAGCAGTGTGTAGAGGGAAATTTATAGCACTAAATGCCCACAAGAGAAAGCAGGAAAGATCTAAAATCGACACCCTAACATTACAATTAAAAGAACTAGAGAAGCAAGAGCAAATTCCAAATCTAGCAGAAGGCAAGAAATAACTAAGATTAGAGCAGAACTGAAGGAGACAGAGACACAAAAAACCCTTCAAAAAATCAGTGAATCCAGGAGCTGGTTTTTTTGAAGAGATCAACAAAATTGATAGACCGATAGCAAGACTAATAAAGAAGAAAACAGAGAAGAATCAAATAGATGCAATAAAAAATGATAGAGGGGATAGCACCACTGATCCCACAGAAATACAAACTACCATCAGAGAATACTATAAACACCTCTATGCAAGTAAACTAGAAAATCTAGAATAGAGGAGGAGCCAAGATGGCCGAATAGGAACAGCTCCGGTCTACAGCTCCCAGCGCGAGCGACGCAGAAGACGGGTGATTTCTGCATTTCCATCTGAGGTACCGTGTTCATCTCACTAGGGAGCGCCAGACAGTGGGCGCAGGTCAGTCGGTGAGCGCGCTGTGCGCCAGCCGAAGCAGGGGCGAGGCATTGCCTCACTCGGGAAGCGCAAGGGGTCAGGGAGTTCCCCTTCCAGGGGTGACAGACGGCACCTGGAAAATCGGGCCACTCCCACCCGAATACTGTGCTTTTCCGACGGGCTTAGGAAACGGTGCCCCAGGAGAGTATAGCCCGCACCTGGCTCAGAGGGTCCTACGCCCACGGAGTCTCGCTGATTGCTAGCACAGCAGTCTGAGATCAAACAGCAAGTCGGCAGCGAGGCTGGGGGAGGGGCGCCCGCCATTGCCCGGGCTCGCTTAGGTAAACAAAGCAGCCTGGAAGCTTGAACTGGGTGGAGCCCACCACAGCTCAAGGAGGCCTGCCTGCCTCTGTAGGCTGCACCTCTGGGGGCAGGGCACAGACAAACAAAAAGACAGCAGTAACCTCTGCAGACTTAAATGTCCCTGTCTGACAGCTGTGAGGAGAGCAGTGGTTCTCCCAGCACGCAGCTGGAGATCTGAGAACGGGCTGACTGCCTCCTCAAGTGGGTCCCTGACCCCTGACCCCCGAGCAGCCTAACTGGGAGGCACCCCCCAGCAGGGGCAGACTGACACCTCACACGGCCGGCCAGGTACTCCAACAGACCTGCAGCTGAGGGTTCTGTCTGTTAGAAGGAAAACTAACAGAAAGGACATCCACACCAAAAACCCATCTGTACATCACCATCATCAAAGACCAAAAGTAGATAAAACCACAAAGATGGGGAAAAAACAGAGCAGAAAAACTGGAAACTCTAAAAACCAGAGTACCTCTCCTCCTCCAAAGGAACGCAGTTCCTCACCAGCAACGGAACAAAGCTGGACGGAGAATGACTTTGACGAGCTGAGAGAAGAAGGCTTCAGACGATCAAATTACTCCGAGCTACGGGAGGATATTCAAACCAAAGGCAAAGAAGTTGAAAACTTTGAAAAAAATTTAGAAGAATGTATAACTAGAATAACCAATACAGAGAAGTGCTTAAAGGAGCTGATGGAGCTGAAAACCAAGGCTCGAGAACTACGTGAAGAATGCAGAAGCCTCAGGAGCCGATGCGATCAAATGGAAGAAAGGGTGTCAGCCCTGGAAGATGAAATGAATGAAATGAAGCGAGAAGGGAAGTTTAGAGAAAAAAGAATAAAAAGAAACGAGCAAAGCCTCCAAGAAATGTGGGACTATGTGAAAAGACCAAATCTACGTCTGATTGGTGTACCTGAAAGTGACGGAGAGAATGGAAACAAGTTGGAAAACACTCTGCAGGATATTATCCAGGAGAACTTCCCCAATCTAGCAAGGCAGGCCAACATTCAGATTCAGGAAATACAGAGAACGCCACAAAGATACTCCTCGAGAAGAGCAACTCCAAGACACATAATTGTCAGATTCACCAAAGTTGAAATGAAGGAAAAAATGTTAAGGGCAGCCAGAGAGAAAGGTCGGGTTACCATCAAAGGGAAGCCCATCAGACTAACAGCGGATCTCTCGGCAGAAACCCTACAAGCCAGAAGAGAGTGGGGGCCAATATTCAACATTCTTAAAGAAAAGAATTTTCAACCCAGAATTTCATATCCTGCCAAACTAAGCTTCATAAGTGAAGGAGAAATAAAATACTTTACAGACAAGCAAATGCTGAGAGATTTTGTCACCACCAGGCCTGCCCTAAAAGAGCTCCTGAAGGAAGCGCTAAACATGGAAAGGCACAACCGGTACCAGCCACTGCAAAATCATACCGAAATGTAAAGAACATCGAGACTAGGAAGAGACTGCATCAACTAACGAGCAAAATATCCAGCTAACATCATAATGACAAGATCAAATTCACACATAACAATATTAACTTTAAATGTAAATGGACTAAATGCTCCAATTAAAAGACACAGACTGGCAAACTGGATAAAGACTCAAGACCCATCAGTGTGCTGTATTCAGGAAACACATCTCACGTGCAGAGACACACATAGGCTCAAAATAAAAGGATGGAGGAAGATCTACCAAGCAAATGGAAAACAAAAAAAGGCAGGGGTTGCAATCCTAGTCTCTGATAAAACAGACTTTAAACCAACAAAGATCAAAAGAGACAAAGAAGGCCATTACATAATGGTAAAGGGAATAATTCAACAAGAAGAGCTAACTATCCTAAATATATATGCACCCAATACAGGAGCACCCAGATTCATAAAGCAAGTCCTGAGTGACCTACAAAGAGACTTAGACTCCCACACATTAATAATGGGAGACTTTAACACCCCACTATCAACATTAGACAGATCAACGAGACAGAAAGTCAACAAGGATACCCAGGAATTGAACTCAGCTCTGCACCAAGCGGACCTAATAGACATCTACAGAACTCTCCACCCCAAATCAACAGACTATACATTTTTTTCAGCACCACACCACACCTATTCCAAAATTGACCATATACTTGGAAGTAAAGCTCTCCTCAATAAATTTAAAAGAACAGAAATTGTAACAAACTGTCTCTCAGATCACAGTGCAATCAAGCTAGAACTCAGGATTAAGAATCTCACTCAAAACCGCTCAACTACGTGGAAACTGAACAACCTGCTCCTGAATGACTACTGGGTACATAACGAAATGAAGGCAGAAATAAAGATGTTCTTTGAAACCAACGAGAACCAAGACACAACATACCAGAATCTCTGGGATGCATTCAAAGCAGTGTGTAGAGGGAAATTTATAGCACTAAATGCCCACAAGAGAAAGCAGGAAAGATCCAAAATTGACACCCTAACATCACAATTAAAAGAACTAGAAAAGCAAGAGCAAACACATTCAAAAGCTAGCAGAAGGCAAGAAATAACTAAAATCAGAGCAGAACTGAAGGAAATAGAGACACAAAAAACCCTTCAAAAAATAAATGAATCCAGGAGCTGGTTTTTTGAAAGGATCAACAAAATTGATAGACCGCTAGCAAGATTAATAAAGAAAAAAAGAGAGAAGAATCAAATAGATGCAATAAAAAATGATAAAGGGGATATCACCACCGATCCCACAGAAATACAAACTACCATCAGAGAATATTACAAACACCTCTATGCAAATAAGCTAGAAAATCTAGAAGAAATGGATAAATTCCTCGACACATACACCCTCCCAAGACTAAACCAGGAAGAAGTTGAATCTCTGAATAGACCAATAACAGGAGCTGAAATTGTGGCAATAATCAATAGCTTACCAACCAAAAAAAGTCCAGGTCCAGATGGATTCACAGCCGAATTCTACCAGAGGTACAAGGAGGAGCTGGTACCATTCCTTCTGAAACTATTCCAATCAATAGAAAAAGAGGGAATCCTCCCTAACTCATTTTATGAGGCCAGCATCATCCTGATACCAAAGCCTGGCAGAGACACAACAAAAAAAGAGAATTTTAGACCAATATCCTTGATGAACATTGATGCAAAAATCCTCAATAAAATACTGGCAAACAGAATCCAGCAGCACATCAAAAAGCTTATTCACCATGATCAAGTGGGCTTCATCCCTGGGATGCAAGGCTGGTTCAATATACGCAAATCAATAAATGTAATCCAGCATATAAACAGAACGAAAGACAAAAACCACATGATTATCTCAATAGATGCAGAAAAGGCCTTTGACAAAATTCAACAACCCTTCATGCTAAAAACTCTCAATAAATTAGGAATTGATGGGACGTATCTCAAAATAATAAGAGCTATTTATGACAAACCCACAGCCAATATCATACTGAATGGGCAAAAACTGGAAGCATTCCCTTTGAAAACTGGCACAAGACAGGGATGCCCTCTCTCACCACTTCTATTCAACATAGTGTTGGAAGTTCTGGCCAGGGCAATTAGGCAGGAGAAGGAAATCAAGGGTATTCAATTAGGAAAAGAGGAAATCAAATTGTCCCTGTTTGCAGATGACATGATAGTATATCTAGAAAACCCCATTGTCTCAGCCCAAAATCTCCTTAAGCTGATAAGCAACTTCAGCAAAGTCTCAGGATACAAAATCAACGTGCAAAAATCACAAGCATTCTTATACATCAATAACAGACAAACAGAGAGCCAAATCATGAGTGAACTCCCATTCACAATTGCTTCAAAGAGAATAAAATACCTAGGAATCCAACTTACAAGGGATGTGAAAGACCTCTTCAAGGAGAACTACAAACCGCTGCTCAAGGAAATAAAAGAGGATACAAACAAATGGAAGAACATTCCATGCTCATGGGTAGGAAGAATCAATATCATGAAAATGGCCATCCTTCCCAAGGTAATTTACAGATTCAATGCCATCCCCATCAAGCTACCAATGACTTTCTTCTCAGAATTGGAAAAAACTACTTTAAAGTTCATATGGAACCAAAAAAGAGCCCGCATCGCCAAGTCAGTCCTAAGCCAAAAGAACAAAGCTGGAGGCATCACGCTACCTGACTTCAAACTATACTACAAGGCTACAGTAACCAAAACAGCATGGTACTGGTACCAAAACAGAGATATAGATCAATGGAACAGAACAGAGCCGTCAGAAATAATGCCACATATCTACAAGTATCTGATCTTTGACAAACCTGACAAAAACAAGAAATGGGGAAAGGATTCCCTATTTAATAAATGGTGCTGGGAAAACTGGCTAGCCATATGTAGAAAGCTGAAACTGGATCCCTTCCTTACACCTTATACAAAAATCAATTCAAGATGGATTAAAGACTTAAATGTTAGACCTAAAACCATAAAAACCCTAGAAGAAAACCTAGGCATTACCATTCAGGACATAGGCATGGGCAAGGACTTCATGTCTAAAACACCAAAAGCAATGGCAACAAAAGCCAAAATTGACAAATGGGATCTAATTAAACTCAAGAGCTTCTGCACAGCAAAAGAAACCACCATCAGAGTGAACAGGCAACCTACAAAATGGGAGAACATTTTCGCAACCTACTCATCGGACAAAGGGCTAATATCCAGAATCTACAATGAACTCCAACAAATTTACAAGAAAAAAACAAACAACCCCATCAAAAAGTGGGCGAAGGACATGAACAGACACTTCTCAAAAGAAGACATTTATGCAGCCAAAAAACACATGAAAAAATGCTCACCATCATTGGCCATCAGAGAAATGCAAATCAAAACCACAATGAGATACCATCTCACACCAGTTAGGATGGCAATCATTAAAAAGTCAGGAAACAACAGGTGCTGGAGAGGATGTGGAGAAATAGGAACACTTTTACACTGTTGGTGGGACTGTAAACTAGTTCAACCCTTGTGGAAGTCAGTGTGGCGATTCCTCAGGGATGTAGAACTAGAAATTCCATTCGACCCAGCCATCCCATTACTGGGTATATACCCAAAGGACTATAAATCATGCTGCTATAAAGACACATGCACACGTATGTTTATTGCCGCATTATTCACAATAGCAAAGACTTGGAACCAACCCAAATGTCCAACAATGATAGACTGGATTAAGAAAATGTGGCACATATACACCATGGAATACTATGCAGCCATAAAAAATGATGAGTTCACGTCCTTTGTAGGGACATGGATGAAATTGGAAATCATCATTCTCAGTAAACTATCGCAAGAACAAAAAACCAAACACCGCATATTCTCACTCATAGGTGGGAATTGAACAATGAGAACACATGGACACAGGAAGGGGAACATTACACTCTGGGGACTGTTGTGGGGTGGGGGGAGGGGGGAGGGATAGCATTGGGAGATATACCTAATGCTAGATGACGAGTTGGTGGGTGCAGCGCACCAGCATGGCACATGTATACATATGTAACTTACCTGCACATTGCGCACATGTACCATAAAACCTAAAGTATAATAATAATAATAATAATAATAATAAAAGAAAAAAAAAGAAAAAAAAAAAAAAAAAAGAAAATCTAGAATAAATGGATAAATTCCTCGACACATACACCCTCCCAAGACTAAACCAGGAAGAAGTTGAATCTCTGAATAGACCAATAACAGGCTCTGAAATTGAGGCAACAATTAATAGCCTACCAACCAAAAAAATCCCAGGATCAAACAGATTCACAGCCAAATTCTACCAGAGGTACAAAGAGGAGCTGATACCATTCCTTCTGAAATTATTCTAATCAATAGGAAAAGAGAGAATCCTCCCTAACTCATTGTATGAGGCCAGTATCATCCTGATACCAAAGCCTGGCAGAGACACAATAAAAAAAAGAGAATTTTAGACCAATATCCCTGTTGAACATTGATGTGAAAATCCTCAATAAAATACAGGCAAAACGAATTCAGCAGCACATCAAAAAGCTTATCCACCAAGATCAAGTTGGCTTCACCCCTGGGATGCAAGGCTAGTTCAACATATGCAAATCAATAAACGTAATCCATTACATAAACAGAACCAATGACAAAAACCACATGATTATCTTAATAGATGCAGAAAAGGCCTTTGACAAAATTCAACAGCCCTTCATGCTAAAAACTCTCAATAAACTAGGTACTGGTGGAACGTATCTCAAAATAACAAGAGCTATTTCTGACACACCCACAGCCAATATCATACTGAATGGGTAAAAACTGGAAGCATTCCCTTTGAAAACTGGCACAAGACAGGGATGCCCTCTCTCACCACTCCTATTAAATATAGTGTTGGAAGTTCTGGCCAGGGCAATCAGGCAAGAGAAAGAAATAAAGAGTATTCAATTCGGAAAAGAGGAAGTCAAATTGTCTCTGTTTGCAGATGACATGATTGTATATATAGAAAACCCATCATCTCAGCCCAAAATCTCCTTAAGCTGATAAGCAACCTCAGCAAAGTCTCAGGATACAAAATCAATGCGCAAAAATCACAAGCATTCTTATACACCAATAACAGAAAAACAGAGAGCCAAATCATGAGTGGACTCCCATTCACAATTGCTTCAAAGAGAATAAAATACCTAGGAATCCAACTTACAAGGGATATGAAGGACCTCTTCAAGGAGAACTACAAACCACTGCTCAACGAAGTACAAGAGGACACAATCAAATGGAAGAAAATTCCATGTTCATGGGCAGGAAGAATGAAGAGCTTGAAAATGGCCATACTGCCCAAGGTAATTTATGGATTCAATGCCATCCCCATCAAGCTACCAATGACTTTCTTCACAGAACTGGAAAAAACTAAAGTTCGTATGGAGCCAAAAAAGAGCCCGCATTGCCAAGACAATCCTAAGCCAAAAGAACAAAGCTGGAGGCATCACGCTACCTGACTTCAAACTATACTACAAGGCTACAGTAACCAAAACAGCATGCTACTGGTACCAAAACAGAGATGTAGACCAACAGAACAGAACAGAGGCCTCAGAAATAACACCACACATCTACAACCATCTGATCTCTGACAAACCTGACAAAAACAAGAAATGGGGAAAGGATTCCCTATTTAATAAATTCCCTTTAAATAAACAAAGGTGCTGGGAAAACTGGCTAGCCATATGTAGAAAGCTGAAACTGGATCCCTTACTTCCACCTTACACAAAAATTAATTCAAGATGGATTAAAGTCTTAAATGTTAGAACTAAACCATAAAAACCCTAGAAGAAAACCCAGGCAATACCATTCAGGACATAGGCATGGGCAAGGGCTTCATGACTAAAACACCAAAAGCAATGGCAACAAAAGCCAAAACTGACAAATGGGATCTAATTAAACTAAAGAGCTTCTGCACAGCAAAAGAAACTACCATCAGAGTGAACAAGCAATCTACAGAATGGGAGAAAATTTTTGCAATCTACCCATCTGACGAAGCGCTAATAACCAGAATCTACAAAGAACTTAAACAAATTTACAAGAAAATATCAAATAACCCCATCAAAAAGTGGGCAAAGGATATGAACAGACACTTCTCAAAAGAAGACATTTATGCAGCCAACAGACACATGAAAAATGCTCATCATCAGTGGTCATCAGAGAAATGCAAATCAAAACCACAATGAGATACCATCTCACACCAGTTAGAATGGTGTTCATTAAAAAGTCAGGAAACAACAGGTGCTGGAGAGGATGTGGAGAAATAGGAACACTTTTACACTGTTGGTGGGACTGTAAACTAGTTCAACCATTGTGGAAGACAGTGTGGCAATTCCTCAAGGATCTAGAACTAGAAATACCATTTGACCCAGCCATCCCATTACTGGGTATATACCCAAAGGATTATAAATCTTGCTACTATAAAGACAAGTGCACACGTATGTTTATTGTGGCACTATTCACAATAGCAAAGACTTTAAACCAACCCAAATGTCCAACAATGATAGACTGGATTAAGAAAATGTGGCACATACACACCATGGAATACTATGCAGCCATAAAAAAGGATGAATGCATGCCCTTTGTAGGGACAGGGATGAAGCTGGAAACCATGATTCTCAGCAAACTATCGCAAGGATAGAAAACCAAACACTGCATGTTCTCACTCATAGGTAGGAATTGAACAATGAGAACACATGGACACAGGAAGGGGAACATCACACAGCGGGGCATGTCATGGGGTGGGGGGATGGGGGAGGGATAGCATTAGGAGAAATATGTAATGTAAATGACGAGTTAATGGGTGCAGCAAACCAACATAGCACATGTATACGTATGTAACAAACCTGCACATTGTGCACATGTACCCTAGAACTTAAAGTATAATTAAAAAAACAAAACAACAACAACAAAACAGTGGGAAGGATTTGGATGGATCGGTCTATAATTTTCCAAGTACATAGAGGAAAGAACTTGGGGTGCATGTTAGAAGATTTGAGTTCATTTTCTAACATTTACCTACCTACTATATGGCCTTGGACAAGCCACCTAACCTCTCAAACTCTTATTTTTTTAAAATTTTTTGAGGTCTCACTCTGTCACCCAGGCTAGAGGGCAGTGGTGCAATCACAGCTCATTGCAGCCTCAAACTCCTGGGCTCAAGTGATCCCCTCACCTCAGCCTTCTGAGTAGCTAGGACTACAGCTGCATGCCACCACTCCGGGCTAATTTTTAAGTTTTTTATAGAGATGAGGTCTCACTGTGTTGTCCAGGTTGGCTTCAATCTCCTGGGCTCAAGTGATTCTCCCACCTTGGCCTCCCGAAGCACTGGGATTACAGGAATGAGCTACCATGCCCAGTCACAAGCTTCTTATTTTCAAAAATGGGAATCATAAGAAATGTCTGCTTTGCTGGCCCTATGGAAGTGCTGGTGACATAAAAAATGTGAAAGCCCTTTGCAAATGAGAAAATGATGTCAATATTACTAATTATCATCCCTTGTATCAGTAGACTGTACGGACACAAGATCTGCCTCCATGATGGCAAAGGCACTGTACTTTATTTGGTTTAGGGCTGCTGGGTGTCTGATTTCCTGTAGAAACCTTTGGTGTCTTTCTGACCCTGCCTGATTTTTGCATGAACTTCAGCCATGAAGTTTTGCTTTTTTTCAAGGCCTTCAAGTGCTTTAAAAACTGTCTTTCAATATTACAAAATACTAATACATTTTATGTAATTATACAACACCACACAGTAACATCACACATTTATGTTTTAGTTTATACATAGACACAAATACATATTAAAACCAAAATTTTCACAAAACCAGACATCCTTGCTATATCTAAAATACTGACCTTCCCTCCCCTTTCCTGTTCAACTATTTCAATTAACAAATTCTGGTTCAGTCTACTAAATTGATTTCAAATCTTACTATTAAAAGATGTATGTGATCTATACATGTAACAAAATTGCACATGTACCCCATAACTTTGTACAACTAAAAAGTAAATAAAAGAAAATATTACTCAGATGGTTGGAAAAATAAAAACAAAAACACTGTTCTGGAGCACACAAAGAACTATCTTAGGAAACAAGATATATGGAGCAAAAAACTAGAAAAGATACACAATGAGGGCTAAGTTCAATTTGGACTGTAAAATCAGTAATTTGGAGGATAAAGCTAGGAGGTTCAAGTTGTTTGCAAAGTTTTCCTGGAGCACGTGAGAATGAATCTGCCTTCAGTTCCTAGTCTACTGTAGATGGGGGAATGCAGTAAGAGAATTAAGCGGAATGGTGTTGGTAGGTAAGAAGGTAGGTAAAGCATGCACATAGGCTAACTATGGCAGAAGAAATCAGCATTTTTGCTTGTGGAACAGGAAAAGCTTATAGGAATTGTGTTGAGCAGTTTTGGGAAATCTGGTCTGTTAAGTAGTAGGGTCAGTCTACAGAAGGCTTTTGAGTGGCAGGCTGAGAAAAATAAAATTGATGTGGCAATTTGGCTTGATGTGGTATAATATGGGATGCCATTGGCAGTCACTGAATAGGAGAGTGACTGGTTGAAAGTTGTATTTTGGGAAGGATAATCTGGTAGCAGTAATAAGGACCAACATTCCTTCATATCAGACGGATGTGTTTCTTTTTTGTCACTAACAGACATGTCACGTATTTTCCCTTATAACTCAATAAAAACACAGTAAACTAGAAAAAACTTTCCCTCACTTCCCTCCTTCCTACCTTCCTTCCTTCCTTCCTTCCTTCCTGCCTGCCTGCCTGCCTGCCTTCCTTTCTTTTTCTTTCTGTCTGGTTTTAGCTGCCTTTATCATTAACAAAACTCTCCCATGCCAGTGGCTCCTTTGTGAATTCATAAACAAATGAAAATCTTAGCAGAGCAGAATTTCTAGAGAGAAGTGCCAGGTATGTAGCACTTCCAATACAATGCTTGGAGCAACAGCTAGGTCAACAGCCAGCCTGGGGTATCTCTTTTTAAGGGTGCCTGTGATAGGCACCATTCTAAAATGGCCCCAAGATTCTTTACCTCAGTGTACATGCAACGTATAAGCCTCTCCTGAGTATAGGCAGAAAATATGAATATAAAAGGCAGCACTCTCATGATTAGGTTATGCTATATGGCAAAGGTGAAGATGTTTTGCAGATGCAATTAAGGTCCCTAATCAGTTGAGTTTGAGCTAAACAAAAGGGATATTATCCTGGGTGGCTTTGACCTAAACAGGCAGACTCTTAGGTTGTTTTCGGGAAGCAAACAACACTGTGAACTGCCTATGAAAAGGCCACAGAGCAAGAATAGGAGGGTGGCTCTGGTAGCTGAGAGTGAGACCAATCCAACAGCTAGTAAGAAACCAGAAACTGAAGTAAGTGAATCCTGCCAGTAAACTAGTGAGCCTGAAAGAGTACCTCAAGGCTTGGATAAGATTGCAGCCCTGTTGAAGCCTTGATTTTAGTCTGATGAGACCCTGAGCAGAGGACTCAGCTAACCCGTACTTGGACTTCTGTTGGACAGAAACTGTGAGACAACAAATGGGTATTGTTTTGAACCACAATGTTTATCATAATTTATTACACAATATAGAAAACTAATAGAAGACTCTAATACATCACTGGCATAGCAAAGCATCCTTGAAAATGTAAGAAGATAGGACTTTTTAAAAATGGAGAATTATCAGAGGAGATTATGCAATAATAGGGTTAGAAGAAATATGACCAAATTATTGGAAAGAGAATCAGACTGTCAAAAATCATATTCAATAATTACTAGATGTCACTACCTTATAGGTGTTTTGTTTTTTGGGTAGAGTATGCAAGTTTGGGACCAGAGCTGAACTGCTCAAGAAGCTGGGGAGATAGGGAACTGCCACTTGAATCATCTCTTTCTATTTCCTTCTGATTGGTGCATAGCTTCTCTCCTGAATAAATGATGAACTCTTATTTGTTTGCTTTTAAAGACTATGAGTTTAGACGAGACTTGAATTCTTAACCACCTGTATTCATGCCAAACTGCCAACCTTCTCAGAGTTCTCAGATGTGTAATCTGGCTTTGGAAACCTCCATGAGCATCAGTTCCTTTCTCCTTTCTTTAAAGTAGAAGACTCCATTGTTGCCACCTGGTTTAGCAATGAAGGCTTGAGGTCCCTGAGAAGGCTTCAGTTTGAGAAAAGAAGAACTAGGGGATAGAGTGAATGTGAGAAGATCTATGTTGCTGAGGGAGATACACGTTATGAAAGAATGGATGAAGAATGATATATGAACTTGAGAGAACTGGCACACTTGCATTGATTTCACCATGTATGGTGATAGAATCAACTAACTTGAAGTCCGAGTCACTAACTTGGTAGATTTGATTTATATGTAAGATTATTCAAACGGTGCCATTCTACAGGACTGATTGTGGGAAACTGAACTAAAAGGCAAGAGGGAGGAATGCATAGTTGGTAGCCTATAAATAAAGGAACAAGAAGGGGCTGAAATTAGCTTACAGCTTGTTTACAACCTCCCTTGGAAGGATGTGGCATAACAGACCCAAGCATCAGGAGCTGGGATAATGAGGAAAACAACTGAGGTTTGAAACAGTGTCCCACTTCTCGTATTCCTGTGTGGTGTGTGCTACCCTGACAAAGAGTGGGGATTTTCTGATTTTGTCTGCCACGCTGACCTTTACCATGTTTACTTTTCAGTTGGTTTGGGGAAGGCGTTTGAACTTTGCAGTATGAGCAAGTTCACTCCTCCTCCACTTTCCTTTTTTCTCCCCTCTTGCCCAAAATGGTTTGCTGAGTGACAAATAAACACAAGTTGTTTTTACAGGTGTAAAACCAACAGATCAAATGCTGGCCTGTGTCTGGGCTTGTGAATGGGGACTGTGTTATGTTTGGAGAATACCACCGCATCATTTACACTTGCAAACCCTTTGTAATCTTAATCTCTTTGTTGCTTTTATGTTATACTGGCCCCCCAAGGTTAAAGAAAGAGATTTAGACCTTAAACACAAATCCAGCCTTCAAGCTCTGGAATTATCTTTGCCTTTAAATGCAGCTGATCAATGCCCATTTCTTTTGAAAATAAAACCCTTTTGAACCTTGAAAGCCTTCCACTGTTGAGCTATGCCTAAGTGCCACATGGGGGAATGGGCAGAAAAGAGCCCATTTTTCCCTTAGTGCTTGCATTAGGGGTCCCAGAGTTCAGTCCGACGCAATCAATTTAATTGGCGCTAGCTCTGGTGACAAATTATGCTGGTTTACACTCCAGTGTAGCAGAGATTCCTCAAACGCAGGGGAAGAAGGGAGATACACTTCTTGGTCTCTACTTAAAGAGGGCAACAGTATTGGAAAAGGAGCACATTTAATTTATCACTGTCAGAGCAGGTGCAAAGTTTAATTCTAACTAAAAGCATTAAACAATTAACCCAGACAGTCAGGCCTTCTGAAAATGCTCAGTAGCAGGGAACACATGGACCAGATTACCAATGGAAACGTCAATGCTTCTCTTTTATTCCGCTGAATATCTTCCTGCACTTTTTTTTAAACAAAGAAAAGTCCCAGAAATACAATAACTTCTCAGGTCTTTTGGTAGATGTCTGAATTGAAAGGGTCAGATAGGACATCACCCTACACTCAAAGACCAACAAATAACTGTCCCTTGAGCCCTTGTTGATTAGCTGTGAGAAGAGAAATAAGTCATTTGATTTGGAAGCTTCTATAAGCTGGTTGCTCACCTTTTTTATGGTGAAGTATATTACCATGCAATATCTATTCCACTAATTTGAATTGTTCTGCAGTATCCAAATCCCTGGAGATCATCTGTTATTGTGGTGGGGGTGTGGACAAGGGAATGAACCAGGAGATAAGAACTCAGATAGCAACGAAATCCAATTAGACATAGAGATGAACCCTGCTTCACAGATACTTAGTATGTTTTCTTTCTGTAGTTGTTGCGCTGACCAGATAATCATTGAATTTTAGAGCTGTAAGGTCCTTGGAGAACTTTGAGGCTTAGCCTAAAGGATGTCATCGTGAGAACGTCGAGGCCTGCAGACAGGAAGTTTCTGCTCAATGTTATGTTGCTTCTGCAAAGCTCTCACTATGGGCCAACTCTTCTGACTTGGTGCAGGCAGTTAAAGAAAGATTATGGGCTTTTGAAATGGTCAGACCTGCCTTTGAATTGCGACTGTGCTTGCTTCTTACTTGACATCTTAGCGTGTACACTGGATGTTGATACACTCCTTGGGAGGTAATTCAAGTAACTCATCCAGCCCAGTATGTGGCACCTACAGCCTTCGTCTTGTGTTGGTTCCTGCCTCTGTCTATCCAGGTGCTCAGATTAACTGAGAGGCTATAGGTAAATCACCTGGTCCAGTGCCTGACACACATAGTTGCAGTGTATTTTCAACTCTTTAGTAAATCAGGAAAAAAAAGTAGTAAAAAATCACTTAACTTACGATGCGAATGCTTTGGAATTTTGAAAGCATTACCTTTTTCTAGCTTAATTTATCAGTTTAGATCTGTGTTACTCAGTGGAAAGGGTAAAGTTGAGTTTGTTTTTCTTTTAATTGTCTGCTTGAAGATATCTGGCCTTTGAGCGACCTTACAGATCATGGTCTATCCTCCTCACTTTGCAGATGAGGAAACGTAGGCCACATGTGGTTAAATACTTTACCAAGGGCACAGTGAGCTACCATGGCTAGCCCTATCTGGTGATCTCAAGTAGGGGTGATCTCTAGTGATCTGGAAGTGGAGGTCCGGATCCCTGTCAACTCAGTAGCCTCCACCCCTAACCATGCAGAACCTCATGGCTCCACTGAACACACTGCAAAAACTACAGGGCGCTGTTTGATATTGTTACACAGGTAATCTGGTGTAAGTTAAGTTACCAGATTGCTGTATAGGAGAAAAATGTGGTGCTGCTCAGCATTTTGTATAAAATAACTACTTTAAACATGAGATTCCCTAGTTTTTATTTTAAATATGATATAGCATTAGAAAACATTTTAAGAAACAAACAAAGAAACCATGTATCATTTCATGTTCATTCCCAGCATCAAATTTATGGCACAGAGCTTCGTTTGAGGGAGCTGACACAGTCCCATGATTGGAAAGGATTCAATGTCTGGGTTTTAATTCCACAATTTGGGCCTCAATTTCTATTTTGTGCAAAGGTTCCTTCCTGATGCCTTTCCTTAGTGTGTGAGCAAGTACTGAGTGGAGCATTTGTATGAATGTCATCGCTGGAAACTTGGGATCCTCCTGGAGACAAGCACTGTACACTAAATGCAAGGGGAATATGTTTACTGAGTGCCTACTGCATGCATGGTTTTATTTAATCCTCACAACTTTGTGATGTAGGCACTCTTATCCCTACTTACAGAGATCGGCACTGGAGAGAGATAAACCCCACAGTCACCAGGGAGAGGAGGAGCCAGGATTTGAACCCAGTTCCATCCAAAGCCCATACTCTTTGTAATCTACATGTTGCTGTTCAGTCTGTGGCCGCTCTAGATTTATGTTACCAGAATGACATGTGACTACAGTCTCAGCAACCGTAAGGATGGAAACTGCCCAAGGGGTGCATGAGGTCATCTGTTGCTGATGTTTTTCTTTGGGATCTATGGTCAGTAAGACTTTTTTTTCTTTCTAAGAATGTATGTTTTCATGATCTAAAACATTTTTGTCACTAAGGAAGTGTTCAAAAGAGATTGCCATGAGTTGATTGCATGTTGCTCCCTAGGAAGAAACATACAACTGGGATTTTTTTTTTTCCTCTGTGGGCTTTGCCAACTTTTGGAAGCCCAGCAGCCGCCTCTTTATAACATTCAGTGTCGTGAGGTTTGGAGGGCTAGAGACTAACGGCCATCTTTTAGAAAAACACAACCTGCTCACCCGACAGAGTCATGGAAAAGAGAGAAGGATAAAATGATGATGCAGGTGCTCACACATTCCCCCTTCCCCTTCCCATCAAGGAGAAGACAAGGTGAGGCCTCAACAATGGTTCAATTGAGGTCTGGAGCAGACATGCCTTCCAACAGTGGCCAAGAAGTATGTAATTCCAATTATTAGTCCAACTCCCAAAACTCTAATTTATTATATCTAATTGAAAAATAAGGGATTTTACATGCATATGTCTTGTCCCTTATGTCTCCATTATTTGCTTTACTCATTCATGTAGATTTAATTGCCATTTCACAGCAGTCTCCCTGAAATCTGGTTAGACTGCCTATTGCCGCTATAATTTCAGAAGCCTTATATACACTAATGGTATTAACAAGAGCTGCCCTTCTCTTGTGGTCTCATTGTTTTGCTTCTCACTGGGCCTCTTCGTCTCTGTCCATTCTGACATCCACATCCTGCTCTGACATCCACATCCTGCTCTGACATCCACATCCAAGGAGACCTATTTCACGAGGGTGGGGTGAAGGCTCATGGGCCTCCTAGAGCCATTCCAGGAAAAGGTCTTGGGGCAGCATAGAAAAAAATGGTGAAGGTCTAGTTTATCTCAAATTGTGTTTCAATATTACTGAATTTGAGCTATTTAAACCTTGATGAAAAATAAATAAAATTTTGAAAAGTTGTTAAGTAACTTTTTCCTAAATTTGAAATTTTTGTGTGTGTGGGGGTGCTAGGGAAGGGTCTGGGTGTATGTTTAAGTTGCCTCCTTATTGCCCTTATCTTTTAAAGCAAAACTAGGAAAAAAAAAAAAAACACCAAAATCTGCAAATACAAATAACAAAATGCATTTCCCTATGGTAGGATAAACATTCAGCTGTGTCATTTGCAAGAACTCAATAACATAAACAAAAATAAACCAAGCAATTTTCATAGTGAGTTTTTGTGTTTAGTATATGAAGTATTTCTGGATTGTCATCAAGCCAGCATTTATGACCACTTTAAAGAAATAAAAATTTTAGTAACAGAAAATTATAACATCGTCCAGCTCTTGATGGGGGACTTGGGAGGAGAGAAAACTACAAATGATCTTGGAAAATAGAGATACATTTTTCCGAGGCATGTGAGGACAGAGAAGAGAGAAGGGGCTGCCCAGTAGAGCCCAGTACCAATGCAGGATTTCTCAGTGTGAAGCCCAACTTTCAAAAAGGCTTTGAATTAGCTTTCTGTGGCTAAATAAGTAGCCATTAAATCTTGTCTTAGAATTTACCCTTCTCCTCTAAAAAATGGGAATTCTTTTATGATTCCTGTCCCTGGGCTAAGGATTTAATCAAATCAGCCAAAGTTTCTACCATCTTAGAAATAAAGCACATAAAGTTGACCATAGGTCTCATTTAGCATATAATTGCAACGTTTCCTTACAGTTAAAAAAAAAAAAAGAAAAAATCTTAAAACCTATTTGGTTTAACTCTGGGAAAACATGAAGACAGAATTAAAAGCATACTTTTCTTATGTCCCGTAGAACACGTTCATTTTCTTTTCAGTGTTGAAGTTCTTCTTCCCATTTACCTCTATATACATTTTATTTCTTTTTTTTAAATTTTGCTTTAAGCTCTGGGATACATGTGCTGAATGTGGAGGTTTGTTACATAGGTATACATGTGCCATGGTGGTCTGCTGCACCTATCGATCTATCATCCAGGTTTTAAGCTCCACAAGCATTAGGTATTTGTCCCAATGTTCCCTTGCCCTCCACCCGCCGACAGGCCCTGGTGTGTGATGTTCCCCTCCCTGTGTCCACATATATTTCATTTCTTCTCGATACTCTGTCTTGAGTCAGCAGTTGCCTTAGCTCCAACTCTGGTTCTATGCGCTCCATCACCCACTCTGACTCTCTAAGAGTCACACACAGGGCATTACAGCCTCTCATTCTTGCATCTATTTCAGAATATCCACATATGTTCTCTTTACCACTAAACTTCATGTTTGCCCAAGTCTCCAATTCCCTTCAGGGTATTTTAATTCATCATTCTTTCTCTTCCAGGTGGCAGTATTCAAAGCATGAGGTGAGAGTTGTTCTTTTCTAGTATTCATATTTCCAACATGATAAGGTCTGTAATTTTAATTCTGGCAGGAATTAACAACCTCCTTGTTATATTCCTAATTAGTTTTTCATCAAAATCACCGTTAGTGTCTATTCGTTCCTTTATTCTGTTGAGGCTTTCCTCCCCCATAGCTGACAAGCTAGAGTTGGTGGGAGAGGGATTCCAAGGAGGTTTTAGCTCTATTAAAGACTCCGTGGACATATATTTTCCTCCATCCAATTAAAAATTTCCCCTAAAACTATCCCTGTAGCTTTGACAGAGCTCGCTAAATAGCTCAACTTTTCAAGAAAGACCACTATAATGTCCTTCTCATTTGGATTCACTTGTTGGGTTCTAGGCTTTGCAAAACATCCAGTTATCATGCAGGTAGATTACAAAACTGTTCAATGAAGTTTCTTTATCTAGTTACACAAGTATTACCTCCTTTGTAACCTCAAAATAATTAAAATAATATTTAAACAAAGCATATTTTGGCTTCACCCAAGAGAGTTTTGACTCAAGACTTGCTTGTCTTTTATCTATTCTTAGGAGGTAGATTAGCTATTTTTGTTCCAGTAAGATTTGTAGTGACATGTTCTTATTGAAATAGAGTAGACCAGGCTTATTTCCAGTTTTGCTGGGTCTAGATTCTACTCCAAGATTTCTTCCCTCCAAATGCTCATTGTTTAATTAACTTGTACATTGCCTAAGACTAGGGACCTGGGAAGAAATCTCAAGAAAAGGTCACAGTTGGATAGAGAAGTTTACTACTGTGGTCTATTACTGGGTTTTCTCTACTTTTTCTGTGAGGTTTCTAAGGGACCAAGAGAGCAGTTGTCAATATGGTTGTGTTTGAGTTCAGACTCTTACCATGGACTGATCAGATCTGTTCAGAGTGACAATCTGAAAGACTCACACATTCTGAACTCTTGGATTTGGATATGGGAAATTTTTGATTGTCTATGGTAAGTAGAGTCCTCCTCCCCTTGTAATTATAGGGGCAGCAATCATTTGAGTATAGGGATCTTTAAAGATGCTAACCCACCCCTTTTCTTCTACTCCTGCAGGTTGTGCAAGGTGCCCGAAGGGGAATGTGGTGCTGAAATTCAGCAGTGCTAACTCTGACATGCGGCTGTAGAGGGCACCATTTTCTTTTATCTTTCCTCACTTTCGTATGTTATTTAAAAAAAAATCTTATTTTGAAATAATTTCAATCTTAGAGGAAAGTTGCAAGAATAATGCAGGGAACACTTATACACCTTTTACTGAGATTCAACTATTTTTAATGTTTTGGCACATTTGTTTTATCTGTCTATTGTATTGTTTTCTGAAACATTTGAAAGAAGGTGTCATATTCTTTGTGCCTTAATATTTCAGTGTGTATTTCCTAAAGGCAAGGATATTCTCTTATGTAACCAGAATATAGTTATCAAATAATAGGAAACCTAACAGTGACATAATGCTTTTATCTACTTGATAGTCCTTATTTTAATTTTGTCAATTATACCAATAACATTCTTTATAATATTACTTTTTCCTCAAGTACAAGACCCAATCCAGCCTTATGTATTGTATTTAGTTGTGTGTTTTTTCTCTTTTAGTTGTGAATGCAGTATTTCTTTAAACTTTCTTTGTCTTTCATTATATTGATATTTTTGTAAAACACAGACGAGTTATTTTATAGAACATTCTTCAGTTTGGGTTTATCTGATAATTGCTCATGAGGAGATAAAGGTTATGCAGAATTCTTGGCCAGAATTCTGTATGTGTGATATTGTGTGCTTCTCAGAGTAACTCAGGTAGAGACATATGATCTGTCTGATCCTTATTGTTGAGGTTAATTTTGATAACCGGATCAAAATATTGTCTGGTTTCTCCACTGTGTAGTGAGTTTTTTTTAAAAAAACCCTTGTAATGATTAAAAAATCTGTGGGGACACACTTTTAAGATCACAGTTTATGACTCATCAAATCTTGAACCCAAAATTTAACAGTCATTTATAATTCCTGCTCATTGATGGTTTAATATAGTGACTTTTCATCTCTACCATGTCCTTCAAATTGATCAGTCAGCATTCTATTGTAAGAAAAAGCCCTCCCCTTTCTTTTATATGTATATTCTTCTATTTATAATCAATATGGACTCGTGAATTTTTACTTTTTACAGTGGATTATAATCTGTTATTTATTTTGATGCTCAAATGATCAGTGACCCGTGGGGAGATTTTTCAAGCAGCTCCTATGTTTTTTTGACATGTTTCCCTCATTTTTTGAAGGACTTCCTTACTTTCTGGAGTAAGAGGATGTTCTAGGCTTGTCTTGTATCATCTCTGTCCCAGCCATGCAATAGTCTATCTCTCCAGGGAGACCCCTGGTTCCTTTCCGAGGAGAATGGAATTTAGAAACCAAAATCCAAATGCTAGCTGTGCTCACTGTTATTGGCATGCAATTACTTCTAGGTCTTTTTAGCAGATGAAGCTAGACTATGAAAGAAGTTTATACCCATACCTTTAATTAATATTCCCCCACAGAGTTGCATTTTTTCTTATTCTTATTCTATATTTGTGTCTATTCCACATTGAGAACTTTGGATCCCCAAAACATCAACATGTTTACTCATTTGCTCAATCCTATGATACACATATAATACTTTCAAAATTGCTATGCACATACCGCTATAAAAACAAAGTTAAGAGGAGTCCAAGATTTGTTTGTAGTTTTATTTTTCCCTAGATTTAAGGTATACATGAAAGTACTGTGTTCAAAACTTACTTGTGAGGTAGGAGACCGCAGGATTTATTGCCGTGTTCTGATGGAATAAGTAAAGAAACTGTCAGGAACCAGCAGATGGTGACAAAAGTGATTCCTAGCAACCCTCATTACTGATTAGCATAAGACACTCCCACCAGCACCATGACACTATACAAATGCCATGGCAACAACCCAGAAGTTACTGCCCCTTTCCATGGCAATGACTCAGAAGTTACCATCTCTTTCCTAGAAAGTTCTGAATAGCCCACCCCTCAATTTGCAGTAACTCATCTCATAATTTGCATGTAATTGAAAGAAGGTATCATATACAAAAATCAACTCAAGATGGATTAAAGACTTAAATGCAAAATCGAAAACTATAAAAACCCTAGAAGGCAACCTAGGCAATACCATTCTAGATAGGAACAGGCAGATTTCATGACAAAGACACCAAAAACAATTGCAACAAAATAAAATTTGGTAAGTCGGATCTAATTAAACTTAAGAGCTTCTGCACAGCAAAAGAAACTATCAACAGAGTAAACAGACAACCTACAGAATGGGATAAAATTTTTGCAAACTATGCATCTGACAACTGTCTAATATCCAGCATCTATAAGGAACTTAAACAAATTTTCAAGAGAAAAGCAGCCCCATTAAAAAGCAGTCAAAGGATAAGAACAGGCGCTTTTCAAAGGAAGACATGCATGCAGCTAACAAGCATATGAAAAAAAGCTCAGTGTCACTGATCATTAGAGAAATGCAAATCAAAACCACAATAAGATACCATCTCATACCAGTCAGAAGGCTATTATCAAAAAGTCAAAAAATAACATGCTGACAAGGTTGTGGAGAAAAGGGAATGTTTATTTACTTTTGGTGGGAGTGTAGATTAGTTCAGCCATGTGGAAAGCAGTATGGTGATTACTAAAAGAGCTAAAAGCACAACTACCATTTGACCCAGAAATCCTGTTACTGGGTATATACCCAGAGGAATATAAATCATTCTCCCATAAACACACATGCATGCAAATGTTCATTACAGCAATATTTACAATAGCAAAGATGTGGAATCAACCTAAATGCCCATCAGTGACAGATTGGATAAAGAAAATGTGGTACATACACACCATGGAATACAATGCAGCCATAAAAAAGAATGAGATCATGTCTTTTGTGGGAACATGAATGGAGCTGGAGGCTATTCTCCTCAGCAAACTAACACAGGAACAGAAAACCAAATACTACATGCTCTCGGTGGGGGCTAAATGATGAGAACTTATGAAGACAAAGAAGGAAATAACAGACATTGGGTTCTACTTGATCGAGGAGGGTTGTTGGAGGGAGAGCAGCAGAAAAGATAACTATTGGGTACTGGGCTTAGTTCCTGTGCAATGAAATAATCTGTACAATAAACCTCCATGACATGAGTTTACCTACGTAACAAACCTTCACATGTACCCCCAAACCTAAAATAAAAGTTAAAAACAACAACAACAAAATGATTGTATATTGATATTGTTTGGCTGTGTCCTCACCAAAATCTCAACTTGAATTGTATCTCCCAGAATTCCCATGTGTTGTGGGAGGGACCTGGGGGAGGCAGTTTAATCACGGGGGCTGGTCTTTCCTGTGTTCTTCTCATGACAGTGAATAAGTCTCACGAGATCTGATGCGTTTATCTGGGGTTTCTGTTTTTGCTTCTTCCTCATTTTCTCTTGCCACAGCCATGTATGAAGAGCCTTTGCCTCCCACCATGATTCTGAGGCCTCCCCGGCCACGTGGAACTGCAAGTCCAATTAAACCTTTTTTTGTTCCCAGTTTGGGTATATCTTTATCAGCAGCATGAAAATGAACTAATACATATATCTAAAAAAAAAAGAAACATAATAATGAAAAATGTGGAATATAAGTGGATATAAATATAGTTTGCAATAGTCCACAGAAGTGGCTCTGGGTGCACCGTGTATGAGTTACCCCTGCTCCACAGGAGCAGCTCCAGTTCAATAAAAGATTGCTGTCTAACTCCACTGTCTCACCCTTGAATTCCTTCCTGGGCAAAGCCAAGAACCCTCCTGGACTAAGCCCCAATTTTAGAGCTTGCCTGTCTGTGCTGTGTCACTTGCATTAGTCCTTTGTTAAAATATCATTCAGTATATTTATATTATTAATTTTTAAAATAGATTTATTTTTTGTTTTCATTCAATTTTAATATTTTACTGTTAATTTTATCTTTTGAAGATTAAAAATTCAATTAATTACATTTAATTTTATCTTTTGAATATTAAAACATTAGCATGTCTAAAAATCAAAATTATATACAAAAGCACACTGAGAGAAGTTTCATCTGCTCTTATTCCTTTAACCCAAACTTTTATTAGGTCGGTGCAAAAGTCCTTGCAGTCTTTGCCATTAAAAGTAATGGCAAAAACCACAATGACTTTTGCAGCAGCCTTACCTGTGTAGGTTACCAATTTTAGTGTTTCCTGTTTTATCTTTTCTGTGCTTTTGTTTTGAAAAAAAAAAAAACCCCACAAAAACATATTTGTGTATGCTTGACTGCCCTCCCTCGTGTATAAAAGATAGCATACAGAACACCTTTTTGTACATTATTCTTTCACTTAACAATACACGCAAAAAATTGTTCCATATCTCTTCATAAAGATCTTCCTGTTTTGTGTGCTTGTTTTTAAATAGTTGCTTCATTATGTGTATATGCCACAGTCTAACTAACTCATCTTCTATGTTTGGGCATGTAGATGGTTTTCAGTATTTTGTAATTACTGACACTGCTGCATTAATTTGTATGTATTTTTGTATTGTCAGAGGTGTAACTACAGGGTAAATAACTAGAAGTGGAGTTGCTGGGTTGAAGGGTAAAATGTACATGCAATTTTTGTTAGAAATTGCCAAGTTTCCTTTCATACAGGCTATACAACTTTGAGTTTCCACCAGCAATATATGAGAGTGAATCCTGGTAACATTGCCATAGAGTGAGTTGTTAGGATTTTGATTTTCTGTCAACCTGATGAGTGAGAAATGATATTTCATTGTATCTTTATCTGCATTTATCTTACTTGGGATGAAGTTGAATGTTTCATGTTTCAGAGTTATTTTTATATATTCCGAGGAATTGTTTGTTCATATATTTTGCTCATTTTTTTCTATGATTTTTGCTTTTTAAATCAACTTTTAGAAGTTCTTTAAATATATTTATATCTTTTTTTACATTTTTCTTAATTTACACATAAACACACTTATCCACCCACATATGTGCCTGTGCAAGTGTGGGGTTCTTAACATTCTTTAAATATTTTTTCCCAATTCTTTGTTTGTCTTTTGACTTTACTTATGATTTTTTTTTCCTAGTTGAGCTGCCTTGTTCCAATTGGTTTGCTAAGAGTGCATACCTTTTTTCTAATTCTCAGAAAGGTGCTGTACGTTCTGATGTGTCCTGTGTCTTATAGAAGTTGGCTGCAGGAAGAGAAGCTGTGATTCCTGGAAACTAGGACATTCTCCAGAAGTTCCTTTTTTTTTTTTGGTCTTTTTTTACTCTCTAGGAATGTGGTTTCATGACTGTGCTTCTCTTTGATAGCCTGCTGCATTCTACTATCAGACTATGGGATGTTTCTCCGAGGCTCTTTGTGTTTTTCTCATCTGAAGCTCTAACTTGGCCCTGACTTGTCATGATACCAATTCTGGTACCATCTATAGATTTAGTGAAGTAGCCGTTCAAATTTATTTATTTTTCATGTCCACAGGCCCCTATTCTGCCTTATATTCAGTTTCTGATAAATTTTGACTCACTTCTACCATGCTGTTTTATACTTTCCATTTTTTCTTTTCTTTTCTTTTTCATTCTTTTGTTTTGAGACAGGGTCTTGCTCTGTTGCCCAGGCTGGAGCACAGTGCCATGATCATAGCTCACTGCAGCCTCGATCTCCTGGGTTCAAGTGATCCTTTCACTTCAGCCTCTTGAGTAGCTGGGACTAAAAGCCTGCACCACCATGCCCAGCATGAGGTCAAGCAATGTTGCTCAGGCTGCTCTCAAACTCCTGAGCTCAAGTGATCCTCCCACCTCGGCCTACCAAAGTGCTGGGCTTACAGGCATGAGCCACTGTGCCTGGCTTGTTTTCTATTTTTTCTACCTGTCTGTTTCTTTCTTTCCTCTGTGGTCTACTTTGGGGCTGATTCTTTTTTCTTTCTTGTTCTCTTTGTACTTTAACAATTATAAACTCTATTTCCATTCTAATTAGAAATTTTAACACAAATAGTTGATTTACTAAAGTCTAAAGTTAATCAAAATCGTTATCCTCTTTCTGAAAAATATATAAACTTATGTCTTAAGTTTTAACACTTAAGTATTGTTATAATACTTTCCCAACTAATATGTTATTTTTGTCATGTGTTTAAGTCCCATCTGATGGTTAAAACTGTAGAAGACATAATTATTATTGTTACATCTTAAATAATATTTGTTTAGATTTATCCACATATTTACTACTCTATGGAATGATGCTAAAGCATCATTAAATAGTTAGTGTTTAAAAAATTTAGTTGTAAACATTTGTAATATTTAGTTGTTAACATTTGTAATATTTAGTTTTAAACATTTGTAATAAAATGAACGATTTAAGCATCCAACTTAACAATGTATACAAATATTAGAATGATTCCAAAGGAAACAGAAAGAAGGAAATAATGTAAATAGGACATATAGTTATATTACACCCTTTAGCTTAATACCCACAAATTCAAAGTCAGCATGATATGTGATTTTCGCCAGGCAACATATAATTTTATATATCGTACACATATATGTTACATAAGGGATTTGTCATAGGGAATTGGCTTTAATCAATTGTAGGACCTGATTAGGCAGGCTCTGTAAGCCTGTTGTCTTCGTGTTTGTTGTTGGAGCTTGAAGTCCCCAAGTGGTCAGGAAAGAAAGATGAATGCAAAGTGAGGGAGATGAAGGGCAAGCTGGGCCCCACAAGTACAAGCTGGAAACTTGTGAAGTTGGACTGAAACTCGTACCAGTTCTTGGTGCCTCTGACCTTGGCAGCATGAGTGTTCTGCAGAACATGATGCCCTTTGTCATGAAGCTAAACATACATGTCTGGTCCACCATTCAGAGAAACTGAAGGAGAATCCAAGGGAAAGTAGGGCAGTTGCAGGCCCCAAGCTGCTTCACACCAATGAAGTGAGTCAGCAGATCAGCAACAATATGTTTCAATTACAAGGGGACTGTGCTGTCCTCCAAAATTTCCTGAGACTTTCCTTGTTACCCACCCTACCTGGGAACATACAAGAAAGGGAATTCTACAGAATTTGCAAAATGCAGTTTATCCTAGTCAAATTGACATGTTACATTGCCATCAGAAAACATTCCTTCTTGCATCAGAAACCTTTAATCTAAGATTATTTTTCTTTAGCTTGAAACATAGCTTGTAGGATCTCCTTTGGTAGACATTTATTGGTAGCAATTCTTGGCTTGTGTTTGTTTGAAAATTCTTTCCTGATATTAGAAAGATATTTTAACAGGGCATACAATTCTAGATAAACACAACAGATACTTTCATCAACAATTTGAAGATACTTTCCTCACTGCTTCAGGATGCCATTGCTACTGCCAGGCGCTCAGCTGTTAGTCTAGTTATCATTCCTCTGAAATAATGTTATTACTTCCTCTGGCTGCTTTTAAAATCTACTTCTTGTCTTGGGTATACAATATTATCACAATCATGTACCTAGGTGTGTATTTCTTTTTATTTTTTTGAGCTCGGGGTGTGTTCCAAATTTTGAGTCTGATTTATTAGCATTGGTAAATTTTTGTTTCCGTTATCGTTCTTATTTTTACATACTGTCTCTACTTCATCATCTTTTTATTGTCATTCCAGGCTTTCAGTTGGTTATATGTCAGGGCTATATAAGAGTTTTCCGTTTTTGTTTTTTTAAAAAAGTTAATTTAATTGCATTGTGCTTAGAGGCTGTGACCATTGAAATTCTTTGAAATTTGCTAAGACTTGCTTTATGACTCAGGTTGTGGATTTGAAGAGGTCTGAAAGTGAAATCTTTTCACTTTCAAATCTTGTCTCATTTAATGATTTAAGTATTTTTGTGTAGAGTTATACTTTATAAAAATTGAAGGCAGTGACCATATGCCTTCAATTTTTATGTCTATTACACCTAACACATGTCAAGAATGCATACTTATATGTTTGGCAAACTATGATTCTAGTCCCAGCTCAGCTATCTACTAGCTAATGCTCTTGTGGATGTCTTGCTGGGTTGTTACTGGCTCTCCTGGGAAGTCTAGGTACCAGTTTGCTCCAGCATGAAAAATAACTTGAAAATTTCTTGGAAAATAACTTATTTTCCTTGGAGTCTGGCTTTCCTGTTGTAGGATATTTCTACCTGTGTGCAAACTGGGATTCCTAGCATACTGGTAATATAAGTGAACTTAACTTATAAGGAGCCTCGAAAATTTGGTATGAATTTTCCCTGGTGCTGAGTATGTATTTATTTCATTGTTAATTATTTTCCCAGAATCTGGAATGCACAACAGAATAATTTTCAAAGCACTGTTTAAAGTCTGTTTTGTCAGCATCTTAGTCTATTGCAAAACCTTTTTTTGTTGTGGCTCTTCTTTTATTTCTTGTTTTCAGTTTTTTCAACAATCTTCTCTTTTTGTTAAAGACTTACAGTGCGAAATCTTGAATAAAAGAATGAGTGGCTAAGTGAATCCCTATGAGTGAATAAATATGATGCTTTGGCCAGTTGGGCCCAGTCACAATTGACACTCCATGCGGTGGAGACCGAAGGACTAGAATCACCATTCCAAAGGATTAAAGTTTAACTCTTACCTTTACAATAGGATAGTGATATTCTTGGGACACAGGAGGGCCAGACTCAGAAGGCAGCTGGTTTGATAACATTCCAGAGACTACCTATGGGTTCTGTGTGCCCCCAGTGGGGGGTAAGAGGCCACCAGTACCCTGGACACCCTTTCTTGTTTCAGAGCAGCATAGAAATGTTCTTGGCCTGCTGTCTAGAGGTCATCCTTCCATACCTGCGAGAGCATCTTCAGCTGAGTTGCCCAATCCTGTTCATCTTGGAAACTACAAAAATGATGGGTGGAGAGAGATGAGCTGGGATACTTGGCTATAGAAGTGTTGGCCAAAGAGTTGATAGCTCCTGTAAAGTCTTCATGCAGTACCAGGCACACAATGAGGTCTTATTTAAAATCAGTTATCACCAACATTGCCACCGGCATTGCAATTCTGATAGAATCCTGTTTGTGCATTTATGCTAACCACTCCCCTTCCCCTACCTCAGGTGATGTGTATCCACATTGGCTACATATGGGGCATTACTTGTTTTGTTAAAAACACTTAGATTAACTCTCTTTCTCCTGTTGCTGTCTCCCTCTCCTTTCTCTTTTTGATAGAATATGAGCTAGGTATAGAATCAGGTTTATGGGAGGGGACCTCATAATTTGAATATCCCCCTATATTCAAATAAAAAGTTATTTGACTATATTGAAGAATTCACAGCAGCTTAGCCAGGATTTACCCGTTTCCTCCCATAACTCACACGATTATGCTAATTCAGAAGAAATGTGTTGATGCACTATTAAAAAGCATGATCTGTTTTCAGCTTATGGGTAAAGAGGAGAGCAGCAGCCTTTAGTGGCCGTGTCAGTTTTGCCCGTATTATTATGTGCAGATGTGCCAGCTGCCAGTAGGCATTTTCTCTCTGATAGCGCTAACCACTTAACCGTGGGTCAGCGAGGTGCAGCTCTCAGCCAATGGATCTAATTGCAATCCTTCTATGTTCCCTGTGATTGCAGGTTTCTCCAGCTCTATAAACAAATAGTAATCAACTAAACCTGTTACCTCTGAGCAGAGACGTCACGATATGAAATATTAACTGTTCAAAATACAGTAATGATGGTAAAACTGTATTAGTTTCTTGAAAATAAAGAAAAAAATTTGAAAAAGAATGAAAAATCAGAAGCCCAAGAATTGGAATTCTAAAGGGCCCTCTGGCTCTTTTCCCTTGACATAATGAAAAATTGCATATGTATATGGCATGTTTTATGTGGTCAGATACAGCATAAATATTGTGTACATCTTTTGCTGGAGTAACAATGCATTAGCAGCATCACAAATAAGCTCTGCCTCAGCATCTACATTTTTATGACATTTTTATGTTAATGCAAGTCAAACTTATGTTTTGTGATGTATCTAATCCACCCCAAATTAATTCATTTGTATTCCTATAATCCAATCAGCTCTAGCCTCCCCTGCTGAAAAGTTAGATATAAAGTCCAAGGCAGAAATATGGCAGTATGTCTGGGTCCAGGGAGGCTTTGGTTTTAGGAGATAATTTTCTCTTTTGGCACATGGAGGCAGTGTGGGTTTAGATGGGTAGCACTGGATAGGGGCAGTGGTGGAACAGGGGTGGAGGAGTTATCCTATGGGTTGAAGTTACCAATGTTAATAATACAATGCCTTCGTACACTTAATTTTATTATCTAATCTTATTGATGTCATTTAATAACTTTCTCATCCATTCCAACTGATAATCTCTGCCATGTTTCCTAATCTCTGTGCCAGGATTCTACCAAGTACTTAATGTATGCTAGGTATTATGCTAAGCATTTGTTGAGTATCTGCAGGGTACAATGTATGTGCAACATTTACTGAGTATTTACTGTGTAGAATGTGTATGCCAGAGCTGGAGACCAGCTTTCACCTAGAAGTTCTATTTTGCCCATATCAGCCCACTAAAGATGGAATAACCATCAGAACTTGTTCAGAAGTTTTGGATCATGGTGCAATGCCTTTTCTTGATTTTTTCTGAGACTGAGCTGGAGATGAATGAATACCTCCAGAAAAGTGACAAGGAGCTATTTAGTGTAGTGGAAGAAACACTAGACTAAGGAATCTTGAGTCTAGATAGAAAAGCATATTGATGAACAGCCCACACTTTTCAAATTAAAGAAGACACAAATAAATGGAAAGACACCCCACATTTATGGATTGGAAGACTTAATATTGTTAAGATGTCAATATACTCAAAGTGATCTACAGATTTAATGCAATCCCTATAAAAATTCCAATGATTTTTTTTTGCAGAAATAGAAAAACTCATTCTAAAATTCATAATTCACATAGAATTTTAAGGGACCCCAAATAGCCAAAATAATCCCAAAAAAGAACAAAGTTAGAGGATTCACACTTCTGGATTTCAAAGCTTACCATAAAGCTAATCAAAACAGTGTGGTACTGGCATAAAGACAGCCAGATAAACAAAAGGAATAGAGTATGGGGTCCATAAATAAACCCTTATATATATACGTGATCAAATGATTTTGACAAGCATCAAGACCTTCAATGGGGGAAAATACAGTCTTTTCAACAAACGGTGCAGGGAAAACTGGATATCTACATGCAAAAGAATAAAGTTGGACTCTTATCTAACACTATACAAAATCATTAACTCAAAATCGATCCATGACCCAAATGTAAGACCTAAAACTACAGAACCCTTAGCAGAAGACATAGAGCAAAATCTCCATGACAGTGAATTTTGCAGTAATTTCTTGGATATGACACCAGAGGCACAGGCAACAAAAGAAAAAATAGACAAATTGAACTTCATAAAAATTATATAACATTGTGCATCAAAAGACACTATCATCAGATATCAGCTCTGGTATTAAAAAAAAACACTATCAATGGAGTAAAGTGGCAAACCCACAAAATAGGAGAAAATATTTGCAAATCATGTATCTGATAAGTACTAATACCACGCTATGTAGACAATTTCTAAAACTCAACATCAAAAACACAAACAATCCAATTCAAAACTGGGCAAAGGACTTGAATAGATATTTCTCTAGAGAAGGTGTGTGAATGGCTGACTAAGCACATGAAAAGATGCTCAACATCACTAATCATTAGGGAAATGCAAATCAAAACACAATGAGGTATCTTATACTCACTAGGATGGCGACTATCAAGCACACACAGAGAAAACAAAAAGTGTTCATGAAGATGTGAGGAAATGAGAACACTTGTGCACCTTGGTGGGAATGTAAAATGGTACAGATGCATGGAGAATAGTATGGTTCCTCAAAAAATTAAAAATAGATTTACCGTATGATCCAGCAATTCCACTTCCAAATATATATCCAAAAGAATTGAAAGCAGGGTCTCTAAGAGATATTTGCACAACCATGTTTATAGCAGCATTATTCACGATAGCCAAAATGTGGCAGCAATGCAAGTGTCCATGGACAGATGAATGGATAAGCAAAATGTGGTTTATACATACAATGAAATATTATTCAGCCTTAAAAAGGGAGGATACTTTGATCAATACTACAACAGAAGTGAACCTTTAGGACATTATGCTAAGTGAAATAAGTCAGAGACAAAAAGACACATACTGTATGATTCTACTTCTAAGAGACAGCTAGAGTAGTCAAAATTATAGAGACTATAGTCTCTATAATTCTAGAAAGCAGTGTGGTGGTTGCTAGGGGCTGGGGAAAAGGAAAATGGGGAGTTATTGTTTAACAGATAGTGGTGATAGTTGTACAACAATGTGAATGTAATTAATGTCACTGAATTGCACACATACAAATGGTTAAGATAGTAAATTTTATGTTACATGATTTTACCACTATAAAAAAATTGGAAAAATGTCTGTGCTTTGAATAGAAATGCTATACAATCAATACGCTATTGTAGGGTTCAAATTCTCACCCTACCACTTCACTTACCAATTCAGGAAAATGACTTCGCTACTCTGGGATTTCGTTTTCTTATCTATTAAATGAAGATAACATAACTCATTCAGTTGTTGAGAAATATTGAGTGAAGGTATGTAAAATAATATCTGGCACATAGGAGAAACTTAATCTGTGTTAGCTACTGGCATTGTTATTTATAGAGTTTTTGAAGTTTAGAACAGTGAGAGTCCTTTAGGCCAAGCTTTTAAAATCTAACAGATGAAGAGAACTGTAGGACTGAGGCCCAGAAGAGCTAAATGGCTTAGTCATAGTCACACAGCTACATGGGATGAAGCCAGTATAAGAACATTGGTTTCCAGATTCCCAGGACAGTGCCTTTCTAGTGCATCTGACTGCCTTTTTATTTTATTTTTTTGCAGAGAACAAATATAGGGTTTAATATAAAAAGCCTGTATCTTTGTGACTGCCCTACAGCATGTAGCTCAGGACAGGTGATCACCGACCACCTCTTAGCTTCATTGATCTTGAGATGAAGGTGCAGTGTGTCCCCTGGCAGCCTTTGGTGATGGACGTCAGGACCAAAGCCAGCTGGCTTGAGCTCCTCCCTCCATCTCTATCCTGAATAGGCCCTTCCCCTGAGCACTTTTCCCAACTGCCCCAATCTCTGCTGGTGTTTAGATGAATCAGCTGACATCTACCTGGGGGATGTCTGGAGGAGTCCAGGAGCTTCCAGGAAACAAAGGATAGAACTCCCATCTTAACTTTGCTCAGAGCTGGGTTTGCACAACTCCAAACATCTTGCCAGAGTTTGATCAATCAAGTTCTGGTGTGCAGCAAAAGGAAAGAGGCCTCAATTTAGACTGGAACCAAAGACTGAGGATGTTTTTTTCTTTTGTTCCATGATTTCAGCTCTCTGTAGAAATGGCTTCCACTTCTATGTGATTCTTTGTCTCTCCACTGCTTTAACCCTCTTGATTCATCTCATGTCTTTGCCTGTGAGGTTATAAGGTTGCTTTGACCGGGTCAGGAAATTGTAGGACAGAGGCTCCTGCCAACTGAGACCGCAGGATAGGACTTTCTTCCTTGAGCTCTCTGGCATGATGCAGGATTGGAATCTTCTGTCAATTTGCATGTAGTTTTAGTGGGTCCATGTGGTTTATATTCAGGGGAATATTGTCAGTTATTTATATGAGAGGAGAGAAAATGGTGGTGGTGGCAGTGGTGGTGGTGGCAGCGGTGATGTGTGTGTGTGTGCGTGTGTGTGTGTGCGTGTGTGCAAAGTTGGGGGTGGGCTTGAAGGGATGGAATTGGCTTGAAAATCTGCAGTGGGCTCTTTTCTCCTTTAACACTGATGCTGGGTAATTAGCAAAATGCGCACAGGGTTTTATCCATATTCATGCGCCCTTTCTCACAAGCATAAACAATCCAGTCTCTATTATTTCCTTGCGTGTGCAGCTCCCCCCTCCCTGCCACCTGCAGAGCCCTGTTCTGCTCTGTTCACATCATTCGGGCTCTGGTTGGGGGTGGGGTAGCCTGGGCGTGGGCGTGGGTGGAGGACTCCACAGAGAGCAGAGGGAGTAGGTCTTCTCCACAGCAGCATCTGTGCCAGGCTGGAAACTTTAACAAAGTGCATTCACAGCTATGATTACACACAATCTTTAAGAGAACTCTATGGAGTAGGTAGGGTTGCATAATTATTGCTGTGTGAAAAAATAGAAAATGAGGCACAAAGATGGGGCTATTCATTGGTTTGCCCTTCCAGATCCATTTCCCCTTGCTGCTTTGCCTGGCTCTCTGCTCTTTCTTGTAGGCTGACCTTAAGGGACCCCTTCATCCCTTGTAGATTTTATGTGAGATTAGACGGCACTAGGAGGCAGAGGTTGAGGTTTTATTACCACCTGTCTGGTGGTGGCAGTACCTGTGTTCCCATAGATGGCCACATTGCTATTGGTGGCTGCTTTTCCACACCTACACCTTCCACTATTTTTCAGCAACCTTTTGAATCATCTTGCCCCATTCAGATCTACGGCTGTTAAAGACTTAGTGTGGATGCTAGCCCCTTTGCCATTTCTTACTGGTTCCCTGAATTCTCCCCACATATCTATAAAAAGTTCTTTCCCGCATTCTTCTCTATTAAACTCTTTGAGTAAGCAGCCGATGCCTGCTGGGACCTCAAATGGCAAGATGAGTGGCTTGCCAGTTACCACACAGCTAAGTAGGGAAAGCCCAGAATTCCTCCTTGTTCATCTGGATTGTTTTTGTTAGGTCACGATGTCTCATCACTGCATCACTGGTGTCTTCTTCATTCCTTCTCAGCAGGCTGTGAAACCACCAGCACATAAGAGATTTGGATCCTGTCCCATCTTTCCCACTCTTTATGAATATTGGATTTCATGGTCTGACTTCTTTGTAGAAGCAGGAACCCAAGCGTGGGCATAGACAGTGTGAATGGTATGAGAGAAATTCAGGTTTTTTTTTTTTTTTTTTTTTTTAAACCTGTCTGTTCTGTCATCTGAGGAAGTACCACATTTATGAGTGCAATGCAAGGAGATGTGGGTGGAGTCGTACAGTCAGAAGTAGCAGATGACGATCATGTCCATTCACTTTCAATTCTAATCTCTCTGTGCACTTGGGGATTTGCTAGCCTCTCTGAATTCAGCATTTGGGAGGTGTGATCACTGCGTTTTCCTCTTTCTTCATACATGACGTGAGAGCAAACTGCCCACCCAAACACTCTACTTCATAATGCAACAGGGTGAGATCGATCTTTACCACATTCATCTGACTTAACAGTCCCCGCTCTTCTTTCCCTCACCTGGGGCACAGGTGGAGAAAAGCAAACCACATGCTTCGTGGGGTTTCCAGGGTGAAGGGCAGAAGGAAACTGTACTATGCTGCTCTGTTTTCTTGCTTTCTTTGAAAGGAAGTTCAGTACAGAGGTACACATCCTTTACACTCCAATTTGATAATTATTTACCAGATGGTTTCTGTGAACCTAGCACATGACAGGTCCTAGAAGGGATATTGAAGGAGCATGTGGCATAGTATTTGCCTTCAAAATACTTACATGTTTATTAGGGAAATATGGCCAACCTGGGAAAAACCCCAGGCAGACGTGCAAGATAGTTTATGTGCAAATGCTGAAGGTAAGCAATTGCTGCATGACATACATGACTGTGACATAAAGAAGATGGTCAGGAAGCTGCTGGGGAAAGCCTCATGAAAGAGATTCCAGAAGGAGTGGAAGGATTTGGCACCACTGGTCATTGAGTTTGTTATGACTACAGATTTCTCTCCTTTGGGGCTCAGAGTTCCTTTCCTGGAAGAGACACAGACATGTCCTGAATTTGGTCTTTAGAGCCATGTGTGTTTTCTTCTCTATACTTACACCATTGCCCAAGCTGCAACCTTTTTTGGCTTAGGTAGTCTTTTCTTTCTGCCCTATGTGACAGAAAAAGTGGTTGGTGACAACATGCTTCCCAGTGGTGGGTAAAGTATTTCCATGAAAAGACATTTATATCCAGACACTTGGTTACTGAGTTTATTCTTCTCCTAACACCCCAAAGGCAGACAGTAGCTTGAAAAAAATCACTAAGAAGCCCTTAACCTTGTAACATACAGTTTTTGCTAAAAATATATATTAATAATATATTATTGAGCGAGCATAGATGAAGAAGGCCAGGGAGGGAGGAAGCAATAAGAGTGTGAGCGAGGTCAGTGCTCTTTGCCCGCAGACTCTACAATCAATAAGATCTGGTCAATAACTGCTTTATTACTGCACTACCACCCGGAGCAAAATCATTTTTAAATTAAGAATATATTTTGCAAAACTGAATTAACAATATTGAATATTTTGCTCTTTGATATGACTAGCCTTCAAAATCAAATTATTAAGTATGGAAAATGCTTACTGGGTGAAGTTTTTCTTTCTTCTCTCTCCTCACTTTTCCAACCACATTCCCTCTCTCCTTTCCCTCATGCTAAACTCCACTCCTCCGCTCCCCCCAACAACCCCCGCCTTACAGCTTGGGAAGGAAACAACAGCAGATTTTTGAGATCTCCGGCACAAATGTGGATGTAAATTAGTATTGAATCCAGCACATGAAAATTAAGAAAAAGAGATGCATTTACTTGAGTCCAACAAAACTGGTGCATTTCCTCTGAGAGAAAGGACCAAGTAGAGAAAATTGGAATTTTTCCTCTTGGGTAAAACTGATGCCAAAAAATCAACCTTTGGACTTCTATAATGTTTGGCAAGCTATGAAATCTCACCATCCCTCCCCCACTCCTACCCTTGGTTACCCTGGCTCCATCCCCTCTTCACTTCTCTCCTCCTTTCTCCCCAGATGGAGGGGACAGAGGAGAGTTTTATATGACTCATGTAGTGCAACTTTAAAGCATCCATAAAGCCAAATCTTCACCCCCCACCCCCCAAAAAAAAGAACACTACAAGAAGCATTCTGGGTAAGTCTTTTATGCAAAAGTGGGTTATGAAGGCAAATGTAGACTATGACTCTGAAAAGTGGTAGGTGATGTTATTAGAATTGATTGTGTAGCATCTTTGTGAAAACGTAAGGTTTTGGTGCTCACATTTTCAAAGATTATACTAAGCTCCTCTTATCTCTTCCATCTTCTTGGGCCACTTATCACTGTTTACCATTAACAATTTAATCTTGTAGGTTATTAAGTTTGGTTTACTTAAACTAACAACGAATAATAGAGAGAATAAAAAGTTTTACTGCTCAATATTGCTTATGGTAAAAAGAAGCCCATCAATGTGCTCCATATTTTCTGGTGAAAAAATAATACTTATTGGGCATGCAATGGCACGTTGACTTGTCATTGACGTCAGATGACAGATTTGTGTTCTTTGAAAAGGGGCATACGTTCAAAATAATTGTGTTTGCTGAAGATGAAAAGAGAAAAAGAGAAAGAGAGAAAGACAGAAAAGAAACAAAAGAAAAGGGAGGGAGGGAGGAGGGAAGGAGAGAGGAAGTAGGAAAGAAAAGACTCCTCTTGAAAACAGGAAGGGAACTAGCATCTATTTAGTGCTTTCTCTGAATTAGTGGCTTCTAATTCTAATTTAATTTAACCTTTCAAATTCTAATTTAATCCTTCCAACAGCTCTTGAAGTTTGTCTCTATTATATAAGAGCTCAGATGGTTTAAGCAATAAACATTGTTTAGCCCTTACAATGTGCTAAACAGTGCTATGCTCTGAAGAAATAGACAAAAGATCACAGTCTACTGTTAGCTTGCTGACATTTTAGTTTATCTTGACTGAATCCTAAGATTGGATTATTGATCAGGGAGGGCTGGACAGGGAAATAGAGAATTCAAAGTTAGTAAGAGCTTCAACTATCTTTCCCTGCCTGATGTTCACGTCCTGACGCAAACTCTGTCTCAGAACCTGAATCTTGCCTTCTGGTTCTGCTGTGATGATTTTTGTTCTGGCCATTGCTTTGATTTGCCTAGTTGCACACATGTTTATCCAATGCCTCTAGTGTGCCTGGCACTGTGCTTGGTGCCACAGGACACAAAAGGAGAAGACTTTGAGGATGAGTTTGTGTTTGGGGAGCTGATATTCTACTCGGGTGATCCAAACACCACAGTCTTCCAAGGAAGAGATTCTCAGATGCTCAGGAGAGCTTAATGAAACCTCAACGCCATATGGGAGAAACAAACGCATTGGATTTTTCAGTCACAGCAGGTGTTGCTGTCCTCAGGTGGCTTCAGAGCATCTGAAGAAAACCTTTAGGATGGGATGCATTAGACTGTTTTTGAGTTCCAGGATTTATGACAGGCAATTTAGTAGAGAGAGAGTACTATCTAAATGTGTAGAGCAAAGAAGAGATTATTGACAAAGGCATCTTAACCTATTATTTCTAAAGACATTAGACATTCTCATCTGTTAGCAATATGCATTCTCAACTTCATCAAGGATGATGGAGGGTAGTTTTGACTCAGTGACAGGAAGATATTGGATTACAGGGACACTTGTGCCATTACTTTTTACATGACAAATTTAAACTTTACTTTGTCCTCTCTATAGATTGAATAGTACAAAGGTAGGTAAGATATTTGTGCATTGCTACATTGGCCAAATCCATTTCCATGGTTATATTTTAAAGATTAAAAATTGACATTCCTTTAAAAAATATGTAATTTTACTTTACTTTTGGAAAATTCTTCAACTGAAAAGACATTTTGATAACCCAATTACTCAGTCCTTTTCTCCCTTCTTCTGAGTACTGATCCCCAGAAAACTGCTGCATGATGAAGCAGCTGATAGAGCTTGTAGGATGCAGGACTAAAGATTTTCAGTATCCACAGGGGAAGGCTGAGTCCTGGGAGGGATTCAAAGATCCATATGAAGGTAGTGTTGGAAACCACATGTCACAGAACAGAAATAATTCAGGATTAGAGCACGACTGTTGGTTCTTTCAGATGCCTTTGCAGGTAAATTTGGAGGCTGTGGTTAGGGAGAGAGGATTTGAGTGCTAGAATTCTACAGAACCAGCTCTGGGCCCCAGACCAAATCCTACTTCACTCACAAAGAGTTTTCTGCCCACCTAAGCACGCACATACCTCCATACTCTGATTTTCACGGAACTCCCCACTCATCCTAGCACTTACTCACACGCCAGGCTTTCTTGTTATTTAAGGGTGATGAGCACATATGGCTTGGCTCCTCAGTAAGAGTATGTCAAAATGCAGGTACGATAACTCTGACATGTATTCCTTACATTTTGGTGGAGAGGCTTAGTCGATGCTCCATTAATGTTTACAGGATTGCATTCAACTCAATCAAGTTGACACTATTCATCCTAGACCTCTCTGAATTTGACACCATCATGAACAACCCTGAAGATTTTCCTTTCCTTTTGTCGTCATTTAATTCCTGTTGCTTCACCAGGACCTGAAGGTTCCATATGCCCTTTCCTCCTTCTGGGCCTGCTAGAAAGACCCCGGTTCTCACAGGCCATTTGTTGACCTTTCTTGTTTGGATTACTTCCTTTAGCATTGTCGTTCAGTTCCTTGCCTTTTTAATCACGGGGAGCTTGAAGGTGCTTCACCTAATTTAGACCACACCTGTGGATTTTCCAATACCTCTTCCTGCCCAGGGCATTGGGATAGGCTGTCTCCACAGATGCAGAATGCACATGGTCTAGCGCTGTTCTCCCTGACTTTCTGAAAAGGGGAGAATGGATCACAGTGGGACTGATCGAGGGAAGCAGGCTCACACATCCATAATGATGTGTTGATGCCCATCAGTTTGACGTAGCTGCTGTTCTCTTCCCTGTGGGGCCCCAGTGTTCTGATGCAAGTCCTGGCTCCAATGAGTGACAGGTGCGACTAACGGCCGCATGAGTTATTTCCTTTGGAAACCACAGCTGTGGCTGAGGCCAACGGATGGCAACGGTGCCACCAGGCTCTCTGGGAGCAATCCGCTTGGCTGTCTCCAGCCTCAGGAAGGACTTTTAAACTTGATGAAAATAACCTAAGAGGCCATGTTTTGATGGTAACTGTAAGTGCCCTAGAAATAGGAAGTACCCAGCAGGGAGAATAGAGTAGAATTTAGGAGCCAAGATTTTGAAATGAGATGGACTGGATTCATATCCAAGCTCTACTGCATTCTAGATTTGTTACTTTGGGCTATGGTTTTTTTTTTTTTTTAACCTCACTAAGCCTCAGTTGCCTAATAGGTGAAATGGGGAAAATGTCTAGCTTATGTTTATTGTGAGGATTGAGTGAGATAAAATGCTAAAGCATTCTGCACGGTGTCTGGCACATTTGAGGTTCAATAAATTTTAGTGCTTATTATTATTAGTATTGCAGGAGGTAGGAAGATCTATGGCTTCTCTCTGGGAACCCACGTCTTTCTTCAGCCAAAACAAGCAGCCTGTCTCCTTGTCTGGGTGATGAGAATGATGATCCTGCCTACATCACCAAGTTTTCATGAGAACCAAGTATAAAGCACTTAGGACAGTGCCTGGCACTTAGCAAACATGGTACTATTAGCTTTCATTATTTTTATTATTGCTGCTTTTCTTTACTGAGGTCCATGGGCATTGACCTAGGATGTTTCCACAGAATTTCCTTGTGTTGGTTGTGGATCTGAAATTATGTGGGGGCTTCCAAAGCAGAGGAAATAGCAACAGCTGTTTCTAGTTAGTTTGATATTTGAAATACTTTATTCTCAAATTAATTCCTCAGATGGAACAAAAAGAACTTGCTGCAATAACAGAACTGAGTGCATTTTGCCACGTGACTCTATTTTCATGTATTGATCCTTTGGAGTTGGAACTGTTCCTTTCTTGTCCCCTGCATTTGGGCTGTTGCTTCATCATAGGCAGCAGCTCACAGTCACCTGCTACAAGAGTGTGTTCTTGAAACATGGATGTTTTTGAGCTTGAGAGGGTTTGCTGGCTGAACAATTCCAACAATAGGTTTTAATGTCTTAAGTGGTTCCTTTTTTTGTTGGCCAGCATTTGAATATTGTATAACATTAATGAAGAGACAAGCTTGTATTCAAAAGAAATGAAAATATCAGAAAACTCCAACCTGGGAAATGAATACCCTTGGAATGCATGATCAGGCCATTTCTCATTAATTAGTAGGTTTGTACTCTGCACGTTCCATGAAATGTTCCTTTTCTACAAAGGCAGGTGTTTGTCTATGTTCAACCTTTTCATGCTTTGCTTAAATATGGTTTCTGGATTGTGTTTCATGTCCCTGAAGCATGTAGTCCAGAGGGAAGGAGCCAGAACTCTGTTTCTCAGCCTGGCATGAAGGGAAATGATTTAGTTTATTTTAAACATTAACCACCCAATGGTACAGTAATTTTTTTCTGTATTTTAGCAATTTGTTTGTTTTCTAATACCTTCTTGAGAATTTGGACAATTATTTTTCCTCTTTTTTCCCTGGATTTACATGGAGATTCAGAATAACTTTGGAGAGCTGAAGAAAACATACTGCTGGTAAAAGATGCAGGATCAATGTCTAAGGGGCCAGGACCCTGAAGAAGCCAATTAGAAATACAGCCATATTGGTAATGACTCCTTCTTTGGCTCCTAAGGACAGATTCTCTGGCTGCATCTTAGTCCCTAGGGATAAGGCCAAGTCAAAGGCAGAATAGAATTTGTAACAAATTCTTGGGAATATCCACTTCCAAAGTTGGTGTGTGAAAAGTGGCAATACTACTTCTCATGACATGCAAGTGGTTGAATGAGACAAGCTCAGAAAGTGTGAGACTGGTTCTAAGACAGGTAGAGAAAAGTAGAGAGGAGGGTTTAGGATGCCAGTGGTGAAGCATAAGGTGGAAAAATCTTTGTGAGAGCTGGATCCAGTGAAAGGAATCCCAGAAACCCAGAAGGAATGTGTCAAAATTTGGACCTTCTATAAAGGTGAGTCTATCTCTTCATTTCATGCACCCCTGAGTCTCATGTGTCACACAGAGATTGTGTAAATAGTATTGTAATGGAAAGATAAAGCTCAAAAGGAGACATATGGACAAGGGGCTTGAAAAGGACAAGCTCTTCTACTGAGGAAGTCGATCCTCAAAAATTTATTGTAGATGGCCAAGGCCAGTGGGAACTTTGTACAATAACCTGGCTTAACCCTTTGCTTTGGATCCAGTCTCCTTTTGATCCCTTACAGGGGAGAGCTGATCTTATCTTCTACATCTCCAAAGGTGACACCTTGTAAATGTCTTCCCAAGTCTCATGGTCAGTGAGTTCTTCTTATAATCTAAACAATATTTCTCTTGCTTAAGTTTATACCCTTCTTGAACTGCCCTCATTCTTTCCTCCTGGATCTCTTTATCTTCTCTTTTGTAAGGCCAATACTAATTACTTTAGTTCTTTTCCAAGGAGATGATTTCTCCCAAACCTTGTGTCATTTTTTGAGTATGTCTTTATACCCATATAGGTATTTTTGTGGCTAGAAGGAGAGTCCTTCTGGGATGGTATTTTTACCCCCGGGTGGATCTGTGCTGTGAATAACCTGAGCCATTCTGGAACCATCCCCAGACCGGGCAGGTGGCAGCCCCATTTGCTCTTTCCTGAGCGCCAAGGCAGAGAAGCAACTCTGGCTCTTTCTCTCTGGACCGCGTGCCTCCGGAACACGAAACTCAGTCACATACACCATATTTAAACAGAGCAGGGAAAGGACAAAAATAGACAAAAAACCTGTCCATGTGGGCCAGGAAAGCTGCATTTCCAATATGCTGTTAGCAAGACCCTGCTGCGATTCATATAGCAAGTAGTCAGGGTAGAACCTGGACGGTGAGCAGCATGGCCACCCATGGGCATCCCTGGGCACTGGCGTGCCAACCATGTTCAAGGGGCAAGATCTGGAGCAGGGAGGAGGAAGACAAGGCCCTTCCCTAACACATGAGGAAGTACAACTTAAACAACTGAAACCGTTACAAAGAACACAAGAGCCATAGAATTGGGGCTGGGCTTGGTGGTCGAGAGCAGTGGTTTTTAGACTTTTTAAGAGAGGAATTTTTCAGAAAAAATTTTGTAAGCTCAATATGTAAAACAAATGTCAAAAAATGACTGATGGGCCCTGTGGTCCTTAGTTGTGTCTGAGGCTCAAGGCTGAGGACAAAATGCATTCAGGACACTCACCTCTCTACAGGGCTTCCAGGTTGGTGTCAGCTCAGAGAACCAGCCTAACCACCCCACCTCCTCCATGTAAGGACCAGTAGATCAGAGACAGCTGTGGGGAAGGGTAGTGTGCATGAAGTCCCCATGTCAATCTCTGAGAAGTACAGAAGACAGATCCTGCCTTTGCCTGTAGGTCTTCCTGCAGTCCACGGATGGTTGATGACAGTGGAGCCACTGACTTCCAGACACTACTGCAGCTAAGGAATGTGGTTGACGTTAGTCAGAAAATATGCTCCAAATTACCTGGCTGTAGCCCCCAGGGAAGCTGTTTGGGGGTCATGACCTGTCAACAGGGCAGGTTGATGCTCCCACCTGATATTAGTGAGCCTAGGGACGATTAGTTAGAATAACTGTTGTGAACAGTAAGAAGACTATGGTAAGGTCTTCAGCCACATAGGAATCTGGCTATCCTTTTCCTCCTTTACTTCCTCACATGGGAGGCGGTGGCACCTAGAAGAGGATGGGGAAGAGCAAGGGTGAGGCAGGCTTCTAAACGCTGGGTTAGATCTCCTTTTCTCTGCTCTATACTATTGAAGTTGAACTCCAGTCTAGACCTGGAAGAAAAAGAAGAAAGAGAATCAAATTAGATGTGAGAATAAAGTTGTGAATGGAGCAAATACAATCCCTGGGGAGGTGGGTGAGAAGGCATATGGATCTAGACAGAGAAGGTAGCCTTAAGGGTGGAAGTTTCTAGACCTGGGGAGGAAAAGAGGATGCCCAGAATTCTTTCCCCATGTTCCCAGGTCGGCCTAAGGCTGACACTAACTTCACATGAATCAACTTGGATTTGCCCCAATAAAAGTAACTGAAGGCAGGCTGAAGGCTGCCACTTGCATTTAAGGAACAATCTCCTGGACTGGCAGGAAGCTCTGGTTTCCCATTTAATTGTGGTCAGGATTTCACGCTTATTTTTAAATTGAGTAGGGGTCAATTCCAATTCACTTTAATTCAATTCCAAGTCCAAATTCAACACATTTCTTGCATACCTACTAGATAGTTGGTCCTGTGTTACGGTTGTTTATCAAGAATGTGAGAGGAGAACAGGATAAGACAGGCCACATCTGCTTTTAGTGACATGTCTTGGTTGATATTATTATCCTCACTCATCTCTGTCTTGCCTACCCCCAGCCAGGACCACATACATATTCCACTCCTCTAAGAAACCCATCCGCACTGCTAGCCATGGGACTCCACCCTTTCCCAAGCTTCCTAATGATCTGTGTCACTCAGTTCAGCCCCTCATTGTGGTCTAGTTTATCTCATCCAATAGTCATACGGAAATCAGCTCAAGAACAATATAGGCATGCTGTCAAGTGTAGATATGCCATGTCTTGTGGTTAAAGTCTTAGACTCTTGGTGAATTCTGCTTTTAGAGCACTCTAAAGGGTTTCTGATATCACAGACCTCCTTTATTGTAGCTGTGGTCTTTTGCAGTCTTGGCTTTGAGAAATGTTGTTGCCCACATAGGATTAGCCACACCAGGGGCAGCAGGCAATGCTCTAGTCCAAGCCTGACTTGAAACTCAAGAAGCAAGTTTCTGTACAAGAGGAAATGAAAATTTCCAATCTCTTAAGACCAGGTCCTGGAAAACTGGCACAGTGTCACTTCTGCTGTATTCTACCACTCACCACAGGTCCACCACAGATTCCACCAACTTCAAGGGGAGGGGAACTAGATTTTACCTGTCAATGGGAGCAGTAGCAAATATCTCTGGCTGTCTTTACCACACTTTGGTAAGAATGAAGTCATGTTCAGAAGCCCAGTATGTAAAATATACAAGGTGGGTGACTTAGAGACTCCTTTTTTGGTCTCCTCTTTTAACCCACACTCTCTTCATCGAAAGCCTTTAGAATTCTAATTTGAATTTGAAAGCTATAGTAACTGCAGTTTGTTGTGTGAGAATAACAGAGAAAAAGCGTCCTATGTATTTAATTGTAATTTTCTCCGGATATTGCCTCAACTAGGGACTTATTCTACCCAGTTGACATGACATACGTTTTGGGTACTTGCTCTGGTCATACTGAATACAAGATCTTAGCACAGGCTGTGGGGCGCCTAAAAGCTGCCCTGACCGCATGCCAAAGAATCTCCACATGGGGCTCAAGCAGAGAGGAAAGTCAGCTCTACCTATTATCTGTCCTTTAACCATACCAGGAGGGTTGTAATTCCCTTCAGAGCCTAGGGCAGAAGACTTTATCGACAGAGCCCTGCCCTTTTTTGTTTGAGAGTATGAGCAGGTGTTATCTGAGAACAAGCAGGTGTTTGTAGAAATGTGACCCTGAGCCCTGGTTACAGACCTGCTCTTTTGTTCTGGTGACTCATTTTTCCTTGAATGGAGTTGGTTTCTATTTATGAAATGGCTGTGAGGCCACAGTGACCAGCTTGGACACTGCTGTTGTATATGTGAGTGCTTCCCCTTCCAAGAGCAGATAAATTACTGAGTGCATTTGCTACCTGTCTGCCAGAGGTGTGGCCACCCCTTGTCACCCATAAGTTTGTCTACAAAGAGGGCATGCAAATATAGCATGCCTGTGTCACACTCACTTTTTTAAAGAAGGTTATGCCTATAGGTAAACAGAAAGTGCCTTGTTCCAAAGACTCTTCTGTTCTCAGGCTGGAAAAATATAATTTAGTCCATTCTGGGAAGCTACTGGGCAATGCTGAAAATCTTTGGCTAATAGAAAATAATTTAGAACAGAGAATCATCTTGGGTAAGACAGTGAATGTTTTAAAACTGTACTGACTGTGGAATTTAAGCCAGCATTCTGTACTTCATCATATTTCTCTCTACTAATCACTGCGAGGAAGCATGTATATGTGTATGTATGTACATATGTATGTGTGTGTATACTTCTGGGTCTCTGTGTAGAGCTAATGGTTTATTCTCCAGCGCCACCAAGTCCTAAGAGGTGTGAGTTTCAGGTTAAACCCAGAAATAGAAAGTGTTTATATGTTTAGCATAGACATAGACAACAAATACATGTCTATGTAAACCCAACTGACAAAATTATATGTTGGATAAATTTTCTAGAAATGTCCCACTGATGGTAATGTTATCACAAAACTCTAAAGTTGGGCATCAATCCAGTCCTGCAGGCTGTATGCAACCACTAGAAATATGGCCTGTAACTCAAAAGCCACTGCAACTGCAGATAGAAGATCGCATCCAATCAGATGCCAAGTTTGTTTCAGAATTTAATACAGGGCTTTGCCTACCCAGGCCACATGATGCTATACCTCCTTCAGAGTGTCAGGATTCAGAGAGGCATTTTCCAATGATTACACCTGTGGTGATGGAAAATGAACGGACACACTCAAGGTCTAGACGGCTGATGAAATCATGGAGAGCAGGATGGACTGGGTTGTTCTATAAGCATATTACATGGCTTGGAGGTTTCTCATGAGGTGTCCTTCTTCTTATAGTATTCCCAAAAGCACAAAGATGGGAGGGATTTGTATTTTGGTCAGTGGCAGATATAAAAATATTTAAAGGGATTTCTTCATAGTTATGTAAGACATGACATAGTTTATGGACGTGATTTCTTTGAGGCTCTCCTGAGTTATTCTTGTTCTTCATGAATCTAGTTTTGCCTGAGAGTTGATATACCCTTTCACCAATCCTCCTGGCATCCTCTCCCATGCTTCCCCTGCCTAAAATGATAGAAAAAAAAACCCCTAGACTGTCTTTCTCAAAGGCAATAGTCTACAGGATGCTCCCCATTATGGCAGTGGTGTTTGAGAGAAGGGATGCAATGTTCAATAGGAAGCATGGGGTTTTCAATAGAGTGCAGTGCTGAACAGAAAGGCCCCCTTTAGCAATCTCTTGAAGCAGAATGAGCTCCTTTGAAATATAAGTGGCCCTGTAAAAACACAAGCAGATTCTGCAATATCTATTTAGGGCATCCGGGAATGCCACATAATAGGAACTTGAGCGCACCTGATGGTAACCATATGGTAGGTTCTGATGACTGACAATAGGTAGAGGCTGCAGTAATTAATGAAAATGAGATTCTATTTGTGGCCCCCACAATGAGAGGATGGAGAGGAAGCCAGTCTATTTGCAAAGGCTGGGATGTGCCCAAAGTGTGCTTCTAGCCTGGGACCGGCTGGGCCCGTGTTTCTGTGTGTGAACAGGTGTGAGAGAAATGATGCCGTGGGAGGGAGGGCTTGTTTCTGGCCAGAGAACTACCATGTTTTTGGGCCTGCAGTGGGAAAATGAGCTTGCGTCACTGAACCCCTGTATCTTGCCAGAATTTTTAGTTTGATGTGGGAGAGATTTCAGGTAGAAATCCAGTTAATCGGCCTGGTGGAAGTACAGAGTCTATTGTGTGACGACTCGGGTGTGCTGTGTGCGATTTTGACTTCTCTGGATTTCAGGGTACAATGCCTCCCTTTACCCTCTTGGGGATGACTCCTTAAGGTGTGCTTTGTGTCAGAGTGTAGCAGAATTTGGCTAGCCTCTGGCAAAAGAAAAGGAGAAAGGCAATGCCTCATTGTTTTAATGGTTTTTTCTTGGATGTGGGGGTGGGATAGAGGATGGGAGCTGGCCAGCGAGAAGTGGGCCATGGGGAGATTCCAGAGAGACTGATTGATCTTGTCAAAAAGAATAAAGGTATTCACTCCCCAGAACACCCTTCAGCACATGAGCATGTGGGATTGAGGCGGTCACTGTGAAGTCTTGCGGTTAGGCGTTCCAAAAAGAAGTTTCTCCATGATTCCTGATTGCTTAGGACAGATATAAGCAATACCAGCTGGGGCCCAGCAAGCCTGTCTCCAGCTTTATTGTTTCTGATTTATCAGTGGTGTGTGCGCCTAAAAGAACTGATCTAACTGCCCTTTATTGCTAGCCTATTCCACAGCCAGATAGGAGAGTTGAACATTAACAAGTGGATTTGCTTTCAGTAGCTGCCTCTCTCTGTGTGTGTGTGTGTGTGTGTGTGTGTGTGTGTGTGTAGCAAGATAACAGTATCTTGTTCAGGGACAAGCGACTCAAAGTTTTACAAGAAGATTCCCGTTCTTTTGTCTCCCATCTTGAATTTTCCCTAATTTATTTGAAGCTGCCTCTTTTACTACAGCCAGAGAGGATCCATAGGGCTGTTTTGTTAGAGTCCTTCATAAGTGGTAGAAACTCAGTTGGAACCAGGTTGGAGGCACCAGGCACTGTGCATTGAAGATATATTTCAAGTCATCCCTGGTGGACAATTTGCACTGTTCCGTGTTAAAAGGCTCTATTGCAGTGATTCGGAGAGCCCCCTAGACCTCCTGCCTTGGCAAGCAGAGTTTACAAATGATGTCTTCCACTCAGCCTGCCTGGAGTTTCTGGCTTAAATGGCTGGCAGAGTGAGTGAAAGTGAAGAGTTGGAACTCTCAAGCTGTGTGAAGGGAAAGGTTTTACTACTTAGTGGAAAATAATCATCGAGGTTAACTGTTCCTGGATTGACCAAGCAGACAGATGGACTACTCTGACTCGGGCTGAGTGAGAAACTTCTGAGACTCCTCTGCAAGGGGAAGGGGCAGGTGGAAATAGAGGATGAGTGACTCATGACTTTCCAGTCTGGAGTTTTGCCCATTCATTTCTTTCTTGGAGGAAACAAACTATCTTGCTAAAATGACAATGATCCACTGGAGGACTTTGGTTTGGAGTCTAGCTCCTATGGTTTGTGAGATATTGTTTCATTTGGGTAGTTATTTCCTTCTGTACTTTCTTGATCACAGGTTACAATGAGGAAGGGCAGAGGAAGAATGACAGATGAACTCCCGATTGCACAGAAACTGGCTCCTGTCATGGGAATTTAGTCTTGTCAAATGTGAATTCTAGTTCCAGGGCTGGGGATACTAGAGATCTGACCACCTCCCCTCCTCTGTTGGAGGTAGAAAAACAGATTCTCATTTTATTTTGGATCTGGGATACATCAAGATGGCAGAAGTGTTCAGCTGACAGACTCTCCCCCTACCACATGTAATGAACAGTCTCTATTGTCTTGTGGATGAAAAACATCAGGGAGAATTTGAATAATTTTACACAATTTCTGAAGCCTGATCTATGGCCAAGCGCATTAGCTTTCTGAGTTTTAAAAAGTATTTTCCCCTCCAGAATTAAGGCAAATCATTCTTATATAGCATTCTTAAGTGTGTATGCTTTTTTTTTTAAAGATAAAACCAAGCATTTAAAAAAGCCCCAAACTAGTGATACTTTATTATCTTCTTAGATTATTTAAAATTGTACTGGAGAAAATGTGTATCCAAATTTGGTTCAATCAGAAATGGGTGTGTGTCAATGGGGAGATCTTTCAAATATTTAAGCTATAGATTCTTTCATGCCAAAAGGTGGAAGGACGCTGCCTTTAACACCTTTCTTGTTAGAGAGAGTTGAACATTTGGTTTTATCAGACACTGGCATGGTAATGAAGCTATTTTGATAGAAATAGCCTCATCACTATTCATTTTTGCTGGCTCCCAACTAATTCTTGAACCAAGGTTCTATTTTTTCCCCCAGAGGAAAACAGGCACAACAAGCAAAATAAGATGCTCTTAGCCTCTGAAGCTAATAAAAAATTCAGACCACTTCTGCCCAAGGGGCCATGGTAGAGCCTCCTGCCTCTGCCTGCGATGACTCTCCACCTTGCCAGGCAGTGTGTGGGACTGGGTCTTCCTCCTCATGGTCCTACCCTAAAAGACAGACCATTTGATTCAAGGGGCAGCATTGTCTTCCAAAGCTAACATTCAACTTCTATTTGGAGGATTCTCATCCCTCCATTCTTAGCATGCTGCAACAGGGCACACCTCGCACTGAGGTGGAAGAGACCCTGGCTTCAGTTCTAGTTCTTCTCCTCACTGTGTAACTTTGAGCATAACACTGAGCCACTCTGGGCCTTGGTTTCCACAGATGACAAAGGGTTTGTTTAGGTGGTCTCTAAAGATTCCTTCTAGTTATAACATTCCAGACCAGGTAGTTTTTCATTTTCTCAATTTAAAAATGAACTTTTCATTTTAGAATAGCTTTACAAACATAGAAACATTGGAAAGACAGTACAGAGCTTCCCAGTATGTCCCTCACTCAGTTCTCCTATGAATGACATCTTACATTCTTACGATACATATGTCATAAGGAACCAACATTGATACATTACTATTATCAAATAAAGTTTACCTTTTATTCGGATTTCACTAGTTTTCCACATTGTCCTTTATCTGTTTCAGAGTCCCACCTGAGATACCATTTAGTTGTTGTGTCGCCTTAACCTCCTCTGGTCTGTGACAGTATCTTAAATTTTCCTTGTTTTTGATGACCTTGACAGTTTGGAGAAATACCTGTCAAGTATTTTGTAGAATGTCTTTCAATTGGGGTTTGCATAATGCTTTACTCATGATTGGACTGGGGTAATGTTTTTAGGAGGAAGATCACAGAGGTGAAGTGACCTTTTCATTGCCTCATATCAAGGGTACATGCTGTCAACTGATGATGTTAACCTTGGTCAGCTGGTTAAGGTATTGTTTGCCAGATCTCTGGACTGTAAAGCCCCTTCTCCTCTTCCATACACTGCTCTTTGGAAGCAAGTCACTAAGTGCAGTCCACACTCTAGGTTGGTGGGGAGGGTGGTCAGAGAAGTTAAGCTCCACCTCTTGGTAGGGGAGTATCTACATGAATTATTGAAATACTTCTGGGAGATTTGTCTCTTCTCCCCATCTATTTATTCAGTCATTTATTTATACCAAGGTGGACTTGTGGATATTCATTTTATACTTTGGATTATAATCTGATACTTAGCTATTTATTTTGCTCCTCAAATTATTCCAGTTTTGGCCACAGAGAGCTCTTTCAGGTTGGCTTCTGTGTCCCTTTGACATGTCCCTATCCTTTTGTTTTGCGAGCACTTCCTTACTTTCTGTACTGCATGATGCTTTGGGCTCATTATGTGTATTTTCTGCCCTAGCCTTAGAATTGGCCATTTCTCCAAGGAGCCCTGGTTGCTTTTATTGGACAATGTTGTTAGAAACCAAGATCTAGGTACTGGGTGTGACTTTTCATTTCTGAAAAATATAACTTTTATGTACATAACTATGTCTTGTTGGTCATATAAAGAGGCATATGATGTTCCCATCCTCAAGATTAATATAGGTCAGCACCATACAAAAGAGCATATAATCAAATGTTAGAGTGACTACTATTTTAGTTAAAATAAAAAAGGAAGTTTAGGTTCTCGTAGCTCAAAGAATTATAGAAAGCTTTCATTCTTTTTCTTCTCTATTCTTTTTACTTGTTATTCATACCTGGTTAGTCTACACTGGATGTAGGAAATGCTAATTTATTTACACAGATATGTTAACAGTCTGAATAAATGCTGCTTATTTCAGACATGAGTCTCTAAATCATGCAAAGTCTTTCCTTCAGAAAGGAGAAGTGTCAAGAGCTTAGAATATGTGGGGAAGGCTTCCTGGAGGAGGTAGCATTTGATCTGGTACTTAAAGCACAGAAGCTGTTTGTTTGGGTGCAAAGGAGGGATTCTTGTATTTCTCTTTGGGAGATGCAGTAGAAAGAAACTAGGCTCAGAGATGGGGTCCTAAAGGGTTTCTTAAATGCCATTATTCTTGGAAGGCCTGATGTCTATTATTTTTAAAACTGTGATGGATTTCCCTAATATCACAGAGATATGCTTCCTTTATTCATACTCCCCAAAATGTTGATATTTGCTTGAAACATTCTTAAAGTTTTATATATGAAGGGAGAGAGAGCCAAGCGAGCTCATACCAATACAGTCATAATTATAAAATGTCTGTGAATACTTAAATAGTAGAGATTGGGGCAAAATGTATCCTCAATGCCTGTGGAGGCAGCTGCATGCTTGGGCTCTCCAGTGTTGTTTGGTGGTGTTTTTGACTCTTGCTTTTCTTTTATGTGAAGAGTCTTGGCCAGTCTATAGACACAGATTTTTGAGATGCTCTTAAACTTCCCCCTAAAACAGGGTGGCCAGAATGACTAGGGTCAGCCCTGGGACAGGCTATTTAATGGACAGAGTCTCATAAAAGTGTTTATTAGCCTCAGCTGGGTCATCATCATATGAAAATGACCTTTTATCCAAACTCTCAGGTCAAGTGTGCTTACTTGAGACCCAGGGTCTTTCGGTCTTTAAATGCTGGACTTTGTTTTAGTTCCAATAAAAATGGCTAGACTTGACCTCTTATCTTTTTAAAAGTTAAGTCCTGCTAGACCAGATGGTTTTCTTTAATCATTAAGCAAGTTCAATGTGAATTGAAGCATTAATAGGAAATAGGGCTCAGCATGGGGAAAACCACAACTTTTTCACATAGTAGAGAAGGAAATATAAGGAAAAGAAATCTCCCTCTTCCATATACAACCTTTTCCACAGCATTGAAAGAAAGTTTTTAGATGGCGGAGGTGGAAGAAGCTTTGTTCTTGGTGATATTACAGTAGCACTTAATTACCCCATCTGACTACATGGATTAATATAAGCTTTGAGTCATATATTATCTCAAGATATGTAGTGATATACAGTAAAAGCATACTCTAGAAGAGTTGATCTAGAGAGCCACACAACAGTATGAGAATAGGACTCTACTGTACTTTAGGCTAGTGAAACCACTCCAGGATATCACACTATGATTTTGATTTGGGCAAAAGAAGGGCAGATGGGTGTATGTGAAGAATTGTTCTTATCCCCTGCTAGTTATGTTAAAAGTAGTTGGACAGCAGAGGGGTTTATTTTCCCTCCAACTACTGCAGCCATGTCCCATGGAGGAACCCATCCAATGCTTCAGGCTCAGCTTCTGACACCCTCTTTCTCCAACAACCTCCACTCAATTCCACTTTAGCAACTGCTCCCATAGCAACTACTAGACCTTGTCATCAACTGGAGTTGCTCCATTTTTGAAATCCTGAACTCTGAAATTCTCCTTTCTGACCACAACCTCTGATCCTTCTATCAGTCCTAACTCTTTCATGCCCTTGAAATATGTTCTTTGGTCTCCTTGGGACTCCCTGTCTCTTGACCTTTCCTTATGTTAGCAGTATACCACTCCCTCCTAGCTTCATTCCTCTTCCTACCTTGTGTGAGCAACCATTTCAACTCTACTCTCACAAGCATTCAGTTTTCTCGCTCTTTTGACTTCTTGTTTTATCTGTTTCTCCAATGTCTGGCTAATGAACTAACTCTCTCTCTCTCTTTCTCCCCCCTCCCAGTATCCCCCCTCCTTCTCTCTCTTCCCCTCTTGCTTTTCATTGCTTGTCCTGAGCTTCTAAGCACTATGGAAGAAAATTTTCTGAAGGATGATCTACTTTATTAAAAATCGATGATTTTCAACCTCACCTAAATGGCTGGAGCTGCTGAGTAATCCCAGGGCCAGGATGGGAGTGGGGTGAGGGAGTTGCCTAGAGTGCAATTTGAAGTGCCTAGATTTTAAAGAGGCCCTCACTCATGGTGCCAACCTTGCATTCACATGACCCCGGGGATGAGCTGCTCCTTAAATTTTGTGCCTTAGGTGCCTCACTTGTCTCACCCTAGTTCTGACTCTGACATTTTACTCATCTCTCCTTACTCCTTTTGTGTGCTATGACAGGTGGCCATTCTAGCCTTTACCACAGTCCTCAATCTGTTGTCCATCCACATATACAAGATGCCATTGCCTATTTCAATGAAAAATACTGGTCAACAGACTGGAATTCCCTCACATTTCCTCCATCCTACCACCAAACATGCTAATCCTTGATCACCTTCTTTCATTCTCTTTGCCTTAAGAAGGAGAATATTTCACACTCTTCCATTTTTTCTCTTGGTCACATCACTTCATAAGCCCTCCGGAATCCTTAACCTATCAATCATCCTCTTCCTCTCTTGTGTTGATTCTTTGTAAATATTATTGTCTCCTTTTACTAGAAGTAAAGTTTTCCTCAGTCTTGTCTTCCTTTTGAGTGAATTCCAGTCTCCAATGTGTATGAAGAATGGTCTGTATACTTTCTCATCTTCAATTGCTACCCAAGCAGTACAATCTAATTTTTGATCTGACATCTTCCATCGCTATACCTTTCACTCTGTGTCAGTCATTGGCAATCTTCCAATGGCCACATTCATTGGTTTTTTCTTAGTCTTCCTCTTATCCAACCTCTCTGTGGCAGTGACTTTGACCCTCCTCTCCTTGGTGTCAGAGGTGTTCCCTCTTTGGGTTCCTCACTCACTTCTCTTGTGCTACTTCCCCAATTCCCTTTTCTGGCATCTTTCTCTTGCCTGGTCCTTACATGTAGCTTGCTCCCAGTCTCATCTCCAGTCTTCTCATCTTATAATCCACTCTTCCCTCGAGTGACTACCCACTCCCATGCTTTCAGCTACCACCCATGCATTCCCTCATGAAATCTATATCATTATTTCTAGCTGAGACTTGCCTGTTGAACTCTAGCTCCAGGCCTTCAAGAGTGATATTTCCAAAACTGAACTATCTTTTCCCCTAACTCTGTTCTCTTTTTATATGTTCTACTCTCCATTGAGGCATATTCACCTAGCTAACCAAGTTAGAAAATCTCAAACTCATTTTTGAATTAGTATTTTTTGATCTCCTTCAAATACAATCAGTTGAGTCAATCTTCAAAATGTTCCCTAGAATTGACCAATCCTCTTTTACCCTCTGTAAACATCTTAGTTTAATTTCTTACTATTTCTTGACCAAAGAAATTCAGGAATCCCTAATTGGGCAATTGGTCTTGCCTGTACTGTAGTTCCTATTCTCTGTAAAATTTTTGATACAGTCATTTCCCTGATCAGAATCCTGTGGAGTGCTCGGGCGTATCTCAGTGGGACAAAGCAGCCTTTCTCACCTACCCTTACCCTTGATATGAAGAGAAGGCCTCTGCTGTGTGTCTGTGGTGAGTTCTGGGGCCCTTATAGGTCCTTCTTTGTGCCTTGGTTTTCCTTGTTCATACATTTTACTTTTTGTCTCAGTATTGAAAAATGCTCTAGGGGCTAATAAAGGTGTCATTTCTCCTTCAAAACTAAATGTAGTCACATGGGCCCCAATGACTACATGAAACTCAGATCCAGATTCCTTAGTGTGGCATTTATGAGACATCCCTCGCAATCCACCTCTCCAGGCTTGTTCCCTACCTCTTCCCTTTTAACCACATGCTCTCTGGAATTCCACCACACTGCTTACTAGCTGCTTTCTGTGCATCCTTTTATTTTATAGAGTATCTCCCCAGCATTCTTTTTCTAGTCAACTCATATTCATCCTTCAATACCTGGCTCAAATGTCACCTCTCTCAAGAGGCTTCCTTTGTCTCTTGCTTTCTTTCCCATGGCTTATGAGGACTTTGCCTAATCTTCTATTAAAGCATATATTCATTGTGCTGGAGATACTGGTGTATATGTCAGTCTGTTGCTTAAGCTATGAACATCTTAATATCAGGAATTCCACCTTAGTCACTGTAGTAACCCCTGCAACTAACATAGAGCTTTACATGTGGTAGGTATTCACACATGTTTCTTGAAAAAATGATTGTTCCTACACTGATGCAAACAATGGGTGGCGGGCAGTTACTTATCTTGCTTGGCCTCAGTTTTCTCCTGAGGCCAAGCAAGATATAAGAGAAGGGAGTTGTGATCCTGTGCTCGCATTGGTTGGATTTTGGAACTGCCTAAGAGGCCACTGGGTGACATATAGGTGAAGCTTCTCTCGGAAGTACACTGAAGCACTGCAGAAAAAACTTGTGGGGAAAGCAAGAAAGAGGTAAGCCAAGTAAAAGGGAAGATAAAATGAGAAACCATTAAGGAAGAAAAAGATGGGAAATGTGTCCCTGCTGAATCTCATGGCTTCAGAGTCTTGTAATTGACTAGTAAACATTTATGCTGTATCTGCTACATAGAGGCCATGGTGCCACATGCTGTGGGGATTGCAAGTTTGAGGCATGATCACTGTCCTCAGTGAGCTTGTGCTCAAGGGTGTTAGAACCACAGATATATCAGTCCATGATTATAAGGATGATTTGATGTTGTCAAAGATCAGAAAAAACAGTCTTTCACAGGTAGGTGGACAGCCTCTTAGCCATGGCAGCCACTGGCACATATGGTGGATTTGTGTGAATTACAAAAAGTGCCTCTTCGTCTGGCTTGAAAAAGGGAGTGCTGGAGTGTAGAATGGGTTTCAGTCTCCACTGGCCATTGCCCTGGCCTATTCAGGGTAAACCCCACAAAACTCTGTATAGGGTTGCTGCTCCTAGCTTCCCTCCCAGCCAGGGTCTTAGGGAGGACATTCTGAGAGGCTTTGTTGTCATAATGACCAGACATGCCGTGAGAAAGGATCACTGATTGGGGACAGGCCTCTGTGATAGTGATTCATTCACAGTGGGGCTGACCAAACCTGTGCCAGGGTCACTGTGAGCTTGATTCTGTTTTTCTTGACTTTTCCTTTGTTTTTGCCTAATCGGAATTGCAGGACTTGTTGATTCCAGGCCAACATTCTTATGCCAAAGGGTATGATGCTGGTGATGGCATTCCCCCTCCCACTTCCCATACATCTGCTTTGCTTGACTTTCCCCGGCCTCTCTGGGACCCTCCAGCTACAGCAGTGGCGGTGGTAGTGGGGTGTGCCCAGGGAAGCTCCAGAGGCTGGGCCGTGCCTGTGCTCTGCTGGGCACCGTGATGGGAAGGGACTCTGGTGTGCAATGGTCTGCTGTCTGCTCTGGGTTGTGGCAGATAGGAGGAAGCCTGTGAGCAACATGAAGTGCCTTCCAGTGGACTGAATGACCCTCCTGGGCTGCCAGGCCTCTGTTCCTTCCTCCTCCATCGCTCATTTCTCTTTTTCCTCTTGACTTCATTCCCTGGTGGGCCGGCTGGGAATCAGCAGAGGGAAAAAGTAATTGAAGTGCTTAAGAGGAATTGTTTGGGGGAGGAGGAGGCAGGGTCAAAAGGAGAACAATTAAGAAGCGATGTGATACAACTGTGTGGAGAAAAATTTAGTATGAATATAATGATCAATTTCCTAATAATTAGGTCTCTTAGACGGCAGAATAGTTCCCCAAGAGGCAATGGTGGGAACCCCATTGCTTGGTCATTTCTAATTAGACTGGAGAAGCACTCACAGAAAATGCTGCAGAGAAAATCCCCCACACTGGGGGGATGGGCATGTGACCCAGGGGGGCCTCCACTATCTCTCATTTCTATGATTCATTGATGAGCACATAATTCACTGATTAGTTAGGCAGCCAAACTTTAAGGGGTTTATTGGTTTCTCACCTCACCTCTGGCCCTTTTAAATTGACCAGATCTATTATCTTCAAAGGGAAAAGTCAGGGCAGGCAGTGACCTAGGCCAGTGGAGATTCTGCCTCATTTCTACAAAATAAGTTTAAACAGAAAAACCTGATTCCACTATTCATCTGCCCTGCAGTTGGTGTAGACGGTCCCAGGCTTTCCTTCAGTGATGTTTTCCTCCTCCTGCGAGTCTGCAAGGTACAGATGGGGTTTATTTAGGGAGGGAATATTCTTTTTTTTTTTTTTTAATTTTGCTTTAAGTTCTGGGATACATGTGCAGAACGTGCAGGTTTGTTACATAGGTATACATGTGCCATGGTGGTTTGCTGCACCCATCAACCCGTCATCTAGGTTTTAAACCCCACATATTAGGTATTTGTCTTAATGCTCTCCCTCCTCTTGCCCCCGACCCCACAAATTGGCCTTGATGTGTGATGTTCCCCTCCCTGTGTCCATGTGTTCCCATTGTTCAACTCCCACTTATGAGTGAGAACATACGGTGTTTGGTTTTCTGTTCCTGTGTTAGTTTGCTGAGAATGATGGCTTCCAGCTTCACCCATGTCCCTGCAAAGGACATGAACTCATTCTTTTTTGTGGCTGCATAGAGGAGGAATATTCTTAACCAGAGTGCCCTCTGTAATCTTTCCTATGTGACTTTGAGCCAGTTATTAAGCTTTCTATGGCTTGTTTTCCCTGTCTGTAAAGTGGTGCCCATAAAAATAGTGACCTTATTTGGTTGTTGTGAGGACTCAACAAGTTAATACTTAGAAAGTGTTTCGGACTGGGCTTGTCAAGTACTCTGGACAAGCGCTCTCTTGATGGTTAGTGGCCGTTATTGTGACTAAATTATAGTCACTGCTGTGGAGTATGTCCTTCTTTAGAACTCCTCCATTTGTTAGTATTCTACCTGCCATACACTGATAGACATGGACTAACTGTTCTTCTGGGTGTAGTTTTGCATTTGAGCATTTGCCTCAGCAATTATTTATTTGAGTCTCCAATGTGTGTGAGGGAAGAGGCAGTCCCTGCCCTGGAAGGGTAAATCTCTTGTGTGTGTGCATGCATGCATCCAGGTACCTATGCATGTACTTGTATATGTGTACGTGTGTGTGCATATGCTTGTTTGTGCTAGAAGAGAGCAAAAGCACAAATTATTATCCTAAAAAGTCTGTTGAGTGCCATCAGAGACCCTCTCCTTTGAGAATACTAAGCACTCAGGACTCTCATCTGATTTGGGCACAGCTGGTTGTCTGGGGAGAAAGCATCCTGCAGGAGGGCCTTGAATGTTGGCAGAGGGCATTTCCAGTTGATGTAGATGTAAGAGATAACACTTGACTGGAGCATGAGGTTCGCAGAGGAGAGGCCTGACAGATCTCCATGATGGTGTTGCAGAGGCCCTCGGTTGCCAGAGAACGTCTATTTTCTTTGGTGGCCAACAGGGATCACAGGAAGGAGAGCCAGGAGGAGTTGTGCCTCCTGAAGATCCATGTGGCAGGGGTGCAGAGGGGGCAGAGCTGGGGATGGGGAGGTCAGATGGGGGAAGCCAGCATGTTCCCACAACATTTCTGTGTGCAGCTGGGTCCCAGAGCTTTGCCACTTTACTTTCCAGTCCTGCAGCTTTCTCTGGGGCTCCCACCCTGCCCAATGGCAGGAACCTTGCTTGAGTGCACTTGGGCACCTTTGTGACATTCATTTGACCTTGCCATTTTCTCTCTTCCTTTTAAGTTTTAGAGTCAGTGCACTAGGGCTCTCCCAGAACCATGGTGTGCAGCTTTATGAAAATAATGTGAACATACCTCATCTCTTCTGCCTTTCCATTAAAGGCAACAGAAGCTGTATCCTGTAAGAATTGACCCATATGTGATTATTTGGGGGCAACTGGGCCTTGTGTCCAGTGCAAGATAAAGAGCACTTTTATGCTCTTGGAGAAAGAGGTGGCTGAAGTCATTTGTCATTAGAAGGAAGGAAGGAAGGAAAACCTTTATTGGACATCCATATGTCCCCAGATACTTTGCCATGTAAATATATTTTTATTTTCTCATTTGTCTCATCATAACTCTGCAAAGATAGAATTCTACCCATATTAAAGACAAAAAACTGAGGCCTGTGTAAATTAATTTTTCTGATCCTCAAGCACATATGTTTCCTGTTCCGTGATCTCTCACCAGGTGCCTACATACCAGGAGAAGATGCTCAGCCAGTTTAGAGAAAGTGGTCCCAACTCAAGGCTGGCTCAGCTTTTCTGTCCTGTTCTATCTACTTTTATCAAGGTTGCTGGAAATACTACTGAAGGGTGAGGGGCTTTAGGTAAACCTCATTCCCAGGCATGGTCCCAGGTAGCACTGGCCTCTGGGCATGGTCCCCCTCACCATGACTGCCCTTTCTTCCACTTAGCAGGCCTGCTTCCTTCATTTGGTGTCCCACTGCCAGTGGTCTACAGTTGGGAGAGGCACCGTAATCACTTATTTGCTCAATCTCAGCCCTCCCCCTCCAGAGAAACCTCGGCCTCCAACTTGCAGCCCTCAGAGTGCTGAAGTAGGCCAGGGACACCTCTCTCCACTCTCAGGAGCTTGCAATGTATCTGTCAAATGCAAGGGGCACAACTCTAAAATGTCCTTGAATGGCAGACGTGCCCCATTGCCAACGCTCAATAACACAGAGGAGGAATTCAGGCGGCCTCTGCTTGGAAGAGGATCCTAGAGGCTGTTGTTTGTCCCCTGTGTGACATTTGCTTTTTCACTACTTTGAAATTGCAAGGTTTTCACAGAGTTATTTTCTCCCCCTTTGCCTGAGATAGAATTGTTCTTGAATATTCTCTCTACCAGTGCCCTGGAATTCTACCTTTTCCTATGGTTGTCTTCCCCTTTTCCCCTAAAGCCTCACAACACCTACCCCATCCACCCTGCCTTTCGAAACACAGGGATTAGGGAAGATTCCCACCACCTCCAAGCCTTCAGTTCAGGTCATTCCCCCCACTGCAGACTCGTGTGTGTGTGTGTGTGTGTGTGTGTGTATGTGTGTGTGTGTGTGTGTGCGCATGTACGTTTGGTGAGGCTGAACAGGAGGCCTACTGGAAGAGGGGTGGAAGGTTCTGGTGCTAATTGAGGCCATGCATTTTGTGCTTGGGTGCCGGCTGGCGAGGCAGATTTAGAGGACTATCGGGAATCTCAGATTAAATACCATTAAAGCCAACTTCTCATACCCCTGCTGTTCAGCGCGCACGCGGGGAGAGCGGGGATCGGATGTTCAGGATTCTTGTTTGGGAAAACCATATGGAAAAATCACACAGCAGTAAGTCTATAATCAGGGCTTACAGCATGCGGCCCATTGGGTGCCAGGAGTGGTGCTTCTCCCCACTCCAGAAGGTCCATGGGATTTGTTTTCTGATGAGGAAACTGAGCTCAAGACGGGAAGTCTTGTTTCCACAGGAAGAGAAAGAGCACATTTCCTCCCATGGTACCCCAAGGTATAGTTCCCAAAATGATTTTTCCATAGTTGTTACAGTCATTCTCAAAATATTTTCGTATTTGTTTTCACTGATCCTTTTAACACTTCTACTGGAAGGAGGTAGAGAGTCTTCTGTAGCCCTTTCCAGCGGGACAAGAGGCAACCTCACACACAGGGGTGTTGGGACCCCACCG